>NW_024040596.1:28918682-29233166 GCF_014851395.1 Micropterus salmoides
AGTCCTTTTTATCACACGTAGCAATGCATTAGAAGAGACGATGTTAGCTATGAAGTTTGTCACTATGAAGAAGAAGAAGTCATCTGGTTTATTAGAAGTAACAAGAAATTGGACAAAGGGGACCACACGTATTATTTAACACAAAAGCCGTTATTTTTCTCTCATTTTCCATGACTGAAACATTGGTCAACTGTTTTGCAGGTTTTCCAGGACACACGTTTACCCTGATTTTGGAGCCTAATGCAGACACAGAAAAGTCAACTGGTAATATGTGAAGTGTTTATTTACAGGAGGTGAAAACTTACTGATGAAGAAACTCCCTACAAAGCAAAAGCAAAACATAATCCAGAAATGACAATCAGGGAACCAGGGTACACAGATGAGAGAACACCAAGAACTGGAGGCAAAACCTTCAGCTGTGGAAAACAATGAAAAACAGACAACCATTGAAATAAACAAGGGGAATGGAGATAACGAGACCAGTGGCATGTACTACGAATCAGGTAACTGGCTTATCTAGGTAACTTCAGGAGTAACTTCTTGACGTTGGGTGTAACTTCCCGGTTAACCCGTACTACGAAAGGTGGATAGGTGTTACCCGAGGTTTTGTTGTGGTTAACTCGAGGTTATCCTGCACGTGGACTACACACCACATCTGTACTCAGTGTTGATGATGAGAAGTAGGGTATTAATCCACACCACTTCATAAAATCTGTTTAGATTTCATCCTGACTTGTTCCACTGCGGTTGCAATGAAGTTCTGAACACAACAGCATCACATCAAAACAGCGAGCCCTGCAGCCTCAGGGATTTTAGGGAGGAATCTTAATTAACGAGATAATTTCTTAGATGTAGCTCATCTGTAGTCTATAATTGAATTCACATATTTAGATTTTTACGTGTCCAAAATAGGGAGCCAGGGTTGGGGTTAATAACCGAGGGGAAAAAAATCATAGATGAAAGTGTGAAACTTACAAGAAGAAAAATCAGAAATTCCCATAAAAAAATCGAAAATCACTCTGGTGTTTTCTTCTGAATACCCTCTCTAAGGTGCATGATAGTGATTGCGGGCTGAACTCACGAGTATTTCCTCACTGCTAAATCTGATTGCAAAGTTTAAAATAACTTTCCAATGCATGCATGCTAGACAGCAGACTGTGTGTGTGTGTGTGTGTGTGTGTGAGAGATGTTGCAGTCTTGCAAAGTGAAGTTTCTCTCATAAATGTGTGACTATAATGTCAGAGAATGGACCTTTATGTGCAGTTGTACCTTTACATCTTAATCATATTCCATAAAAGAAGGGCCCATAAAATACATTAGATTATACATAGATTTTAACTACAATAAAACACTGGGAAGAAGGCTAAAAATTTACTCCATACGATGCCAACAAGCCTCCCTGGTCTTGTCATCCGCCACGATATTAGATTTAGCCGTTAACTTGTCTTTACATTCATAATTCACTACCAATGTGCATTCCTCTGGAGAAATATGGAGCAGGCGCCGTTGCGAAAACACTCTGCCTGCCGAATACATCCCTTTTATGTGTATGCCCACCAACTCCAATTAATCCAATCTGCCATGGTACCGTTTAACACCAGTGTAGGCGGTCAGAGTTTGTCAACCCTGAGTTTGCCTGATAACCCTGAGTTAATTCTGAGTAGGTTGAACTCCCTTCATAGTACAGGCCACTGGTGAAAGACATTAGACAATCAGTTAGACACAGGAAGTAAAACAAGACAGGGCACTAACAGGTAACTGAAAACCTAAAACACAGCCAACCCAAAACTGTAAGAGTTCCCTCCTCCTTCTACCCATTACATGGGTGAAATCAGGTAGCTCTGAGAAGCAAAATACACTCTCGTGCACTTGTTTATATCTTTAGTGTTACTGCACTTCAAATCAATTCAGCATATACATAAAACTTAATTTAAACTCATTTAGTACATTCGTTTAGGGCAGATAGGAATAGAATCCCTCCACCATGTTGTGGTTCTTCCCTGGGGTCCCTTTCTGGTTGGAATCCAATGGGCATCCAAATTAAGATACCAGTACAGCCATACCTCAACTACCTCCTTTCAAAGCAAAGGAGCATCTCATCAACTCCTAGCCCCTACAGACCCCCTGCAGTAATTTCAAATCTGCCATACATAATCTCATTCTGTGTCAGTATTGTTTCCCTCTCTTATTATAAATGTTAAATTCTCACCTCAGTCACATCTTTGTTGTTCTGCTTCTGGGATTCGGCTATTACTATTCAGGATAGAAATTAACGCATGGTTGGGTAGCACCATTACCCAACATGAGGCTCTATAAGGTTGCAACAAACAACAAAGAGGTCATTGAAGCCCTTCTGTCCAGAGACCATGCAAGTGGTCTAAAAGACCTCGACCTTTGCGCAACAGTGCTTGCTGTCGAGTTTGCAGACCTAGTCTCAGCAAAACTAGACTTTCAGCTGAATGACATAACCTACTACTCAGACAGCAAGGTGGTTCTGGTGTTTTGTCACAACTAAGCTAATATGTTCAAAGTCTCGTTTCTGTTTTCTACAGTCATTTTATATGTTTTTGTGTCATCTGAGCTAATCCAGTGATAAATGCATTCATCTCGTGTCCTTAGTAGCACAGTGGGTATGTATTGATTGTTTTATTGTGATCTACAATCTCAAGTCAAATATTTTTGGGATGTTACATTCTTACATGTTACAACGTGTAGTAATCTAGGTGATTGGTGCTCATGCATAATCACGTAACAAGGTCATATGACCCGCAGCTAATCAGGAAGTGATAAAAGGTTTGCTAGTCTCAGTAGAGAGTCTTTTGCTTTCCACTGAGTGACCACTGTGCACTCTCCTCTCGTGCAGGTGACAGCCAGACGAGACAAGTGTCCTGTCCTCCTTGGAGGAGATTGATTGATTGTAATGCCTGTCAGTATTGCAAGCTGTGTGGTGTAGAATTGAATGGTTTCAGTTAATGCTATTCTTTTGCTTTACTCATGTGACTGCTTGTCTGTGTGCTTCTGATGCTTGCTCTACTAATAGCATTTTCTAAACCTCTATTAAACAGCACCTATAGTTTGTCCTTTTTTAGTAAAGATTATTTGTATGTTTCAGTCTATAACTCACGTGGCCACCAATCAGCCTTTGTGGATGTAGGGATCTATAGATAATGGTAAACGATATACAGTGTCTATCTGTGAAGCTTAATGAGTTTTAGCCCTGTGATATTTATGTTTTTTATCTATAGCACCGGAATTCTCCCTCCTCTCTCTCTTCTGTCTTCCACAGTCACAGATCGGGGCGGTGTACGAGCCAACCTGACCTTTCTACTCTGAGAACTACACTGTTTTTACCAACCAATTTATTATTGGGCTAATTTTACTAAGTTATTTTAATTGGGATTTTAACAATATACTTTGTAATAAAATTTACTTACTATTGTACAAGGTATGCCTCTTTGTAATTGTTCCTGTTCAGGGTAAATCAGAGTTTGCAACACACAAGCTAATATATCAAGGGTTTAAAGGTTCCTACTGCCTTAACAGGAGGTGGCGTTGTCAGGTCCAAAAAGATGTCCTTTCTACTCTCCAGGCACCACAGTTTGATAGTAGAAATCTTTAAGAAGAGTTAAAGGTTCAGTGTGTAATTTTCTGAGGATTTGTTGATAGAAATGCAATATAATATCCGCAACGATGTTTTCAGTGGTGTATAAAGACCTTACATAATTAAGTGTTATGTTTCTGTTACCTTAGAATGAGCCATTCATCATGGCATTCTTCTTCTGCTTGTATAATTCCGGTAGTGTAGCTAAATGCTAAACTCCCATTAAAAACGTTGCACTGTTTTACGACAAGCTGAAATTATGGCTGTCAGTACTACTTTGTGTTTCTGTTGTATTTAAAAAAAAATTAAAAAAGACATCTTGGTAAGATTTGCAGATTGCTTATCTAATTAAAAATGAAAATGCCTTTTTGATACATGAATGCCTTCATGAATTATGTGGTTTATAATGGACTGTGGTGCAGAAACAATGAGGTTTACATTTTCCTGTTATCTGTCAGTGGTCATACTTGATGCACTAGATGTCACTTTGGTGTGTTAGTCCAAATGAGCCAACCCTCCCAAGATATATTTATTAAATTCTGTATATTCCTGTAAAATATATTGCAGGAATATGAGACATCATGTAGTACTTCATTTCTTGATGATTAATGAACAAGTAACATAATATTCAGAAACATATGGTTTTACTGAATGATTATGTAAATATAATTTCTTAATATATCTACGTAAAGAAACCTCATTTCTTGACTGGCAACTCTCTGCTATCTCATAGATGACATCTTTTGTCGTTTCTGTTAGCTTTGTAATTCTTGTGATTATTTGTACACATTCAATTTTGTGGTTCTTCAGAATCCTCTTGCAACATGTATAGTGTGCCAGGCCAATGTACACTTTAGCATTTTCACTCATTGCACACTAATTTTAACCTTAGCCTAAAGGTATACAGCCCTAAATTTGACGAAACGAAAATGAGACCTTTAAAATTTGAACCCCTTAAATTTGTTGTAAACTAAACTGTGCATGGTGCTTATGATAAATTCCAACAGCAAGAGTAAAAATATACACGAGTGCAAAACAACCCTTCTGTCAATTCATTCAAGCTGAATGTGAGAGGAGACTTCCCATGAGAGCACAGACAGCCACCAAGTGTCATACAGCCACATTTTACTAGCAACACACAACAATAACTGAATATTGATCATAATCAGCATTCAACAATGAAACATTCTTTGCAGTTAGTAGAAGCTGAAATTGAGCAGAATTAAACACAAGGTCCGTTTCTGCCTCTTTTAATGCACATTTTCAATTTGCACATAAATCATATGTAATTTTGTTAATTCTTCAATAAGCATATTTTCACCTTTTGGACTTGTGAATTCACTCACAACATGATAAAAATGAATATGTAGGTCTCATTTCAGTCACTCCACAGCCTCTCTAGAGTATGTTGGCCTCACAGGAACCAGGCTGCAGAATCTTAAATGTAACAATTTGAAAAAAGCTTTTTAAACCAGGGTAGAACAAGGCATAGATCACGGGTTTAGAAAGGAGTGTAATAGAAAGAGAGAGCCCATACGATGAAGCTGAAGAACTGAGCGTATTGTCACCTGCAAAGAGACACAGTAATATGGGCAGAAACATATTAGGAACACAACTACAAGAACCCCAAGAGTCCTGGCTGCTTTCAGTTCAGATTTCTTTGTTAGAGTCACAGAACTTTGGAGTGTGACAGCTGTAATATGAGATTGCATGGCATGAGCCTGAGACACAGCTGCAGCAAACACTCTCATATACAGAACTACAATGACAGTGATGGGAACAACAAAAGTAAAACAAGATCAGCAGCTCCTGCAATATAAGTTATAACAATCACACACTCTCCGTAGCAGGAATCATATCTGTCTGGTTGAGTCATGCCATATTTTACAAAGAGACTGCAGTAGAAAACAGAACAGAACCAACACAGACAAACACAGAGTTTAACTCTTCTCTCAGTAATTCTGGTGGTATAATGCAGAGGGTGACAAATAGCAACATATCTGTCGACTGATATGAGCACTATGTCGCCTATTGAGGCAGAGGGAATGATATACGCTACATACTTATACAGAGAACACATGAGGTCACCAAGAAACCAGCAGGATGTTTTTCTAAGGATTTCTACCGGCATCAGCAGAGGCCCACGAGAAAGTCTGAGACAGCCAGAGAGAGGAGGAGAATGTTGGTGGGTTTGTGGAGCTGCCTGGAGGGAAAGAGGAAAGTATCATTACACATAGTGAGCAACACAATAGTGGAAAATCGAAAAAGTACTAGCTAAAAGTACATTTCTCTATATTTCTAAAACTACTGAGAAATTGATCTCTGCCTGAAGTGGGAGATTGAGATGATGACAAGCAGGTTGAGAGCCACAGTGAGCACAGAGATGGAGAACACAAGAGTGTGCAGAAATACAGCTTCGGACCGAGGAAGTGTCGGCTTCCTGCAGGAGGTGTTGAGGAGTTGTGGAAGGCAGAGCTCTGCTCCATCATCAACCTCCATCAGACAGTGAGAGGAGGAAAGGAGGAGCTGCAGCTCTGGCAGCTTCTGACCAGAACGTTTTATCATACAGTTGAATTATCTCTTACTGACATTCAGGTTGTCCCTCCTCTCCTTTCGCGCTCAGTCTCTATTGGACACTGATGTCCCTCCTCTCTTCATATCACACCACCATCATCATCAACAACACTGTTTCTCCAATCATCCCTATGTATGACTCCCCCTCTGTTGGCAGTCTGGTAGGTCAGGTTAGGTTAGATAAAATGTAAGATATGTATTAATAAAGTTATTAATGTCACTAACTTATTTAAAAAGATAACGAAGCCCCACCCTGTGATCAGGGACCAATAACCAAAACATGACAACTGTTTCAAAAAGGGGTTTGTCCACTTAACTTGCTTAGTTAAAATATAGTTTTATTAAAGTTAGCACTGATCAATAATCAATAACTTCAGCTGATTAACCGCCCTTTTTTATTACTTTATTTTCAGATTTTCCCATTAGAATCACACAGTAAGTACAAAAAACAAGCAGAAAAAGGCAATCAACCAAGGAGCAGAGTGAAAACGCAGTTAGAGATTGGGGTATCAATGTCATCTTTAGACATGATGTCTAGTTGTGGAATATTTAGGTTACTAAAGAAAATACTGAAATCAATTTCAGTCGGCTTTAGTTTGCTGGAATATAGGTCCTTATAAAAGTCTCTGAAGCAAGTATTTATCTGCTTCAGGTCAGAAATCAATGCACCTGATGTAGATTTAATCTTAAGGATGGCTCTACTAGCTTGCTCTCCCCTAAGCTGACATGCCAATAACTTATCACCGAGTTCAAAATGTTTCTGTTTGAGCTTTAGTAATTGGCTGCTAAAACGTTTATTAAGGATGTTATTATATTCACATTTTAGTTTTAAGATCTTATTGTAATCAAACTGTAAGAGGGAGGACCTATACGTATCCTCAAGTGCTGGAAGCATCTTATCAATTTCCCTAAGGCGACTGTTAAGTTCCCTCTTTTTAGATGATTCAAATTAAATAATGTGGCCCCTTATCACCACCTTAAAAGTTTCCCACAGAGTAGAGGCAGAGACTTCCCCATTATCGTTGGTAGTAAGAAACTCATCTATACAAGCAGTCATATGGTGAGTGAAAGAATGATCATTAAGAAGAAGGGGATTAAATCGCCAGTTGTATCTCTGAATGGGCTGTATAGCTCTAAACTGAAGGGACACAAGACTATGGTCAGAAATGAAGATGTTATGATAAGTGCAATTTGTAACGTTGAGCAGCAATTCAGAAGAAATCAAGAAATAGTCAATCCCAGTATATACGCTTTGTGGACATGAGAATAAAAAGAAACTCCTTGTCAGTAGGGTGCCGTAGTCGCCAAATGTCAACCATGTTCCTAGCTATTACGTCCCCGCTGTCTAGGGGTAGGAGAGACGTAAACATAAACCAGATGGATTTGGTATGGGTGGAAAGATTATTTATTAAGCAGTCTGATACACACAAAACGGTCAAACAGAAAATGGGCAAGTGGGTGCTGCGTAAAACAAAGAACCAAATATAACAAAAAGAGATCCCTCCTACGTGGGGGATTACTAAACTACTTGAATAAGGATAAACAAAAACCTCTCTAGCTGTTGTTCAGAAGCGGAAAAAAAACACAGGGAGCGCAGCACCCCTAAACCTAGTGTCACTAAACAAGTATTTAACTAACAGGTGTGGGTAATCAGTGAACGAGCTTCCCCTAGCCCAAGTCTGTAGACCACCTACTGGGATCAGCCCAGGTGAGTTACCAACTCTCAGTAACACACAGATCTAACAAACACAGAAGCTGTTTCCACTGAGGATACGCGCACACACAGAGTTCAAGGTTAGGACCAGCGTCAGGGCAAACCACATGGCAAAAGGTAGCTGCCTCGAACCAGCAGCAGACCAGCCTATTTGGGGGGGAAGGCACGAAGGCGGTCCTGCAGGCAGCTTGGCGATTGGAGAAGGGGTGGTGTGCCGCTCCAATCAGAATCGTCGGAGGTGGGAGGCGGGATCAGCCAGGCTTGCCGAAGTCCAGCCAATCCCCCGCCTCACAGTGTAACACATGCAGGGAGAAACACAGGCAGCAGTGACACACAGACGGCTGCCCTCCCCCCATAAAATACAGACTATAAGGTTTGAAATAAAGTCAGACCACTACATAATGCACCTCTCTATAAATCATTCTCACAGCCTAGATAATGCGTCAGCGATCCCATTTTCAGTCCCTTTCTTGTGGCGTATCTCAAGGTTGTAATCCTGTACAATCAGAGCCCAGCACATAAGCCGTTGGTTCTGATTGTACATGCGGGGAAGGAACACAAGTGGGTTATGATCCGTGTAAACTACTACTGGCAGAGAACTAGACCCAACGTACACCTCAAAGTGTTGCAAGGCCAACAACAAAGCAAGAGTCTCTTTCTCAATGGTAGAATAATGGAGTTGATGTTTGTTAAACTTCTTGGAGTAATAGCACACTGGACGGTCCACTCTGTCAGTACCACTCTGGAGCAGGACAGCGCCAGCCCCCACTGCACTGGCATCCACCTCTAGCTTAAATGGCTTAGCCAAGTCCGGGGCAGCTAACACAGGGGCATGACACAATAACGCCTTGGCGCTGTCAAACGCCATCTGACACTCTGGGGTCCACACGAAATCAACCTTGGGGCTAAGCAGCTGAGTTAATGGCTGCACTACAGTAGAAAAGTTCCTACAGAAACCTCTGTAATAACCGGCCATGCCTAGAAAAGAGCGAAGTGCCTTACGCGTAGCTGGGACAGGACAGGCACTCACCGCAGCAACCTTAGCCTCGACAGGGCGAACCTGTCCCTGTCCGACCTGTTTTCCCAAGTATGTGACGGTGGCTTTACCAAACTCACATTTGGCTAGATTCAGTGTGAGATTGGCCTGGTCAAGACGGTCAAAAACCTGTGTAAGGAGAAGCAGGTGCTCCTCCCAAGTGTCGGTGTAGAGTACTAGGTTGTCCAAGTACGTGCTACAGTTACTGACACCAGCTAACACAGTGTTTACCAAACGTTGGAACGTGGCGGGCGCATTGCACATACCAAAGGGCATGACGGTATACTGCAGGAAGTGATCGGGAGTAACAAACGCAGAAACATTGGAGGCACGCTCGGTCAACGGGACTTGCCAGTAGCCTTTTAACAGGTCCAATTTACTGACAACACAGGCATTTCCCAAATTGTCGACACAGTCCTCCATGCGGGGCAATGGGTATGAGTCGCGCACTGTGACAGAGTTAACCTTCCTGAAATCTGTGATAAAACGCGGTGAACCATCAGACTTCGCTTCAACTAAACAAGGGGAGCTCCATGGGCTTGAGCTAGGTACAGCTAAACCGTGTTGGAGGAGGTACTGGACTTCTCCCTTCATTAACTCACGCTTTTTTTGGTTAGCACGGTACGGGTGAACTTTAATGGGCTGGGGGTCTGTCAGCTCAACATCATGCTCAACAACATGAGTTCTGGTCGGGATGTCACAAAATAGACACAAGAATTGGTCAACTAGCTGCATTACGTCCTGTTGGGCTGCAGCAGGCAAGTGCTGTAACTGGCTCGGCAGAGTTTGCAAGGCTTCGGTGTTGAGGAGCCGGGCGCTCGGATGCTCGGATGACGCGGCCGCAGGTCATCAGGATCGGGCGCGGATGCAGGCTCTGTAACAATTACTGCCGCAACAGCGGGGCCGGGCGTAGCGGTTGACGAGATGGACTTATTTCCCTTAACCGGAACTGTATCTCTGTCTCTAGCGTGGTATAGCTTCATCATATTTATATGACAGACCCGGGTTTTCTTCCTCCTCTCGGGAGTACTAATCAGTAATCCAGCCTAGAAGTAACAAATGCATGGACTAGTTTTTCTGCATCATTTTTAGACAGGATGTTCCTGATTTTCGCAATATTACGTAGGTGGAAAAAGGCGGTCCTTGAAATTTGCTTAATGTGAGAGTTAAACGACATGTCCTGATCAAAGGTAACTCCAAGATTCCTCACAGTGGTGCTGGAGGCCAGGGCGATGCCATCAAGGGAAACTATCTCTTTAGATAATGCGTCACGGAGGTGCTTAGGCCCCAGAGCAATAACTTCATTTTTATCTGAGTTTAACATTAGAAAATTACAGGTCATCCAGGTTTTAACATCCTGAAGGCAAGATGTCTATGAAGATTCTCAGTCATCCAGGTCATAGTTATCCAACGAAGGTTAAAATGAAGGGCAACTGGACTTGGTTGAAGCTACTGGAAGACGTTTCGTCCCTTATCCAAAGGACTTCTTCAGTTCTGACTGACTGGCAGGCAAACTCAGCTATTTAACCTCAGTGGGGTCGTTATCTCGGGTCATCGATACCGCTGGTTCGTTAGTGTTCCTTGTTGCTGTGACGACCGTCGTTACAGTCGTTGAGACTACCTGTGGCCAAGACTGAACGACCATCGTTGGTATCTTCACCTGAGGCCAAGACTGACGACCATCGTTGGTATCTTCACCTGAGGCCAATAGGTTACGTTTGTTGAGTTTCCTGGGAAGTGATGAAAGGACAGCATTGTAAGTGGGGGATAAGTGGTGGCGTAGACCCCCTCCCCTGTTCAATGACGGCTTCTCAACCCTGGTGTAGATGGCTTCCTTGACACCTCTTTCAAACCATCCATCTTCTCTGTCTAAAATGTGCACCTGGTGGTCCTCAAACGAGTGTCCTCTGTCCTTCAGATGTAAGTAGACAGCAGAGTCTTGACCTGAGGAGTTGGCCCTTCTGTTTTGAGCCATGCGTTTGTGTAGTGGTTGTTTAGTCTCCCCAATATACAGGTCTGTGCATTCCTCACTGCATTGGACCGCATACACTAGATTGCTTTTCTTGTGTTTGGGTGTGCGGTCTTTGGGGTGTACCAGTATCTGTCTTAGTGTGTTCTTGGGTTTAAAAAACACAGGGATGTTATGTTTGTTAAAAATCCTCCTGAGTTTCTCTGATACTCCAGACACATATGGAATCACAATGTTGTTGCGTTTGACCTTCTTTTCCTCCTCCCCTGTAGTTTTGTTCTTCTTGGATTTTGTGGCTGTCTTCACAAAAGCCCATTTAGGGTATCCACAGGCTGTAAGTGCCCCCTTCAGGTGGTTCTGTTCCTTCTCTCTGGCTTGGGCGCTTGTTGGTATGTTTTCTGCTCTGTGGTGCAGTGTTTTCATGACCCCTAGCTTGTGCTCCAGTGGGTGGAAAATCCAAGAAGAACAAAACTACAGGGGAGGAGGAAAAGAAGGTCAAACGCAACAACATTGTGATTCCATATGTGTCTGGAGTATCAGAGAAACTCAGGAGGATTTTTAACAAACATAACATCCCTGTGTTTTTTAAACCCAAGAACACACTAAGACAGATACTGGTACACCCCGAAGACCGCACACCCAAACACAAGAAAAGCAATCTAGTGTATGCGGTCCAATGCAGTGAGGAATGCACAGACCTGTATATTGGGGAGACTAAACAACCACTACACAAACGCATGGCTCAACACAGAAGGGCCAACTCCTCAGGTCAAGACTCTGCTGTCTACTTACATCTGAAGGACAGAGGACACTCGTTTGAGGACCACCAGGTGCACATTTTAGACAGAGAAGATGGATGGTTTGAAAGAGGTGTCAAGGAAGCCATCTACACCAGGGTTGAGAAGCTGTCATTGAACAGGGGAGGGGGTCTACGCCACCACTTATCCCCCACTTACAATGCTGTCCTTTCATCACTTCCCAGGAAACTCAACAAACGTAACCTATTGGCCTCAGGTGAAGATACCAACGATGGTCGTTCAGTCTTGGCCTCAGGTGAAGATACCAACGATGGTCGTTCAGTCTTGGCCACAGGTAGTCTCAACGACTGTAACGACGGTCGTCACAGCAACAAGGAACACTAACGAACCAGCGGTATCGATGACCCGAGATAACGACCCCACTGAGGTTAAATAGCTGAGTTTGCCTGCCAGTCAGTCAGAACTGAAGAAGTCCTTTGGATAAGGGACGAAACGTCTTCCAGTAGCTTCAACCAAGTCCAGTTGCCCTTCATTTTAACCTTTGTTGGATATCCTGAAGGCACATTTGAAGTTTAGCTAACTGATGAGTTTCATCTGGCTTGATCGATAGATATAACTGAGTATCATCTGCATAACAATGAAAGCTTATGGAATGTTTCCTGATAATATTGCCTAAGGGAAGCATATATAAAGTGAAGAGGATTGGTCCGAGGACAGATCCTTGAGGAACTCCATGACTAACTTTGGCATGCATGGAGGACTCATCGTTAACATGTACAAACTGAAATCGATCTGATAAATAGGACTTAAACCAGTTTAGAGCGGTTCCTTTAATGCCAATGAAATATTCCAGTCTCTGCAATAGGATCTGATGGTCAATGGTATCAAATGCAGCACTAAGATCTAATAAAACCAGTACAGAGACAAGTCCTTTGTCTGATGCAATAAGGAGGTTGTTAGTAATTTTCACCAGTGCTGTCTCTGTGCTATGATGAGCTCTAAATCCTGACTGAAAATCCTCAAATAAACTATTGCTCTGTAGAAAGTCACACAGCTGTTTAGCAACTGCTTTCTCCAGAACCTTAGAGAGAAATGGAAGGTTAGATATAGGTCTATAGTTGGCTAAAACATCTGGATCAAGTTTGGGCTTTTTCAGAAGAGGTTTAATTACAGCTAC
This sequence comes from Micropterus salmoides, assembly GCF_014851395.1. Lineage (NCBI taxonomy): Eukaryota > Metazoa > Chordata > Actinopteri > Centrarchiformes > Centrarchidae > Micropterus > Micropterus salmoides. The sequence continues at coordinate 28,931,512 of NW_024040596.1, forward strand.
TTTAAAGTACTGTGGTACATAGCCTGTTGATAGAGATAGATTGATCATATCTAGTATAGAGGTGCTGACTAAGGGTAAAACATCTTTAAGCAACCTAGTCGGGATGGGGTCTAAGAGGCAGGTTGATGGTTTAGATGAAGAAATTATTGAAGTTAGTTGGTAAAGATTGAGGGAAGCAAAACAGTCTAAACATGTATCTGGTTCTACAGCTGTTTCTAAGGTTCCTGAGTTAAGAGATAAGTCGGTGCCAGTTGAGGCAGGTCTTGGTGAATTTTGTCTCTAATAGCTAGAATTTTATCATTAAAGAAGCTCATGAAATCGTAACTACTGAGAGCTATGGGAATACTTGGCTCAATAGAGCTGTGACTCTCTGTCAGCCTGGCTACAGTGCTGAAAAGAAACCTGGGGTTGTTCCCATTTTCCTCTATTAATGACGAGTAGTACGCTGCTCTGGCATTACGGAGGGCCTTCCTATAAGTTTTAAGACTATCTTGCCAAATTAAACGAGAATTTTCCACTTTGGTGGAACGCCAATTCCCCTCAAGTTTCCGCGATATTTGCTTTAATTTGCGAGTTTTAGTATTATACCATGGAGCTAACCGTCTTTGTTTTAGTATTTTCTTTTTTAGAGGGGCTACAGAGTCGAGTGTCATTCGCAGCGAGCCTGCAGCACTATCAACAAGATGATTGATTTGGGAAGGACTGAAACTAGCATAGGAGTCCTCCATTACTTTGTGACTAGATAATGTATTTAGAGCTGATGGAATCGCATCCTTAAATTTAGCTATAGCACTATCAGACAGACATCTTGTATAGAAATTTTTGCCCAATGGCGAGTAGTTCAGCAATACAAACTCAAAAGTTATCAAACAGTGGTCGGACAAAGAGGGATTCTGTGGGAACACCACTAAATGTTCAATTTCAATACCATACACCAAAACAAGGTCGAGGGTGTGGTTAAAACAGTGAGTCGGTTCATGAACACTCTGAGAGAAGCCAATGGAATCTAACAAGAGATAAATGCAGTACTAAAGCTGTCATTCTCAACGTCCACATGAATATTAAAATCCCCTACAATAATAACTTTGTCCGTTTTAAGGACTAAAGTTGACAAAAACTCTGCAAATTCAGATAAGAATTCAGAATACGGACCAGGTGCTCGGTAAACTATAACGAAGAGAATTGGTTGCAGTGATTTCCAACTTGGGTGCGAAAGACTAAGAACAAGACTTTCAAATGAGTTATAGTTTGGTTTAGGTTTAGAGCTGATTAGTAGGCTAGAGTCGAAGATAGCTGCAACTCCACCTCCTCGGCCTGTGCCTCGAGGAATGTGAGTATTAATATGACTGGGAGGGGTGGATTCATTTGGCTAACATATTCTCCATCACCCAGCCAGGTTTCAGTAAGACAAAATAAATCAATATCATAATCTGATATTAGTTCATTTACTAGTACACCTTTAGAAGAGAGTGATCTGATGTTTAAGAGTCCACATTTAACTCTATTCATTTGCACTATTGCTCTTGTGGTTTTAATTTTTATGAGGTTTTTATGCACAGCTCCTCTTCTGTTTACCTTTTTAAATAATTTCGATGGTCGGGGGACAGACACCGTCACTATAGGATTTTCACTAAGTAACTCCTGAAATGGAGGAGCAGAGAAGTGTGTTAGACTGCGACTCTGCGTAGGGTTTTGGGTGGGTAACTGCTGAAAAAGAAGGGCAGAGAAGTGTGTTAAACTGCGACTCTGCCTCCTGGTCTCAACTCTGGGTTGTCATGGATTTGGTCCACTAATAAACTTGGCCAGATTTCTAGAAATGAGAGCTGCTCCTTCCCAAGTGGGATGGATGCCGTCTCTCCGGATCAGACCAGGTCTTCCCCAGAAAGTCTGCCAATGATCAACAAAGCCCACATCGTTTGCTGGACACCACCTCGACAACCAGCGGCGGAATGACGACATGCGACTATACATGTCATCACTGGTCAGATTTGGCAGGGGTCCAGAGAAAACTACGGTGTCCGACATTGTTTTTGCATATGTACACACCGACTCAACATTAATCTTAGTGACCTCCGATTGGCGTAACCGGGAGTCATTACCGCCGACGTGAATAACAATCTTACTGTATTTACGTTTATCCTTAGCCAGCAGTTTCAAATAAGACTCAATGTCGCCCGCTCTGGCCCCAGGGATGCACTTAACTATGACCGCTGGCTTCGCTAAATTCACGTTTCTCAAAATGGAGCTGCCAATGATCAGAGTTGGTTTCTCAGCGGGTGTGTCGCTGAGTGGGGAAAATCTGTTAGAAACGTGAACAGGTTGATGGTGCCCCGTGGACTTTGAATGCTTATGACTATTCCTCCTTCGGACAGTCACCCAGCCCCCCTTCCTGGCTGCACAAGAGATCCCGGGGGACGGCTACCACAGGCTAACTCAGGCCGTTCTGCACCGACTACCGGGGACTGGCTAGCTACAGTAGCTAAAGACTGATCTACCAAGGTGCGGAGCCGGACTTCTAAATCACTGAGCCTCGCCTCCATGTCTATAAATAAACTACACTTATTACACGTACCATTACCGCTAAAGGAGGCAGAGGAGTAACTGAACATCTGACACACCGAGCAGGAGAAAGTAGGAGAGAGAGAGGAGAAGGAGAAGCCATCGCTAGCTGCTAAGCTAAAGTCGCTAACGGCTAAGCTAAAGTACTGTAGCGTCAGCTACCAAAACTTTAGAACAACTATGAGATTGAACAGCAGTCACTAAAAGATGGAAAGAACTGTGAGTGCTTAGGCAAAATTACTGTAATGAATAAGTGTTTAGCGAACAGTTGGCCGCTGTAATCAAACAAATGTAACTGTTATTTAGCGAGAGCAGCACAACACGGCACCAACACACAAGCGGAAATGAGTCGACACGCTTACCGCAATACGTCAGCAGTACGTCAGTCAGACATCCATATCTAAGAAATAAATGACCTTTTCCCTACTTGCTCTGTTGTCGTCACTTACCACTTTTGCGAAACACGGTTTTAGTGTTGGGTCAGCTCTCTGCTCAGCAGCAAGGCGCTCACGGGTGACTGGCAGACAATCAGAACCTAGGGGCTTTTCTGCCCCAGCCTCCTCAGACTGAGGTCCCCTGTCAGGCTTCTCCACCACCTCCTTCGGGTCAGGCACACCTGTGAAAGCTGGCATGAGGACACGGTCACATAAGTTAATGTCAAGGCTTTCATTCTCACTCATACGGGCTTGTGCACGGGTGATCACACAGGCGGGGAACACTTTAACCAAATCAGTATTATCAAGGAGCGTTACATTACCCGGCGGCGAGTTCAGGACCTCTAGTGTAGGGGTAACCTTGCCTCCAGCAATGTCATTACCCATCAGGAGTACTACACCCTGGACAGGTAGCTCAGGACACACCGCTACTGGGAAGAACCCAGTAATTAAATCGGACTGTACATGTATCTGGTGCACCGGCCGGGGAACATATCCCATTTCGATGCCACGTAATACGGAACCAAAACCACAGGCTGTTTGATCAGTGAAAGGCAAGGCTGAGGCTAAAATCACTGACTGAGAACAAGCTGTGTCTCGTAATACTTTAACTAGGCGCTGGTCAGCAGGTAACCCGGTAAGTGAAATACATGCCTCAAAAACAAAAGGCTTAAAGCAGGCATCTACATCTGTACACTCATTTATATGACTAAGCGGGTGGGCCTCTGCTTTGATCAAACCGACACCCTTAGGCCAGGAAACTCTAGGAGATTGCTCCTTACGTTTCAATGTGTAGCAGTTAGCGATTACATGTCCGCTCTGATGGCAGTAGTAACACTTACGATCATCCTTCTTAGCTTGTGTTGCTTTGGGTGAGCTAAGCGCCGGTGAGGGTGGAGTGTGGCGGATACTGCGAGGTTTACCACCTGCTACCGTGGAGAAAACAGTCTTATGCGTAAGCACATACTCATCAGCTAAGGTAGCAGCTGCTGTAAGTGTCTGCACCTTTTGCTCATTTAGGTACATCACCACACTGTCAGGGAGACACTTCTTAAAATCCTCCAGAAGCATTAGCTCCCTGAGTGAACTAACATCAGTAACCTGACTGGCAGCAGTCCATTTGTCAAACAATACGCCTTTCTCCCTAGCAAACTCAACATACATCTGGCCCTGCTCTCTTTTATGCTCCCGAAATCTCTGTCAGTACGCTTCAGGGACCAACTCATAAATGCGCAAAATGGCTGTCTTCACTTTGTCATAGTTCACGCTGTCCTCCAGAGGTAATGCGGCGATGGCTTCCTGAGCTTTACTTTGGAGCTTGCACTGGAGCAGGAGAGCCCAGACTCCAGGCGGCCACTGTAATGCGGCAGCAATGCGCTCAAAAACGCATAAATAGGAATCCACTTCAGTCTCACGGAAGGTCGGGACCAAAGCTATATGCTTACCCACATCAAAATTAATTTTAGCTGAATCAATAGCTGTATCAGAGGAGGGAGAGGGTTGTGGCCTACTCCACCTTGGAGTTTGAGCTCAAGCTTCCGCAGTCTCACAGCCTTGTCAACCTCCATTTCTAGCTCCAGCCTCCTAACATCCAGCTTAAGCTGCAAGTGCTGTTGCCGTTCCCTCTCCTGTGCGTCAAGTTGGAGACGGGCGAGTCGGACTTTCATCCGGGCCTCATCCCTGGAACGAGCACTGCTGCTGGGTGGAGATGGATCGTAGCGTGGCAGTGTGAACGGCGTCTTCATCTGCTCACCTGCCTCGCCGTCCCTCCCCAAATCAGGCTGGGCTTGGCGGCCAGGCACATCCTCTACCTCTGTAGGGATGTCTGCGGGAAGTGTCACTCCCACAGGTTGCTGAGCCTGCTCAGGTAACACAATCTCCCCCTGATCTATCAAGCCATCAATAACCCGGATCCGGAGATCCTTTTTCAATAAAGTTTTGGCAACCGTGATTCCAAAATGGGTGGCTATACGAATTAAGTCATCTTTACGACAACTGCTAATTTTCTCAAGGGTCGGGTTGACTATAAACGAGTCCAAATCAAAGCACAGTGGAGTCTAAATAGCACTTAAAATCACCTCCAGTAATGAATTGGGGCCGGAGGCTATAAGGTCAAAAACTTTACGAAAGAAACCAGGGTTGTCCATATTGGGGCCATAAATATTAAGCATTGTCACTGGAAAGGAGTTTATGGGCCCAGACATCATTAAGTATCTGCCATAAGGGTCTGCTGTCATAGAGTCAAGGTGAAATGTAATGTTTTTAAAGAATAGCAACCCCCCTGGCCTCGGCCTAGTAGAGTAAAGCTGCTTGAAAAACCTGAGAAATCCAAATCGCTCTCAACCTACACTGCTCATTTGTACCAATGTGTGTTTCTTTGTGTTGATTTGAGATGTGAGAAGACACAACCTCTTTTAATAACATGACAGAGGCCCTTCACATTCAGTGAGACTAATGTTAAGTTGTTAATGATGCTGCTATGTGCAAGACTTTCAGGCGCTGGACAGTATTCTGGCATGCCTCCCAGAAATTACTTTGTCTCACCCAGTGTGGAAAAAACCTTGACGCGGCCCCAGTGCTTGATGTGGAGCTTTGCAGGAATGAGCAGCTCCTTTTCCCGATAAAAATGGACCCACGCGATAATGGCGCGGGGCTTGGATCCCTCCGGAGGTGGCGGTCACAGGGTCCGGTGTGCCCGATCAATAATCACCGGAGCGAGTAAGTGTTTCTAAACTTTTATGTGTTTCATGTCGCGTTAATGTGTTGCTGTGTGTATTTCTAAGGTTAGTTGGTGTTGTTAGGTGTGTGTGTTTGTTTGATGATGTCATTTTTTCTGTAGTGGATGAAGAAGTCAGTTTTTTCAGGTAATTTGATGTTTTTATTTGCGTGGAAGTGTTTTCATTTCTCTAAATATCAACCGTTTGATTCTCTGACTTATTGAATGTTCTTATGTTAGTGAATCAGTGATGTTTTATTAAAGTGGGTTTAAAAAGTCAAAGTCCTTCTCTCTCTCGCTCTCTCTGGTAGGGTATAGAGGAGAAGGTGTGTGCCCGATTGTCCAGGTGGAAATGGCTGCTACCGCAGTTGTCCTACAGGGGGAGAGTTCTGGTGGCCAACAACCTGGTGGCCTCATCTCTATAGGTGCATTCGAGATGACGGTGGCTGACTTTCGCCGACTTCATAGTCTAACGTGAGCTGCAGGTGACTGCAGGGGCGGGGTATAAAAACGGCAGCGTAAAGTTGATGTTGACTGGTCTTCTCTCAGCATGCCTCAGGGTCGCCTTTGCTTTTTATAAACTCACAGACAATCTGGGCACTTTCTTATCCACGTGGGGCTTAAAACAAGTGTTGTGTTCAATATAGAATGGAACTTTAATACTTAACATATGAAGTGAAGTGTTGTGGGGACAGCCCAGCTGACGGTGAGTGTCCTGGTTTTACTTTTTTTTCTCACTTTATTTCACCCATTGTTTTGCACTGCCCCTCAATAAAACCTCCTTCCCTCTGAGTGTTGCGTTTGGGTCCTTTCTGTCCCGTCTCCTAACATGAAGGTGTTCAGTTTAACTTTTTAACCTGCATTTTATTGACGCATTTTTATTTTTACTTTTTTGGCCAAGATACTGACGTGTTTTTTCTTTGTAAAAGGTGTTTGTTTTTTCTTAATTTTGTTTAAAAGATGAAATAAAGTGTTTTTTAAAATCTCTCTCCTCCTCCTTGCCTCTGTCCTACTACCTAACCCCATCCCATATCTCCAAACTCAAACAACGGCAACTCAAACATACATTACTTTGTATTATACTTGTTGTACAGTCCACAGACGATGGGTTGTACAACGGTCAATTAGAGAATTCCAAAGTGTTGGGGGACCTAGAGGGGCATTTGGCTTATTTAGCGGATCGGGAAAAGGGTGATATTTGTCACCTTATTCATTGTCATGCTTCTCTGTTCGTTGATAAACCCACACAAACCATACTTTTACAGCACGATGTAGATGTTGGTGATCATGAACCTATTAAACAGTATGCATATCGCGTCAACCCGGTAAAGCGAGTTACAATGCAAAGGGAGGTTGCATATCTCTTGGAAAATGGCTTTGTGGTCCCTAGCTCCAGTCCATGGAGCTCACCGTCGCTTCTTGTTCCAAAGTCTGACCAAGCCCCATGTTTTTGTAATGATTACCGCAGGGTGAACACCATTACCAAACCTGACTCTTTCCCTCTGCCTCGGATGGATGATTGTTTAGATTGTGTGGGATCAGCAAAGTATGTCACAAATTTGGATATGTTGAAAGGTTATTGGCAAGTGCTTCTTTCACTGTGTGCAAGTGATATTTCAGCTTTCATCACCCCTGACAATTTCCTTCATGCCTTTTGGGTTAAGAAATGCCCCTGCCACCTTCCAACGGTTGATGAGTATAGTTCTTTCAGGTGTCAACAATTGTGAAGCATATATAGATGATATTGTAGTCTTTTCTTCCACTTGGTCTAATCACTTAGACATTCTACAGGACGATGGCCTCCTTGACCCTTAACCTGGCGAAATGTGAGTTTGGAAAGGCGGTGGTCACCTATTTAGGGAAACAAGTGTATACCCAGGTGCGCGGTATTGTATTTTCCTTTGTTGTAGGATTAATTATTGGGATGGAGAAAGGTTTTGTTTGTTATTTTGGCCTAGTTTTCTATACGATCTGTGAATAAATCTAACATTAACTGACAGAATCCGTTGCACTTTGATGATTTATGGGGAGTGGGGAAAAGAGAGGAGACATCATGTTGCGCTCAGGTTTCCCCTTGGCCGGGTGTAACATACATGTTCTACATCTTCCTTGGACCTACATTCCAAACATTCATCCAATTGACTTTTGCCCATGAAAAACAGTGTTTTATTTAGCCCTGTGTGATCAAACCTTAGCCTGGTTAAAACGCTCTCCTCTCTTCTGTTACTTCTATCCACACCCTGAGCATTAATAGATTTTTGCAAGCTGTAATATTTCCTTCCACTTTTATCCCCATCCCACCTGTCCTGCCATTTCTTCATCATTTCTTGTTGATTATCGTCTTAGCTTCTCATTTTCCAAGGGGTGTTGATTTTGTTAGCTATTTTGTCTGCTCGCTCATTCCCTTTTATACCTACGTGGGCAGGTACCCAGCAGAATCTCACATCTTTCCGTAGTGTCTGTTGTCTAAATAAACTTTGTTGGATTTCTAGCATTAGATCTTCTCTATTAGATTTCATATTTTGAATAGTATAAAGGGCTGCTAGAGAATCAACACAACACACCACTGTCTGGTTTTACTTCCTCAACCCACTGCAGTCCTACAATAATCGCCATCATCTCTGTCATGTACACTGAAGCCTGATCAGGTAATCTTTTCCCAATGCTTACATTCGTTGTTGGTAGTTCCAATATATTTAAGTTTATCTCAGTTTTTGGAAATAACCAAATAGGGATATTACTAATAGGTGTAGGGGAGTTAAACCAGGTATTATTTAATATATATTCCTCCGATTTAGTCTTTGTTACCTAGCCAAAGCCATTACCTTTAAAAAAATCTATACTCCCAACATTCCTGAATAACACTCTTTGCATGGTTTTCATAACCACATCCATGTAAGCAACTCCAGTATGTAAGCATGAGTTTCTCTTGTCAGGTCAGAGGGCCCTTCTCCTAACTCAATCTGGATTGCTTTAATTGGTGTTGATCTCATTCTACCAGCACAAATCATCGGTGCTTTGTTAATAACTCTATCCAACTTCAATATATGTGTTTTAGCTGTTGCTCCATATACACAGCATCCAATAATCTATTGTTGACCTCATTAGAGCCTTGTAAATATACATTAATGATTGTTTATTTGCTCCCTAGTCTTTCCCCACTACTGCTCTCATTAAATTTATGACTTTATTGCATTTTGATTGCACCTTTTCAATGTGTATTTTCCATGTTCCCTTTTGGTCTAACCACATACCCAGGTTTTCATGACACTCTGCTGTCTATTTTCCTTGGTTTCATAAGTGCCCATGCAAGCCTCTGCCCATGCTATGACACCTTATTCACAACATCGTACCTCTGTACTTCTTTAGCTTGTTTGTGGACCACACATCCAGCATATGCAGCGCTATGCTCACCTCCACAATTGCAGCATTTTAACTTGGCATCCTTGTTACACTTGCCATATTCATGTTCTCCTCCACATTTCGTACATCTTTGTCTCCATTTACATTGTTGTACTGTATGTCCCATTCTCTGGCACTTAAAGCACCTTAACGGTTGGGGAATATACTCCCTAACTTTGTAGTTTATCCATCCTATTTGGACTTCACAAGGCAAAGCTTTTTCAAAAACAAGCAGTACAGATAGGCTGTCTGATTTGACACCACTTTTATTAGTTTGGCCTCTAATACTTTACCACTTTTTATCTCACTCTTCACATCCTCCACTGACATTTCCAGAGGAACATTTGAAATAACTCCCTTTAGCTTTGCTGCCATTCCTGGTACATGCGCTTAAATCTTTCCACCACCAAGGTTATTCATTTTCCAAATCATTTCCTGCTGCTTTTTATTTACTGATGAAATTACAATTCTTCTGTTACTCAATAGTTTAGCATATTTAATTTCCCCCATATCTTTCTCAATTGTTTTGGTCACCTGAACTGGATGAAAAGTGCCTTGCCTTTTTAGTTTGGCTAACCTCCATATCTAAAGGTAACCCATTATCATCACCATCTGAGCTATAGCCCATTGCTACACTCACAATACACTTCGCTCCGTTCAAACTAGTTTCCTTCGATCTCCCGCCAACCTCTCATATCCGTTCCAGCTCCATCTCTCGTCCCAAGTGAAAGCCATCTTGGTTCACCACAGCTTTTAAAGATATGCACAGGTGGCTGCAATCACTGAGGAGGTGGGCGTGTCTGACCGAACAGAGAAGAGAAAGACCTGAAAAGAAAAGGAGAGAAAACAGGCAAACACCACAGGCCCTAGGCCGTCACAGCACTAACTCAGTCATCATGAAGTCTTTTAAGACCGGGGGCCAATCTGCTGGGTCATTTGGTGGAGCAGCAACTGCTCCATTAGGGTCTAAGCTGCTTGTATCTGATGCTGGCTGTACATCTCTAGCTGTGCTTGTACTGGCTGAGGCTGTCTGTAGTTCACCTGGGTCTGTGTGACCTGCTAAAGAATTCTGGACCGGATCTGTGCTGGTTGTGGATCAGCTGTGCTTGTACTGGCTGACTGGCTGGAGTCTGTATGTATGTTAATGTAGCTGCATTAGGCTCATTCAAACTGGCTCCTCCAGGTTTCCTTAAGTACATTGTGATCTACTGACATCAGACTTGGAGAGGAGAGAACAAGTTTACCTGACTGCTGTTCCCGCACTTCACCCTCACTGAGTTTTTCTCGTCTAGTGCCTAGAAGGATAAGTCGCTCTTCATCCTCTCATCAATATTTTAAACATTTGCGTTCACCTTTGACAGGAAAGTGAGACAGGGCCATCAAGCTCTGTACTGGATTATCACTGCATATACCGCTGTTGCCCCCGCGACGCTGTATTCAGGATAAGCGGTTGACGATGGATGGATGGATGGATGCCGGTGTCGCATCAGCTGGGCGAGTCGGCTTTATCAGTTTGTTTTTCACTGCTGCTCTACTCAGGTGTGCTGCATAGGCCATTGTAACGAAGTCTTGCGCAGAATGTAACGGAGTAAAAATTCGATATTTGTCACCACTGCGTGGAGCTGGTAGATGTTACAGACTTGCGTGCCTCCACTTTCCGTTTGGGGATGCCCCACAGATGCTCAATAGGCTTTAGGTCTGGAGACATGTATGGCCAGTCCATCACCTTCACCCCAGCTGCTTTAGCAAGGCAGTCCCAAGTTGACTGCATCATCCACTAATAATACAGCAATAAAATCAGACACAGGCTAGAGTATAGCGAACACATATAAACAAAAACAATGTAGACAGATTGACATTTATCAACCCCCCACATTTCAGAACATTTGCACATGTCCTTGAACAACCATCCTCCAAACAACTCCTGTGCCTTGCAAAACAAGCACACAAACTAAGCCCATATTAAAAACAGTAAACTGCATTTTACAGCTAACATACATTTTCAAATACTGGTACTGAAGGAACTTAAAATACTGCAACCAGAAAACATGTATTAATTTAGAACATTATTTATCTGTTCTAAAATAATAATTGTATCAAATAACACATTTAGAAATAGTCAATCATCAAATGCACTATATATTTGTAAATATTTATCCTATATAAGAAGATTTTAGAAGTGCAATGTAAAATTACAACAAAGACATAACAAGCTGAAAATCTAATTTGATGCAATTATTCCACAATAACTTAGTATTTACATGAACTAGACATTCTAACAATCACACAAATATTTCAGGGATTTTACTCACTTCAGTGTTGATATATCCAGTCCGATGAAACAAGGAGATGCGCTGCCAGGAAAGTTTGCAGGTTGTATAAGTTCAAGGCCTTATGGCCAGACATACAGTACATGCACAATTAGTATCCAATGGCATTGCAAGGCTAAACAATAGGACCCATTGGCTATGTAAATGTGGTCTTTCAAAAAAAAAACATGGGCAGATGTATTTTTTAGAGAGCTACAAGGGATGTTGTAATTTTACAACCACGGGTCTTACATTTATTAATTTTAGCTGACGCTTTTATCCAAAGTGACTTACAATTGCTATACTTGTCAGAGGTCGCATGCCTCTGGAGCAACGAGGGGTTAAGTGGCTTGCTCAGGTGGATGTCTCACAGTGGGAATCAAACCCAGGTCTCCTACACCAAAGGCAAGCATCTTATCTATGCACCATCACCACCCCTTACTGGTGGCGGCACAGTGGTGCGGTGGTCAGCACTGTCGCCTCACAGCAAGAAGGTCGTGGAGTTTGTATGTTCTCCCCGTGTCTGCGTGGGTTCTCTCCGGGTGCTCCGGCTTCCTCCCACCATCCAAAGACATGCAGGCTAGGTTAATTGGTTACCCTAAATTGTCCTTAGGTGTGAGTGTGAGCGTGAGTGGTTGTTCGTCTATGTGTGGCCCTGCGATGGACTGGCGACCTGTCCAGGGTGTACCCCGCCTTGCGCCCGATGTCAGCTGGGATTGGCTCCAGCCCCCCCGCGACCCTGTATGCAGGATAAGCGGTTGACGATGGATGGATGGATGGATGGGTCTTACAGGGTTAAGTCATACAGGCTACAGAAGAACTCAGTCTGGCCTAAGTGAAGTTACGCATACCCTGGGGGCTAAGCCCCCACTGTCTTTCAATCCTAGTAACGTCCCTGGCTGTGCGATGTGTTATTTTGAGGGGACACTGTTATCCAAGCTGTACACTCACTACTTTACATTGTAGCAACATGTCCTTTATTCAGTGTTGTAACATGGAAAGATACAATCAAATATTTACAAAAATGTTGACACCTCAAAAATGAGGTGTACTTTTTGTAACTTTTTTGAGAATGTAACTGAATGACCGTAAGCTGTTGTTTTATTGCATCTGAGCTAATCCACTGACATCTGCTTTCATCTTGTGGCCTTGGGGGTTCTGTTGTGAACTACAATGTCAGATCATTATTTTTGGGATGTTACATTCTATGAAGTTTGATTGTAGAAATCTACATAGTTAAGTGAACTTGTACTGTTGTGTACTGTTCCTAACTATGGTAAGTTTATATACGAATAATTACAAACAATAGATTAATAATCTGTAAAATATAATGCCATATATGAAATTTGCAGTTAAATAAAGAATAAATATATACATCTTATCATGGTAAAAACAATAGGATTTAATACATATTAAAAAGAGTTGTTATATTTTACTGCTGGGCAACTATTAAAAAGTTAATCGTGATTAATCGCATTGTTACGTGCAAAATTGAATAATGAATTCTAAATCATTTGGCGCACTTTTAATTCAAATGTACTGCTATATATACATAAGTGCAATAAGACATTGTTTGTAAACACTTTAAACAAATAAGGTGCGTCTTACCAGCAGTATTCCCTTTACACAGTAGCAATAAAATATTTCTTGTAAATCTCAACGTAAACCTTAATTTAATCAAATCAAATATAAAACCAAAGCTATTTGCCACTGCCAAGGCATTACCTTTTATCTAGCTTGTTAAGACAAGTTACCATCAGAGTCCAGAGCCATGAGCATGACAAAATAACAGGCAACTTCTGAGCAACAGGGATCAGCTTAAACAGTCTATGTTCAGTAGCAAGTATCCCTGTTACAGTGATGTAAAATGGTCGAGCACAAGGCGTAACGACCAGAGGGCACGTTTCTGTGAAACTGTCGCGGTTTTACTCGCCTTCCTCACCCGACGTCAAGGCCCTTTGGCATCACCTTTTAATGGCCTGGGTACCCCTTTTGTGTCATTTATTGAGGTTTAGGGCTCCGCGGTCAAGTTAGCAATGCTTAGCAACAACAAATATACAACTTCGGTTCAAGTTAGCAACAATAAATATGCAACGTCCAGTTAGACTTTCAAAATAAAACGGTAGCATTTCAAAACATCGCAGTTTAAGAAAACAGATCATGATTTGGGTTAAAATAACTACATACGTCAGTTAACACGTAAGTTAAGTTACGTCACTTACATCAATTTACGTAACTTGCCTAATATTTAATGTTGAATTTTTGTTGAACACAAACCCGGTCTCCTGGTTCAAAGTTGGGGTCCTGGCCCTCTATCCACCCCAACCACCTCCTTGCTCAGTCTTTTCTGTTAAATATCATATACTTACCTTTACCGTCAAAAACGACGCTACAGGGCCTGGTAAAGGGATCCCCAGTGCGTTACAAACTGAGGGAGACAGCTCTTGACCATGCGTCCATATGTGAACGGCTTGTCTGATCACATGAGGAGAGCAGTGTGACCCACAGGGCGAAGCAAATACATTGCGATTATAAGAACGTTCCTAACACTGACATCTTCCCCAATATTAACCAGCATGCAGTGTGTAGCTATCCACTTTGCAATGGCATTTGATCGCTTGTCTTGCTTTTGTTTATCAACGTAGTCTGCCGAAGCATTCCTCCGCTGCTTGCTTGGAAGGGTGATTTGCAGGCTGATCAACATCCCACCCCTCCTGTGACCCGTTTGACTGGATGTGTATTCAGAGCCGGTGAGCGAATAATAATAATAATAATAATAATAATTAAAAATGCGATAACGTGTATTTACAGTATGTTTAAATTTCATATTTCCTTGCAACGTCAATAAAACCTGTGGACAAAGGGACATCTGTACTAAGATTGTTAATGGTGTTTTTCTGACTGTATATACACAGCAAATACTGAGGGCAGCAGAGTTGTTCATGGTTCAATCTCCAAAGAGCAGCATTTTTTTTTAACTCTGGACTCTTTTCTTTTAACTGGGAGTAGTCGGTAGCTTTTTCATTCTCATTGCTGTGCTTATTTGTATGCATTCAGTTTTCGTGGTTCCTCAAAATCCCTTACTCTTGCAACATGTACAGTGTGCCAGGCCAATGCACACATCAGCATTTTCACTCATTGCACACTAGTATTTAACCTTAGCCTAAAAGGTTAACAACCCTAAATTTCACTACACAAATCAGACCTTTAAATCCAAGAACTCCTTGAGTTTGTTGTATTTCTGAGTTTTGTTGAGTTTGCTTTGTTCTGCTGGGTTTACCTTATTGGGTATGTGTGTTTAATTTTGTTTTTCCCCTGGATAAAGTCAAAATTATGTTTTATTTGATTAAAAGGACATATACAGTGTATATTGTAAAGTATTATTTAACTTTACATATTCTGCAGTAATGAAATCATGTAATGATGCTTTTTTAATTCAATTTATTTCAGTCTAATCACATAATGGAATTTCATACCTGTAAAGCATCTTTGGTTACAAGAGCCTTAATATAAATAACAGTAAAAATGCTGGTGCTGTGGTGAGTTTAAATGTTAAACAGTGCAGGGTGCTTATGATAAGTACAAAACAAAACTCTTCTCTCTAATCACATGCTGAATGTGAGAGGAGACTTTACATTGGATCTACACAGAGTCCAAGAACTGAAAACACGCAGGTTAGAATCTGCAACAGCCACTGAGTGTCATAATACAGGCACATTTAACTAGCAGCACACTCGAACTATAACTGAATATTGATCATAATCACCATTACTAAAACAATAAAAACATTCTTTGCAGGTTAGTAGAAGCTTTGAGCAGAATTACACACAAGGCCCGATTCCACCTCTTTTTATGCACATTTTCAATTTGCACATAAATTATATGTAATTTTGTTAATTCTTCAGGAATTAATATTTTCTCCTTTTGGACTTGTGAATTAACACACAACATGTTTTAAATTAATATGTAGATTTCATTCACTCAATCACTCCACAGCCTCTCTAGAGTATGTTGGCCTCACAGGAACCAGGCTGCAGAATCTTAAATGTAACAATTTGAAAAACAGCTTTTTTAAACCAGGGGTAGAACAAGGCATAGATCACAGGGTTTAGACAAGAGTGTAAATACAAAAGAGAGAGTCCATAAGATGTAGATGAAGAATTGAGCGTATTGTCACCTGCAAAAGAGACACAGTAATATGGGCAGAAACATAGTAGGAACACAACTACAAGAACTCCAAGAGTCCTGGCTGCTTTCAGTTCAGATTTCTTTGTTGTTAGAGTCACTGAACTTTGGAGTGTGACAGCTGTAATTTGAGAGTGCATGGCACGAGCCTGAGACACAGCCACTACAAACACTCTCATATACAGAACTACGATGACAGTGATGGGAACAATAAAAGTAAAAACAAGATCAGCAGCTCCTGCAATATAACTTATAACAATCACACACTCTCCGTAGCAGGAATTATACCTGTCTGGTTGAGTCAGGCCATATTTTGCAAAGAGACTGCAGTAGAAAACAGAACAGAACCAACACAGACAAACACAGAGTTTAACTCTTCTCTCAGTGATTCTGGTGGTATAATGCAGAGGGTCACAAATAGCAACATATCGGTCAACTGATATGAGCACTATGTCGCCTACTGAGGAAGAGGGAATGATGAACGATACATATTTATACAGAGAACACATGAGGTCACCAAGAAACCAGCAGGATGTTTTTCTGAGGATTTCTACCGGCATCAGCAGGAGGCCCACGAGAAAGTCTGAGACAGCCAGAGAGAGGAGGAGAATGTTGGTGGGCGTGTGGAGCTGCCTGGAGGGAAAGAGGAAAGTATCATCACTCAATTGTGCTAACTAAAAGTACATGTCTTATATTTCTAAAACTTTGCTGAGAAATTGATCTCTGCCTGAAGTGGGAGACTGAGATGATGACAAGCAGGTTGAGAGCCACAGTGAGCACAGAGATGGAGAACACAAGAGTGTGCAGAAATACAGTTTCGGACCCAGGAAGTGCCGACTTCCTGCAGGAGGTGTTGAGGAGTTGTGGAAAGCAGAGCTCTGCTCCATCAATAACCTCCATCAGACAGTGAGAGGAGGAAAGGAGGAGCTGCAGCTCTGGCAGCTTCTGACCAGAACACTTTATCATACAGTTGATTTATCTCTTTCTGACATTCAGTTTGTCCCTCCTCTCCTCTTGCTCTCACTCTCTGTTGGACACTGATGCCCCTCCTCTCTTCTTCATATCACACCATGATCTTTAACACCGTTTCTCCAATAATCCCTGTGTATGACTGCCCTTCTGTCGGCAATCTGGTAGGTCAGGTTATTAGAAAACTATTTAAGAGATGTATTAATAATAATAAACTTATTGTCACTAAACTTAGATAAAAGATAACGAAGCCCCACCCTGGTATCAGGGACCAATAACAAAAACCTGACATTACATTCATTTAGCTGACACTTTTATCCAAAATGATTAAAATTGCAAAATAATTCATAGGTTGCACACCTCTGTAACAAGGGGTGTCGTTCTCAGGGAGTGGATGTGTCACAATGGGGAATTAAACCCGGTTCTCACTTTAAAGGCATGTGTCGTATCCACTGCTCCATCACCACAACACTTTAAATATTTGGTTTGTTCATTTAACTTGCTTAGTTAAAATAGTTTACTTAAAGTTATAACAATATCTATAACAATAGCTGCTTGACCACTGTTATCTACTCTAAACAAAATTAAAGCATACAACAATCAGCAATCCCCCCCTCGATTGTGAAAGCGAGGAAGATGGTGGATGCAAGCACATGGGTGTCTCAGCACATAATGATGCAAAATGTTGCGCAAAATGTTGCACGTTGTTATCTTTTGTCTGCAGGTATGAGATAGTCATGTGTTGTAACACAAAAACTGTTTGTCATCCGGACAGTGAAGACCCACACCTTGGGAAAATAAAGTTATGTGTTGAAGCAGGTTACCTTTTGCTACTGGAGTCACAACGTCAGTCCCTTCACCGTGTTGTGGTTCTTCTCTGCGGTCTCCATCTGGTTGGACATAACAAAGGTTACGATATGGTAACCCTAGTTCTGTAAACACAGGCGGAGCCCTCTACTGGACTCTATACCTCCTCCAATCACACGCACGCACTTGCCCACTGAAATTTTATTGTGCATGTAGCCGACCAATAGGACGCTGCTACAGATACGTGTGTGACGTATAATAAGCAGTGTCCCTACTGCCTCAGCATCCGACCACCTCTTCAGCAGACGGGGTCAGAGCGGCAGGGCTCATCGGTAGATGGCTCCACCTGTGCTTATAGAACTAGGGTTACCATATCATAACCTTTGTTCTATCTCTCTACTGGACTCTATGGGTACAGTGGGTGGAGCCCGATGTATGTCCGCCCTAGCCGTGACAAGCCAAAGTCCTCCACACTAACCCGGTCGGCCACAGGCCAGCCAAAGCCCTGGCCACCACATCACCTAGTGACAGAATGGTGGGACACCCTGAGAAGGTCACTGGACCGATAGACCATTAACACCTGGACTGCCCTGACTTCTCACTGGAACGTCAGGCACTGCCAGTGTATGTTCCCCCTCTACACCCAGTAGTCACCAGATCCTCACTTTTCAGATCTTAGGTCACACTTGCGAGCTGGATCTCGAGAGATAGAAACGCACAAATGAGCACAGTAAGGGCCAAGATGCCATTGTGCAGATCTCTTCAACACACACCCTCTGAAAAAGGGTCACAGACACTTTCACACTTCCGAGTGGAATGTGCATGCACCGCTAAGGGTGGGTCTGTTCCCGCCCGTGTACAGGCTTAGGAAATTCACTCTCAAAGCTAGCTGGCCAGGCTCTTCTTGGACAGGGATTTACTGACTGCACTCTCACTGAAACAGACGAACAGCTGACCAGTGCACTGAATGGGGGCCATGTGCTCTACACTGGACGTTAGCCTAGCACACATGGACACAACAGATGCACTCTCACCTCCCTGCACCCTAAGTGGGGTAGGGGGGTAGAAAGCATCCAGATTTATTGTCCTGGACCTGAACATGCTCCTTATGTTCTTAAGAACAAAGGAGGTGTGTGAACCGACAGGCACACAGCTCACTCATCTTCTTAGCAGAGGTGAGAGCAAGGCGCAGGGCTATTCAAGAGATAGCATTTTCAATGAGGACTCCTCCAGGGGCTCATAAGGTGCAGATATTAGAGCCACCAACACAAGCAGCAAGCCCTACTGATCTGTGGTGTCCTTGAATGCACCACAGCTCGCTGCTGCAATGATGGCTCAACGTGCAACAGTGTCACCGTGAGCATGTCATCAGTGGAGCAGTCAGTATCAACACAGCTGCCGAGTGAAGCCGAGTCAGGACAGGGCATCCTCCTCTCCACTGCAGCGAGCTGCTGCTGGGAGAATGAGCCGCTGTTCAATGTGATAAAGTGCCACGGGCCGCACCGCTTGAAGAGACGTGTTGTCTGGTTGCATCTCTCCGGCTATATCTGACCTAGATTGGCGTTGTTGCTGTCGCAGCTAGTCAGCTGAACACTGTGCTGGTTCGGTTGAGCGTATGTTGACAAAGTGGTTGTGTGTTTTAGGAACACACACACTGTCAGTGAGCTAGCAGTGTTCCCGTGGGCGCTGTCGTGAGTGCACGGGGAACGCAGAGTTGGCTCGCATTGCTGCATTGTGTCACTGTCATGGCAGCAGCCCTTCATTTGGCTGCCAGGCGATGTAGGCGACCCGTTGCGCAGGCCGGACAACCAGCTAGCAAGGAGGAAGCCCAGGTCCTACTACCGTCTCGCTCAGATGCCACCAGGAGAGCGACCGGGCATGGGAATGCAGAGTTACAGTATTGCATTGCCCAGTTTCCACGGTAAGAACAGCTTGTTTCTTGGCTGTCACGTCGTGGAAGCGGACCATTATGGCTGCGCGGACTCTGAGGTCAGGCTAGTCACCCACCCTCTCACTCAGTTCTGACCGGGAGAGCGGTGTGGGCTGCGGGGCGAACCGTTAGCTTAGCATCGGTGAGTGCAGTTCAACAAGGGTTGGTCGGATGCTGTGCTAAATATAATTAACATGTTTTACTCAAAAAACGGTTTCCACATTCTCAAAAGCCTTACCATAGTGTACACAAGCAGCACATGTAAAACAATGGCGTCTTGAACACCAGACGGGGGATTGTGACAGCGTCAGCAGGCCTCTCTCCCTCCATAACGGTCACTTGGCCAGTCGCATTTCATGTGACCTCCTTTTCCTAGCAGGAGCTAGGTAATGCATTTGAGCATCCATGAGTGTCTGTGTTACGCCCCTGTAAAAGGGGAAATAGAAAGTACGACACGGACACGATGTAGCCTCAGTCAAGTCCAATGTTGTAATGCATTTACCAAAAACATACCAAAATACTTTCACAGCATTTTAACAGTATTGGCAAAGAACAGTAAATTACATTTAGCTCTGTGAAGTGTTGAGAAAAATGAACAGCACAATTGGAAATATCCTGTAATGCTAAATACTGCTACCTTAGAGTTATTAATTCAGAATACTCTTAACAATTAAACCTCAGCAGTGTTGCACTTACATATAAAGTATCCTGCCTCTTCACATTACACTCAGTTTTCTTACACTGCAACAATCCCTACAGTGTAAAACAAATACACAGAAAACGGCGGTGGCGGCGTTCCATTACAGCCCCACTTTAACCTCGGCCCACATGACACAGCTAGCATACAGGCTACACTGGAGCAACACTTCACCTTTAGCCTGCTGTAAAAGGGGAAATAGAAAGTACGACACGGACACGATGTAGCCTCAGTCAAGTCCAATGTTGTAATGGACAAACGTAAGCCACACGTTCCGTACACAGGCTGAACGAGGCATGAGCAATCGTGAACAGATCCTCCAATCACAAACTAGTACTTAAAACTATACGTCAAAAAGAAAGTTAAGCTTATGTAAACAATCAAACACTGCATATTGTTTTTTTAAGATGCATTTCCCCAAATTGATATAGAAGTTAAATAAAAAAAAAACATTTTAAACATAGATCGTCTTTTTATCCTATTAACCTTTTTAGCCTCTTTTACCCAAAAAGCAATAGATTACTGATCTACAGATCAGTGTATTTTAACTTTGTCCTGTTTTATAAAGGAATGAATTATCAGTTTTTACTCAAACAGTGCAATGATTCAAAGCATTCTAATTTTCCCTTTTTATGGACATTTTTAAGTATCTTTTAAGTCATATCAACCCAACTTATATCCTCCCATTCAATTTATTCAGTATAACACCTTTTTGATCATCCTTACGTGCTCACTTAATGTACTCAGTATTACATAATTTTCATCATCCTTACATCTGCACATATTTAGCCAAATAAATGTGGCATGGTGGACCAGGAAGAGTGGAGTGCCAAACTACGCCGCCTAGGGAATTGCACCCCTGGAAATATTATATGAATCTTGATTATTTGAAGGAGATAAAAAGAAAAAAAAGGCACACAGGAATGTTACTGATGAGGCAGAGATGTGGTTCAAAATACACCAAAATGTTTTTTTAAAGGTTCAGTGATTTATCGACAGAAATGCAATATAACTATCCATAACTATGTTTTCAGTGGTATGTAAAGACCTTACATAATAAAGCATTGTGTTTTTATTACCTTAGAATGAGACATTTATATCTACATAACTGCGGGCACCCTCTTCCATGGACATCGACACATTGCATCGTGGCTGAAATTGGACAAACAGCGCTACGGAATGCGTTTTGTCACTACATTCTTCTTGTTCTACTTCTTGTCGAATTCAGGCAGTGTAGACACTCATTACTATGTTGAATACGTATGTTAAAAGAAGTAGTAATAATATACAGCATGGGTCTGCAAATAAATTTTGAATCGGAGCAATATTTTCAACCATTAGATGGTGGATGAGATTGTAAGTTATAATATTACCTTTCAGCATTTAGTTTGGTTAGCTCAGTTGGTAGGCCGCAGGACACCCAACCTAGGGATTGAAGGTTTTTTTTTTTCTCTGCAACAAATGGATTCTGCAGTGAATGTTTCTCAGATCACAGCATGTGCTGCACTGTTTTTGTTTTAGTGTTTGATCCGTCCCCATCAAGCTACGAACGCTTTTGCATTTCCCCAGTATCTCCAGGCAGAGGAAATTTAGGGGAATCACATTCCTTGACGGCTCTTTCAGAGGCTACAGACTCTTTTAATGTTGAGTTTTTCAAAGTAAAAGCTCGGTTCAACTTCAAATACAAGATTGCATTAAACAAGCTTTCTCGTGCCTTTATTTTCTAGGCAAAACCACTAAAGAGGAAGTGATTATGTAAGTCATTGCTGTCATCATGATGGAGATATATGATGTAAATAACATGATAGAGTATGGTCTAGACCTACTCCATTATGAAAAGTGCTGTGAGATAACTGTTGTGGTTTGGCGCTATATAAATAAAATTGAACTGAATATATTTCAGCACCGCTATCAAAGTATTTATTTATATTTTTTGCCGCTATTAAAGCACAATAGCCAGATATTATTGTTGGCGGACAGTTTTGGCGAGGATAGAGTAGTTGCAAATCACAACCCTCGCCACTAGATCTTACACACTGAACACACAATCTGGGACTGGAACTACTGAAAGACAAGGAAATATGAAACATCAATAAGAACTATGATAAGATAGTAGATAAAATAATTTGCTCTGTATTTGTACAGCGCCTTTCTAGCGCTACATCTGCATTCACCAGTCATACACATACACAGGGGCAATTCGGGGTTTATTATCTTGCCCAAGGACAATTCGACACGCAGCCAGGAATTGAACCACCAACCTTCCGATTAACGGCCAACCCGCTCTTCCCCCTGAGCCACAGCCGCCCCTCAAAATGATGCAGTCTAAATGTGGCCCGCCTGAATGCAGAAAAATGAAGTGACCTTGCCACGGGTACCAAGCCTCCCAACAAGATGGCACCCTGCTCTCTGGCTCGGGGGCCCATGGAGAATAAATAACCAGAGTTATAAATGAAAGGGGCTTGTGGTTACAGAGATGTGAAATTAATGTATGTCTATGGGAGTGTTTTTTGATTTCCAATTAATAGCGCCAGCTAGAGGCTGATTGACGCCAAATTTCACACAGGCCCTCGGTAAGGCATGCCAGATAAGGTCCCCGAGTTTGGTGTAGATCGGCCATTGCAAACGTAAGATCTGTAATGACACCCCGTCTTTAGCGTTGTCGGCTCGGATCAGAGATGGTCCGTGCAAAGTGACCATCGTGGCGATCGGACTTGCGGCTGGAATGGGGAAGAATTGGTATCAATGGGACTTGTGGTTATGGAGATCTAAAATGCATGTAAGTCGATGGGATTTTTTTTAATGTCTTTAATCTGCAAAACAGCACCACCTATGGGCATATTTGGGTGAAATTTGGTGCGTGTAGTAAGGGGACCATGCTGAACATTTCGGCTGTGGTTTCATGTCAGTGTGACTTGTGGTTATAGAGGAACAATCTTTTCAGATAAAATAGCGCCACCTAGGGAGTAGTTGCACCAAATTTTTCACAGGCCCTCAGGGGGGCGTCACACATTACTGCTCCAAATTTGGTGTCGATCGGCCATTCCAAACCGAAGATATCACCTGATTTGCTGTTAGTAGCGTTTTTCGCAAACATTTGTTAGCCTATAATTGGGACATTTTTAGTCGGATCAAAATTTTCTCTACAAACTTTCATCAGCTTGGTCCAGAGATTATCCGTGCGAAGTTTAGGCAGAAATGGCCATGGCCTATACCACGAGATTCAGCTCGTTCCCCGAACGTGTGGATATAAGGTTTTTGATATCCGCCTTTGTGAGCAGGATTTCCCAGCCCAAACCTGTTGATCTTGCTTATAGTGCCCAAATGGGCAAATCAACAGTGAACTAAAACCAGGAAGAACCTGGAAAAGTGAAGGAAACAATAAGCCAGGCTCAACCTTACTGTGTTAGAATACACTTACCATGCTCACCACCTCTGAAATGGGTCATGAAGATACAACAATGAATGGTCACAACGCAGGAAAAAGGATATTCCTAACAGTGTTTCAAACAGCAGGTAATCCACAAAATCAACTGCTGAGGGAAAAAAAAAAAAAATATATATATATATATATATATATATATATATATATATATATAACACCAACCACAACCACAGCAGGGACAGATCATGAAGCAGAGAGAGAGCAAGGGAACACAGGTGTTTTATATAGCCTAAGCCTGATAAGGAGGTTGACCAGGGGAGGAGTTAAGTCAAGGCTGCAACACTACTACACATTAACCTGCACTTGGGGCAGCTTTCCCCACCACTTAAAGAAAAACCTTGTATGGGAGACATCGTAGACTCTATGGCAGTGGTCATCATCTGGCGGCCCACCAAAGCTGCCAGTCCGCATAATGGACACTGATGAAGGTATTGCACTATTACAAACTGTGCATCTGTGGCGAAATTTCTGGTAAAATGCTGTTATTAACTAAATATTTACTAGTTCTGCAGCTACATTTAAAACAATTAACTGGTGGAACACAAGTTCACTTTATTATGAAGTAGCCATAGAACAGGGGTCACTAATAGGTGGACCGCGGTTCTTCCCAGCCGCCGTCCTCTCCGGACCGCCGACCTACAGCACATTTATTATTGAGACTTACTACCTCGTGACGGAGCATTTCTATTTTAACCCACGCAGCTTTTCTAGCATTTACTGTACTGGTTTAGAGGACCAGGAAACTCACAGACCAATCGCATGTGCTCCAATCGTCTCATGTGACGCTGCTCAGCCAATCAAATCTGTGCATACCGATGCTTGCGAGTCGAGTCCGCGAGATTCACCAGAGACGTTTTGGAAACACACCCGAATTGAGGAGACGAAAGATAAAAGAGATTTCACATGACTTTTAATCAAGAATGTACAAATTTTTACATGTACATTCCTCCCACGGGCAGTTCAAAACCAGAATATCTCATAGATCTCCAATATGCTAGCTGGAGCTCACGTTTCTCACTGAACAACATAAAGTAGGAAAGTGGTAGCTCTGTAAGAGGAAATGAAAGAGAAGAGGAGGCATTACAGCTGTTCATTTGTTATGATGTATTGAGTGTTTATTATAAAATTGGTTAAGACTACACTTCATCACTTCAAGCTACACTTTTTATTAAATTTTTCTAAAAATTAGGCACTTTAGTTTACTTAAATTTAGAATTTATTATTTGAATAGTTATTATTTATTATCCCTCCAGTTTGATGTGAAAACTGACTGTGAAATATTATTTGATTTGACAGTCCGTTGTTGACTAAAAACATGTGTTGATACAACTATAGGTTATAGTACTGAATGATAACGCAAGTTCGTCGTTTTGATGTTCCGGACCTTTGCTTCAGGAAATTTTCTCTAACTAGACATCTTTGAAATCTACAGTGGGTACGGAAAGTATTCAGACCCCTTTAAATTTTTCACTCTTTGTTTCATTGCAGCCATTTTCCAAAAATCAAAAAAGTTCATTTTATTTCTCAGTAATGTACACTCAGCACCCCATCTTGACAGAAAAAAACAGAAATGTAGAAATTTTTGCAAATTTATTAAAAAAGAAAAACTGAAATATCACATGGTCATAAGTATTCAGACCCTTTGCCGTGACACTCATATTTAACTCAGGTGCTGTCTATTTCTTCTGATCATCCTTGAGATGGTTCTACACCTTCAGTCCAGCTGTGTTTGATTATACTGATTGGACTTGATTAGGAAAGCCACACACCTGTCTATATAAGACCTTACAGCTCACAGTGCATGTCAGAGCAAATGAGAATCATGAGGTCAAAGGAACTGCCTGAAGAGCTCAGAGACAGAATTGTGGCAAGGCACAGATCTGGCCAAGGTTACAAAAAAATTTCTGCTGCACTTAAGGTTCCTAAGAGCACAGTAGCCTCCATAATCCTCAAATGGAAGACGTTTGGGACGACCAGAACCCTTCCTAGAGCTGGCCGTCCGGCCAAACTGAGCTATCGGGGGAGAAGAGCCTTGGTGAGAGAGGTAAAGAAGAACCCAAAGGTCACTGTGGCTGAGCTCCAGAGATGCAGTCGGGAGATGGGAGAAAGTTGTAGTAAGTCAACCATCACTGCAGCAATCCACCAGTCGGGGCTTTATGGCAGAGTGGCCCGACGGAAGCCTCTCCTCAGTGCAAGACACATGAAAGCCCGCATGGAGTTTGCTAAAAAACCACCTGAAGGACTCCAAGATGGTGATAAATAAGATCCTCTGGTCTGATGAGACCAAGATAGAACTTTTTGGCCTTAATTCTAAGCGGTATGTGTGGAGAAAACCAGGCACTGCTCATCACCTGTCCAATACAGTCTCAACAGTGAAGCATGGTGTGGCAGCATCATGCTGTGGGGGTGTTTTTCAGCTGCAGGGATAGGACGACTGGTTGCAATCGAGGGAAAGATGAATGCGGCCAAGTACAGGGATATCCTGGACGAAAACCTTTTCCAGAGTGCTCTGGACCTCAGACTGGGCCGAAGGTTTACCTTCCAACAAGACAATGACCCTAAGCACACCGCTAAAATAACGAAGGAGTGGCTTCACAACAACTCCGTGGCTGTTCT
Source organism: Micropterus salmoides (assembly GCF_014851395.1). Taxonomy (NCBI): domain Eukaryota; kingdom Metazoa; phylum Chordata; class Actinopteri; order Centrarchiformes; family Centrarchidae; genus Micropterus; species Micropterus salmoides. The sequence continues at coordinate 28,957,581 of NW_024040596.1, forward strand.
TGAATGGCCCAGCCAGAGCCCTGACTTAAACCCAATTGAGCATCTCTGGAGAGACCTGAAAATGGCTGTCCACCAACGTTTACCATCCAACCTGACAGAACTGGAGAGGATCTGCAAGGAGGAATGGCAGAGGATACCCAAATCCAGATGTGAAAAACTTGTTGCATCTTTCCCATAACGACTCATGGCTGTATTAGATCAAAAGGGTGCTTCTACTAAATACTGAACAAAGGGTCTGAATACTTATGACCATGTGATGTTTCAGTTTTTCTTTTTAAATAAATTTGCAAAAATTTCTACATTTTTTGGGTTTGTTTTTTTCTGTCAAGATGGGGTGCTGAGTGTACATTACTGAGAAATAAAATGAACTTTTTTGATTTTTGGAAAATGGCTGCAATGAAACAAAGAGTGAAAAATTTAAAGGGGTCTGAATACTTTCCGTACCCACTGTAATTGAATACCCCTGCCATAGAAAATGCAATGCGTTTGTGACTGAGATTAGCACTGACCCCTATTGTTTATCAAAAATGCATCTACAAAACGACAGTCATTTTCAAGATTTTAACAGCAGACCAGTTTGAAATACTGCAGCGAGTAATCGGGTAGTCAGGAGAAGACACAGTGAGCTGTTAGATAAATACAGTTACAAAAACAGTTACATTATCAGGAAACACTCCATAAACATTCATTGTTATGCAGATGATACTGAATTATATCTATCAATCAAGCCAGATGAAACAAATCAGTTACGTAAACTTCTAGTGTGCCTTCTGGAGGTTGGATGTCCTTTATTTTCCTAATGTTAAACACTGGGGCCCAAGAACATCCGTGACGCAATATCTAAATTTACATTTACTCCAGATGGCATCATCTTGGCCTCCAGTACCACCGTGAGGAATCTCAGAGTTATCTGTGATCAGGACATCTCCATTAACTCTCACATTAAGCACATTTCAAGGACCGCCTTTTTTCACCTATGTAATATTGCAAATATCAGAAACACGTTAATCAGAAGGTCGGCGGTTCAACCCTCGGCTCGCTGCATGTTGAAGTGGCAAGATACTGAACCCTAATTGAATGTTAGCACTGACAGGTTAACCCCCCACCCCTTTAACCTCTGCAGCAATGTTGGCAGAACGCATGCGTCTATCTCCCAAAGACAACCTCTGAATATGACACTGAGCATGTGCACTCAGCTTCTTCTTTTCAGATCAGAGAGTTCTTTGCCTATTTTAGGGGAGTTGAACCCCCCCAAATAATAATAAGAAAAATAATTACATTTATTTATTTTTTTTACAGTGCAGAGATGTACTCAACAAAGAGAAGCAAGAATATTCATAACTACCACAGAATAATACAAATCTAATTTTTACTTATTGGCTTAAAATAATCGTTCTGGTTGTTTCCTCTGCTTCACAATTTAAATCCCTATCAATTTGAACACACACGCACACGCACACACACACACACACACACACACACACAGACACACACACACACACACAGACATGGTGAAGGAAGATTGATTCAGCGTAGTGAGTGATACAGAGTGAAACTGTAAGTAGTTGTTAATTATGTTAACTTAAGCTACGTTTACTTGAGGTAAAGGAAAAGGGATATTTTAGTTGGTTACGAAAACACTAGTGTTGGTGGTGTGAACGCCATTAATATTAACTATCTCTATAGTATTTCAAAACAATATCAGTCTCCATAGAATGATGTTGTCAGTGAAAACTAAATGTCATAATGTCCCTGTTATTGCTGTTGTACCGGTGTATCCTTCAATTCATTGATCAGATATATTGAAGATATTTTAGGAGAGAGAGAAGCAGGAGATTGGCAGGGCAGCTGATCAGGTCAGTAGTGGTCTACAGTTCAGATGTGTAATCTACAGGTCTGTAGTGGTGTAATAGATGTCATTTACACTGGGGACACTGGTGATGTCCTCACCACATTTTGTAACGGCTGATTTTGTCCCCACAACTTTTTGAAAATGTACTGAAAATAGTTTGCACCAAGATATGTTAACTATTAAATGGAAATGCTTTGAGAAAGGTTTGTTTGCACAATAAGAAAACATGTGAAACAATTTAAATATAAAAGAAACAAATGTGCATTTTGCAAAAAGTGACAGGCAGCTGATTACTGCATTATACCTAGTTAAATTTTCTATTAATGAATTGTTGAAGTGTTTCTCTTTTTATAAATGAAGACATTTCCACCCTAAATTGGAGCAGAAAATGTCTCCAGAATTAAGGAAATTAAGTGTTTAATGCTCAAAATCTTCTGGGGAAGGACAGACTCCCCATTCATATATTTCAGCATTTCATATTTCTTGAAAATAGTGTTAAAAATCTTCTCATCTTGTTTTTGAGCATCTTTAGGTCTCGTGACAAAACAAAGTAACGCCCTTGAGTGGTCTACAGGTCTGTAGTGGTCTACAGGTCTAAGGAAATGTGGGCTGTTTTGTTCTCTTCTAACATTATGTATTTGTTGGCAGGTCTAGGCACTAAGTCATAACCTAAACTAACTAAATTTGCTATATTCTGAACCACTTAACTTTCTGCGTGTATTGGCTGTAATAAATAAAATAAATATGTACATGTTGCCTAAATGTAGGCTAGGCTAGGCTATACATGAGCATATACCACAGATATACACACAATAAAATATAATCAGAATCAGATGTATTTGCCAGGTATGTGTATTGTACATTGCACGTGCTTACTCATGAAATAATACAACAATAAGATCAGACACAGGCTAGAGTATAGAGAACACCCAACAGGGTGAGGGTGTTGAATGTCGAGCTTAAGTCCACGAACAGGATCTTTGCAAATGTCCCTGGACAGTCAGGTTGTTGCAGAATGTAATGCAGTCCCAAGTTCACTGCATCATCCACTGACCTGTGGGCCAACACCAGTCATTCAAAGGACTTCATGACTACAGATTTCAGGGCAACAGGCCTGTGGTCATTTAATCCAGAGATGGAGGGTTTTTTTGGGACTGGGATGATTGTGGAGGGAGCTTCACACAGCTTCAGTGATCTGTTGGAGATCTGTGTTAAGATGGGTGCCAGCTGGTCTGCACAGATTTTCAGGCATGATGGTGACACACCGTCTTCCTAAGTGCCTTCCTAATCATCTTCCTTCTTGGAAGAGCTGGTTCACATCCTCTTCACAGATCATGAGTGCAGATGAGGGGTCGGTGAATGGGGGTGAATGCGTGGCAGTGGGGAAGGGTGACTGAAGTTGGAGTTGGAGTGGGGGAGAGGTGTGACTATGGGCTTCTCAAATCTACAGTAAAAACCATTCAGCTCGTCAGCCAGTTGTTGAGTACCAGCAGTATTGGGGGATGGTCTCCTGTAGTTAGTGAGTGTCTGCAGGCCTATCCACACTGACGCAGGGTTGCTGGCTGTGAAGCTGTTCTCTTTGCTGCTTTAATCTCTTTAGTCAGTGTGTTCCTGGCCTGGTTGTACAGATCTGTGTCTCTACTTCTGAAGGCCTCCTCTTTGGTCTGAAGAATCTGCCTGAGTTTCGCTGTGAACCAGGGTTTTTGGTTGTTGAATGTGCGGAAGGTTTTAGTCAGCACACACATGTCTTCACAAAATCTGATGTAAGATGTCTCAGTGTCAGTGAGTTCATCCAGGTCAGTGGCTGCAGCCTCAAAAACACTCCAGTCAGTTCAGTCAAAGCACGCTTGTTCCATCTTGGTCCATCTTTTCACACTCTTTACAACAGGTTTATCAGATTTTAATAGAATAAAAGCATACATGGATACATACATATAGTAACTCCAAATCTAAGTAACTCTAACTCCTTCCACCATCAGACAGAAGCCACTTTAAACAGGATCCTTATCAATAGCTTCTGTATGTTTGTATCACACTGTGTGCCTGTCTGCCCTGTTCTAGTCAGTTTTGCTATTTTAGTCTGTTCTTTATCTGTTCTTTAGTGTGTGTTTTGGGTTTCAGCTCTGTCTATCGTCTTGTGTTTAGTATGCCCAGTGTTAGTCAGAAAGTTGTTTACCATTGCCTGTTTGATGTCAGTTTGGTATGTGTTTCTAGTTTCAGTCTGTTTTCCCCATTAGTTTGTAGTCTACTCTGTGCCTTTAGTGCTGTTCAGTCTGTTCCTGTTTAGTTTGGTTTTGATCTGTGCCTGCCTTAGTTCCTGTCTAATTCTGTCTATTCTGTTCATTTATCTTAGTCTGATATGTCTTGATGTGGAGTTTGTCTGTGGTGTTCTGTTTTATCCTAGTTTCAGTCCTGCCTTGCTGTCTGTTATGATCTCTTTGCTATAGTTGGTCAGTGTTTGTGTGTTTACATGGCTTTCTGTTTGTCTGGAGTAGATTCTTGTGATATTTTGTAACATGAGTTCTGTCTGTTTCCCCAGTAATCCCTCTGCGTGCCTGTCTCTTTGTTTTCATCTGCTGTCTCTCTGCCTGCCTGTTTCGTTAGTCCTGATCCCCCTCACCTCTGTTGCTCCCACGTGCTCATTAGTCCCTGGTGTTAAATGTTTGCTGTTTCTGTTCAGTCTCTGTCTGGTCATTGTATAGTGTGGTGTATCTTATGCCTCCTGCTGGAATTACCTGTTCAATCATTTTGGATTTACCAGTCACAGCAACCTGTTAGCTTTATAACTTGTTTTGTTTGGATTAAAATCCCTGAACTTGACGCTGGCTCTCTAGTGTCTTGTGTTTGGGCTCTCTCCTGTTTTCACTTACCTGAATCCTGACAGTATGTTTGTATGTTAGCCAAACTACAGAGCAAAATCAAACTCTCATTGAACCTATCTACAGTAAAGTAATATGAATGAACACATTGGCAGATATTTTTTGGAGAGCTAATAGGGATGTTGTAATTTTACAATCATGTGTCTTACGGGGTTAAGTTATACAGGCTACATAGGAGCTCAGTTTGGCCTAAGTGAATTCTCCCCCAGCTTATGTGTCTAAAAAGTAACTTTACAGTAACTTTTGTTCAACAGAGGAGAAATGGAAGAAGAGAGTATGTCTGTCACTTTTACCTGTTAACATCTTGGCTTCTTCAGAGGTACATAAATGTAGTTCTAATACAGTAACAAACCATGTGAGTGCAAAGATTTCGCATGCGCAAGTTACATACACATCCCTGTCTTTCAATCCTAGTAACGTCCCTGACTTTAAAGACATTAATGGCTGTGCAATGTGTTATTTTAAGGCGACAGCAAATTTACAGCTGGAAACTCACTGCTTGTGTATCCTTTCTTCAGTGTTGTCACATGAAAAGATACAATCAAATATTTACAAAAATGTGAGAGGTGTACTTTTTGTGACTTTTTTGAGAGTGTAAGTGAGAATGATCGTAAACTGTTGTTTTATTGTATCTGAGCTAATCCAGTAACATCTGCTTTCATCTTGTGGCCTTGGTGGTTCAGTTGTGCTCTACAATCTCAGAAGTTTGATAGTACAAATCTACATAGTTACAGTAAGTGAATATACTGTTCCTAGGCTGTAGTAAGTTTTATATGCGAATAATTACAAACAATAGATTAATAATCTGTAAAATATGATGTCATATATTACATTTGTAGTTAAATAAAGACTACATACATACATCTTATCATGGTAAAACAAGAGGATTTAATATATATTAAACAGACTTTTCTATATTTTTTTGCGCTGGGCAACGATTAAAAAATTATTTGCAATTAATCACATTGTTAATGCGCAAAATTGAGTAATGAATTCTAAAGTAGTGTATTGTGCACTTTTAATTTAAATGCACTGCTATATACACAAGTGCAATAACATGTGGTATGCAAACACTTAAAACAAATAAGGTGTGTCTTACCAGCTGTATTCCCTTTTACACAGTAGCAATAAAATATAGCTTATACTAGCTTGTTAAAACAAGTTACCATCTCCAGAGCCACGATTATAACACCATAACGAGCATATTTTGAGCAACAGGTTAACACACACACACATATATACACAGCACATATCACTGGAAGAGTGACTGATCCTCTCTGTTTGTAAGTTTCCAGAATCTATTACTGTTTACTAAATAGTTATCAGGACAACAACAGGAAGAATTCGCATGACAAAGCATCTCCGCAAAACTAGATGTAGGCCTATCAGGTAAAGTTATGTAACCTGTAATTTTAACTTAAGTTAAATAGGCTATAGCTGTGTAGCACACACACAAGCCGTTGCCATGGTTACTATCCATAGAGCGCCTGCTGTTTAATCGCGAATCACTTGTCGTCCTGTCTGATCGCATGTGGAGCGCAGAGTGACCTGCAGGGCCAAGCAAATATGTTCAGATTATCAGAACATTCCTAAGATTGACATCTTCCTCAATACTAATCAGCATGTAGTGTTTAGCTATCCTCTTGGCCATGGCATCTGTTCGCTTGTCTTGGTTTGTTTATCAACGTAGTCTGCCAAAGCCGTCCTCCACTGCTTGTTTGGGTGGGTGATTTTCAGGCTGATCAACATCCCACCTCTTCTGCGATTCATGTTTTGACTGTAAGTGTATTCAGAGCCAGTGAGCAATGCACTTAAAAAAAAAAAATTAAAAATTAAAAATGCGTTAACGTGAGATAAAATAATTGTTAATTAACTAATGCGTACTAAATCGTGATAATAACACGTTAACTTGCCTTGCCCTTGTATATTTCCAGTATAGTATGTATATCTGTACATGTTAAAATCTAGCATAGTATTGATTAAGCCTTTTGTATGTTTAAATTTCATATTTCCTTGCAACATCAATAAAACCTGTGGACAATGGGACATCTGTACTGAGATTGTTGATGTTAGAAAGGTATTCTTTTTCTGACAGTAAAGTTATATACAGCAAATACTGAGGGCAGCAGAGTTGTTCATGGTTCAATCCCCAAAGAGCAGCATTTTTTGTTGACTCTTTTCTTTTCACTGGGAGTTGTTGGTAGCTTTTTCATTCATATTGCTGTGTTTATTTGTATGCATTCAGTTTGGTGGTTCAACAGCATTTTCACTCATTGCACACTAGTATTTACCCTTAGCCTAAAAGGTTAATAACCCTACATTTCACTACACAAATCAGACCTTTAAATCCAAGAACTCCTTGAGTTTGTTGAATTTGCTTTGTTTTATTTGATTAAAAGGACATATACACTGTATATTGTAAAATATTATTTAACTTTCCATATTCTGCATATTCTATAAATGATCATGTAATAAAATCATGTCATAATGCTTATTTACTTCAGTTTATTTCAGTCTAATAATCACATAGTAGAATTTGATACCTGTAAAGCATGCAAGAGTTTGGTTACAACAGCCATAAATAACAGTAGAAATGCTGTTGCTGTGTTGAGTTGAAATGTTAAACAGTGCAGGGTACTTATGATAAAATAACAACAGCAAAGGTAAAGAATAAACACAAGAGTACAAAACAAAACGCATCTGTCTCATCACACGCTGAATGTGAGAGGAGACTTCCCATGAAAGCTACAGAATGTCATAATATAGCCACATTTTATTAGTAACAAACTCAAACTATAACTGAATAATGATCATAATTAGGGATGCACCGAAATTAAAATTCTTGACTGAAGCTGAAATCAAATATAATGGAAAAAATTGGCCGAATACCCAACATTGAACACGTACATTCACATTTTAAAGTAAATTACATGTGTCCATTTACTTTTAATGGACATATGTAATGTGTTTTATACTTTCTGTGAATATAATCCAAAAAATCTGACAGGATAAAGTCGCTAACCTACCTGTCAGCTCGCACTGGTCCGCTTCAGTGGATTTACCATAAAGGCTTGAATACGTATGCACTCCAAATTAGGTGCAGCTAGCTTAATCGCCTTCTCATAAACAAGTGACTTTTCTAAGAAGTCAGCCACAGATGGAGTGGATGTGCTAGGAGACAATTCAGCAGAACAGTGTCTCCAAACGGCGATTTTTGGATCTTTCTGTAATTGTAATCTAATTGTTCGGTAAAATTTAATTGTTTTTTTGACTTAGTAGGCCGAACACCAAAAGTGCTATTTTCAGCCGATGAATTTCAGTGGCCGAACATTTGGTGCATCCCTAATGATAATCACCATTACTTAAACAATGTAAACATACTTTGCAGGTTATTAGAAGCTTGAGAAGAACATTGAGCAGAATTACACACAAGGTGTGTTTTTACCTCTTTAGATGCACATTTTCAATTTACACATAAATCACATGTAATTCTCCTAATTCTGCAGGAAAGCATATTTCCCCCTTTTGGAAAAAAAAATGAATTAGTCTCATGCTCACAGGTCTCATTTCAGTCACACCACAGCCTCTCTAGAGTATGTTGGCCTCACAGGAACCAGGCTGCAGAATCTTAAATGTAACAATTTGAAAAACAGCTTTTTTAAACCAGGGGTAGAACAAGGCATAGATCACAGGGTTTAGACAGGAGTGTAAATACAAAAGAGAGAGCCCATACGATGCAGATGAAGAATTGAGCGTATTGTCACCTGCAAAAGAGACACAGTAATATGGGCAGAAACATACTAAGAACACAACTACAAGAACACCAAGAGTCCTGGCTGCTTTCAGTTCAGATTTCTTTGTTGTTAGAGTCACTGAACTTTGGAGTGTGACAGCTGTAATTTGAGAGTGCATGGCACGAGCCTGAGACACAGCCACTACAAACACTCTCATATACAGAACTACGATGACAGTGATGGGAACAATAAAAGTAAAAACAAGATCAGCAGCTCCTGCAATATAACTTATAACAATCACACACTCTCCGTAGCAGGAATTATACCTGTCTGGTTGAGTCAGGCCATATTTTGCAAAGAGACTGCAGTAGAAAACAGAACAGAACCAACACAGACAAACACAGAGTTTAACTTTTCTCACAGTGATTCTGGTGGTATAATGCAGAGGGTCACAAATAGCAACATATCGGTCAACTGATATGAGCACCATGTCTCCTACTGAGGCAGAGGGAGTGATGTAAGCTACATAAATATACAAAGAACACATGAGGTCACCAAGAAACCAGCAGGATGTTTTTCTAAGGATTTCTACCGGCATCAGCATGAGGCCCACGAGAAAGTCTGAGACAGCCAGAGAGAGGAGGAGGATGTTGGTGGGTGTGTGGAGCTGCCTGGAGGGAAAGAGGAAAGTATCATCACACAATTGTGCTAACTAAAAGTACATTTGTCATATTTCTAAAACTGCTGAGAAATTGATCTCTGCCTGAAGTGGGAGACTGAGATGATGACAAGCAGGTTGAGAGCCACAGTGAGCACAGAGATGGAGAACACAAGAGTGTTCAGAAATACAGCTTCGGACTGAGGAAGTGTCGGCTTCCTGCAGGAGGTGTTGAGGAGTTGTGGAAAGCAGAGCTCTGCTCCGTCATCACCCTCCATCAGACAGTGAGAGGAGGAAAAGAAAAGCTGCAGCTCTGGCAGCTTCTGACCAGAACACTTTATCATAATGTTGATTTATCTCTTTCTGACACTCAGTTTGTCCCTCCTCTCCTCTCTCTCTCAGTCTGTGTTGGACGCTGATGTCCCTCCTCTCTTCTTCATTTCACACCATGTTTCTCCAATAATCCCTTTGTATGACTCCCCTTCTACTGGTAGATCAGGTTAGTTTATTAGAAAAAATTTAAGATATGTCTTAATATTAATGCAGTTATTAATGTCAGTAAACTTCTCAGCCAGGTAACCAACTCCTTTCACTTTCTCTGTTCAATGTTGTGTGAAAAAAACGGTTGATTAATATTTCCTGTCAATCAGAACTGCATCCTGCAGTTACTTCCTTAGCGAAAGTCTGACAGGATTTTGTAATTAAGTAGGCTATATATCATTATGGATTTTCCATATTTTTAGAAGCTTTTCACAGTGGTAAAAATTTATTTTGTGTATTTGAAAACACTAATGTTCTAAATGAAGTAAATTAGAAACAAAAATTTTAAATTCGTCTCTCGCAGTGTTTTTACTCATTGGCAGATGCTTTCATCCAAAGCGAGGAACAACATACAAGCATCAACAAAGCATCAATATAGTACAAGATATATAACTGAGAATACATACTAGTAAGAGCAGCACTAAATACTAGTAGGAGCTAATGGCACATATCACAGCAATAAGGTAAATACCTAGGGAAAGAAGTAAGAGTTAACAAAAAGTGCAATCAATACAAGAGAATTGTAAGGGGATAGAAGAAGAAGAGCACAGGAAGTGATAGAGGTTAGAGGTGTTATAAGAGAAAGTGTTGTTAGAGAGGGACGCCCCTGCTCTGATGGCATGTGCTAGCTCATTCCGCCATCGTGGTGTCAGTCGAGAACAGGGACTGAGACTGCTTTGTGTGAAGGGATGGCAGAGTCAGGCAGCGTTCGTTGGAGGAGTAAAGTGGCCCAGAAGGAACTTAAGCTTGTATTATGAAGTTTAGGTAGATGGGTTGCAGACCCAGTAGTCACTATGCAAGCGTTAGTGAATTGAATTTGATTCTGGAGGCCAGTGGAGACATGCGTCCTTTTGCTGCGTTCTGAACCATTTGTAGGAGTTTCACTGCACAAACTGAAAGACCCACTTGGAGGGCATTGCAATAGTCGAAGCAAGACATAACCATGGCCTGTACCAGAAGCTGGGTGGCATACTCGGTGAGGTAGGGCCTGATTTTTCTCATGTTGAATAGAGCAAAGCAGCACAACCAAGACAGCAGTAACATTGTCTGAAAAAGACAGCAGGTCATCAAGCATGATACCCAAGTTTCTCACCACCCTGGTTGGAGTGATGGTTGAGGAGTCAATTTGTAGTTATGGCAAGCCTTCATCCACACAGATATATAGTTGAACCCCTGCTCTATGGAATAGCAAAGGGATAAATATTGTGGAGCAAGAAGCAATCTTCAGATTTGGTTTGGTGCTACATTGTGTTCACACTCTGTTCTGCCGATGCCCTTTTCTCCTTGGACGAGCTTTAGTGCTGTGTAAGACATTCTTATTTTCCTGAAACCCTTTTCTTCAATAAGAGGTAGATCACTCACAAGAATTTCCATCACACGCCTTACAGTTCTACCGAGCAGAGCATCAACTCTGAGCTCCTCCCAGAGTCCAGACAGCCTGCAGAGGAAAGTAATTTAAATTTGGGTATCCATAATCTCATTCATTCATTCATTCATTTTTTTTTCTCTTTTTCAGGACAGTTTGGGACAGTGCCCATAACACAGCTATTTATCCACTAGACACAATTACATCATTCTTACCCTCACTTGTGAACAAGACAGTGCGATATCTGAATTCCACCATTTCTAACAGAGTACCAAGGCCTGGACTTGGAGGTGCCGACCCTAATCTCAGATGCAAACTGCCCCAGTGTATGCTGAAGGTCACGGGCCAATGAAGCCAGCTGAACAACATCATCAGCAGAGAAACAATCCTCACAAAACTAGACTTTCTCAACTTCTCGGATATAGACTACTGCTCCTGACTTCTTAGCTGTCCAGTAACCCAGAGACTTTCCCCACTAGTTTCACCAAGATTCCGCTGTCTAGTGCATCTGAGACTTTGTTGCCCAGGACCTCAGAGACCAAGCTAACCTGTTTTCCTGAGACATTTCTAGCCAGCACCCTAGAGACTCAGCTGGTTAGCATTCCACTAAGTTCCAGAGACTTGAGCTGTGTCTCAATTCATGTACTTCCGTTAGTACACTTACTTAATTAGCAGAAGACTGCTCATATTGTTTACTTTCTTTCTTAGTGCAATTTCGACAGGGTAATGTCTCAAATCAAATAATGCCATTGTGCACTAAGGGGAAATGACAATTGCAAGATTGTGCAATACCCCCAGCACAGAGGTCGCCCGCAGAGCTCCAATATAACAGGCTTCATCAACCAAAAACAAAAAGCCCAGAATTGGGTTACAAAGGAATTTGCTTTGGTATATTGATGCATAAATATGAATTATATTTTAAAAAAGCAAGTACTGTAACCACAACTGTAAGCTAACAATATAATGTCTAATATAACAATAAAAAGTGATAATGATACTAATAATAATAATACCAATAGTAATTATAATAATACAGCAACAATAGTCTCCTTTCATACTACTTCCGGTGTTTATTTTATTTTTTTATTAAGTTTCACAAACCAAGAAATTTCTGTACAGCACGAGCCAGATGTCTCTTGATTTAATTTAAATTACACAAAATTTAATGACAGAATAATAGCAGTACAATCATTAAAACCATCTTACAGCTGTAAGTGCAGTACACTGTGAGTGCACTCACTGCCATCCTGTCACCAAACTCCAATCCTGCTGCCCTGTCACCGGTCTCTGGTCTTGCACTCCAGTCATCATACTATGGTCTTGGTTTCTAGGGCTGAACGATTTTAGAAAATAATCTAACTGCGATTTTTTTCTACCAATATTGCATTGCGATTTAATATGCAATTAATTTTTAATCTCTTTACCTTCTGTATTATTTAAAACGGACAAGCAGTAAATCAGCGTATATACTATCTATCAATATCATAATATTAGATCTAGAACTACACTGTTCTTTCTTGTGTTATGATGAATTAGGTAGAATTATTATTATGAGCAATGGTGGAGAAGATATATCAAATTATAATAATATGAGAAAGATAATTTGAGTCAAGTCATGGCATTAAATAATCTGGAATAAATTTCCTGGAAGCGCTCAATGCCAGTCCATCTTTCTATACCCCAGTAAACAAACAAAAAACACTCAGTTTGAGGTTCAATTCAAAAGAACGAAAATACAACCAAGTGTTGCCTCTCATGTTTAATAGACAAGCTTAGTAATTCTCCAATGTTGTCGGAGTTCCCCTCCTCCCCCGCAGCCTGCGATGCTGGTGAGCAGTGATGCTGGTGAGCAGCGCACTGGCTGTAACCGGGTAGTAACTTGGGACAGAGTGGGCCTCTTTCGGAATGTGGGTTTGGTTTGAAACGCTGTTTCACAGATGTCTATGAAGATTCTCTTGTCATCCAGGTCATAGTTATCCAACAAAGGTTAAAATCAAGGGCAACTGGAAGATACTGGAAGACGTTTCGTCCCTCATCCAAAGGACTTCTTCAGTTCTGACTGACTGGCAGGGAAACTCAGCTATTTAACCTCAGTGGGGTCGTTATCCCGGCCTGAACTGACTGGTGTCGCCAAAATGTGCTTACCTAACTACACATTCTGTTGTGCATTTTTCCTGTCCGTCAAAGATGATGATAGCCCGACGATTTCACCCATCACCACCACCACCAAGTTACCTGCGGGTGGGGGCTGCTGTGACACTAAAGTTTATGTAATGTCAGCTTCTGTCAAGCTTAAGGCCGCTGTACAACAAGAAGGCAAGGTACAGCGTAACGTGCAGACGCAGCATCAACTTCGTCCGCAGACTGCTTTTCTCTTGGGTGTCATGTGACCCGAGTTTAATCGCAGCCTTTGCGACTAGAAATTCTCGTTTTATTACATACATACATACATCGCAATATCACAAATGCAATTAATCATTCAGCCCTAGTTTCTAGTCCCCATTGGAGGGTCCCCACCCTCACTGCTGGCCTCCTGCCCGGCCTCCAGAAGTTGTCGTCCTCATCACCAGCCTTATGAGGGGATCCGTGCACACTGTTGGCTTCGTGGCTGCTCTCCTGACCTGATCAGTCTGTTCGGCCCCACCGTTCAGCCTTCAGGTCGTCCGCCTGAGGAGACCTGTCCACCTCTGTCTGGTATCTCTGTGTGGCTCCAGCCACTGGTCTCCCACCTCTGGTTTTCCTGCTGTCCCCTGACTTTTTAATAAATATAATAAAATTTCTTCCTTAGGTAACGGAGAAGAGAGAGATTAGTTACAAATCACAGGTTTATGGTCAGATAGATAAGAATCATCCGCTCAACATTTAAGACAGGAAAACCTGATGATAAAACAACATCAAGCGTATGGCCATGTTCATGTGTAGGGCCAGTTACAGACTTTGTTAGATTATTTGAGTTGTAGGGATCTTCTAAACCAGGCAGATGCAGCTGACACAGCTGGATAGGAAGGTGAGTCGTTCCAGGGATTGTAGATGGGGTGGCTGGGGAACAGAAATAACAGGGAGGCCAGCACAGGGCTAATAGTTTTGTGATCAGCTGTGGCAGCAGCTGGAGACAGGGAGTGCCCAGGCACTTAGGGCGTACTCACCATAGGCTCAGTTACCTTGTACTGTGCCCAAGCACGATTGTCCTTCCTTTCCACCCTTGCTGGCCTGCGCTCACATTGCGCAGGCCATATATTTTCCATCTACAATCTTAATCTGGTAATGAGATGCAATTTTTATGAGCTGCTCCTTAGTGCAGATGCTGAAGGAGACTGAAGGAACAGAAGCCATAACATCCATCAACCGCAACCTTAATTAAATAACAAACCAAATAACAAATCTGGGGTAGGTGAGCATGAAACTCACCCCTATACCTGTGATAACTTCAGCAATGGCTAACTAACTAACTAACTCTCTCCTCTTTGTTCAGCTAGTTGTGAGGGGTATTCAAAACCAGTGAGGAAAAAAGGGCAACTAGAAAACCAGCAACCATCTCACAGCCACGGAGGTGCTCCAGAGCAAAGCTCTACCCACGCTGACTGCCACCTAAAAGCATCACACCACAAATTCCCTAAGGGCCTGTTAGGCCTAACAGGGGAAAGTTCTACTGTAACACTACAAAACCCAGATAAGGTCCAACACAACAAATTAAGCCACCTAAGCTAAGCCACTGACAAAGGGACCATGCACCTCAATCCTAGGGAGCACTAAGTGGCCTACCCAAACCTGAAATTCCACTCTAGCATAGACTGGCAAACAAATACCAAAGTAGAGCTAAACAATACCACAACACAAGCCAACCTACACCAAACAAACCTAGTCCATGAACCACTGGGCAGAAGGTAAATAACACAGAATATATCCGTCACCCTAGCAAAAACAAATCCCAGAACCCCTCGTTTAGGGAGGGAGGGGTGTGGGCAACAATATAGAATGGCGTATAAATAGTAGACCACTTTTAAGGAAATTTTGGCATGCATGTCAATGCATTTTACTTTACTACTTTACTGTTAACCTTAACCATCATTAATTAAATATGCACGTCGACCGCCTAATGCTACAGCTGCATAAATCGGCCTCAGTCTATTTCACAACATACTGGAAACCAGGGTAAGGACTTGAAAATGGGGGTGATGTGTTCCGCAGCTGCATTTTGTATGAACTGAAGAGATTAGATTGTCTTTTTTGGGGGTCCATGGGAGATGGAAGTTCTGACCTTGGAACTCACATCTGATCAGCTGTTTCCACAGTCGGCGTCTTGCCAGATTTTCCCATAACATGCGGAGACATGGCTGGTAGCAGTTTGCCCACTTGAAACACATTCCTGAGGGCCTCTCTCTATTTTTCTCAGATTAAGGGTCATCGGTTCAATGTGACTGGTTTTGTTTCTGGTTTGAAACCCATACGTCTTGTTTATTACAGCCATGTGTAACGTCAACTACTGACATAAATACTCTAGCCTTAGCTTGGTTTATTCGCTTTAAACCAGCTGATAGAAACATATATATATATATATATATATATATGTCTTGTGCAGAGTTTGCATGTTCTCCCCGTGTCCGCGTGGGTTCTCTCCGGGTGCTCCGGCTTCCTCACACCATCCAAAGACATGGAGGCTAGGTTAATTGGTGTCTCCAAAATGTCCTTAGGTGTGGATGTGAGTGTGAGTGGTTGTTTGTCTTGTGTGGCCCTGCGATGGACTGGCGACATGTCTAGGGTGTACTGCGCCTTTCACCCAATGTCAGCTGGGATTGGCTCCAGCCCCCCGCGACCCTGTACGCAGAATGGATGGATAATTTGGGGAAGCCCGGCTTCCGTTGGCTTCCAAGTATGTTCACCAGCAAGTCTGGTGGTGGGACTTTTTGCTGAAAACGGCTGCCTGCTGATGAGAGCAGTGAGAGTGAATCAAAACAGTGAAGTTGTAGGCCTCAAAAAACAAAACAATGAATTGCTTTGTAGAGGAACTGCAGAGTCAGTGGATAATTCACTATGGATTTGTGACTGTGATGACCCCTCTTACGTCACACCTTGTAATTTGATCCTATGTTTTTATTATAAAACGTATTTCTTAAATATCTGAACAAACACTAAATGTCATGACTGACAATCTCAACTGGGAAAAAAACACCACTGTCAGCAATGATTGCATCACTTGGTGATGTGTGGTGGCTACATCATGTGTTTATGCTGAAGCTTGTTTTTCTGAACTGTGATTACAGCGACACCTCCGAGGTTAAGATGGCATCATCTGAGACATATACATGCAGGTGTGAAACTTCCTGTCTAGGTTCAGCGCTCCATCATTAGACAGCTAATAGCCTGCATAATGATGCTCACAGAGAGGCAGATTTAATCTTGTGGGAATTTACGTTTGTGTGTGTGTGTGTGTGTGTGTGTGTGTGTGTGTGTGTGTGTGTGGTATGGGTCTCCCAGTGGCCACAATACATTAGGGAAAATTCAGAGATCATGTGGAGTAGATTATAATTTTTACCATCAAACACTGATCTGTAGAGAGATATGTTTTTGCACTTAATTTGAGCTCTGCTCATTAAGTCATTCACATCAACTTTGTTTTATTTTGCTGAAAACTTAAAATTATTATTATTATTATTCACTAGTAACATGTTTAGTGCTTCTTAAGTTGGCATACTTTGCTTCATTTGTGACCTCTGCACTCCATGTGTTCTAGGGGGTTCAAACATCTAGTTCTTAGGTGCCAGTATTATGCCAGTAAATTTTAAAACATTAAATAGAAAGTAGAATATTAAGTATACTATCACTATATTTACAGGTCACACATTATTTGGATAGTCAATTTGTGTTGTAAAGTGGTGAAGGGAACATTTTGGTCACATGAACAAGATGAGAAGATATTTTAACAGTAGGGTCCAAGAGTATTAAACACTTAATTTCCTGCATTCTGGAGACATTTCCTGCACCAATCAATGGTTGAAATGTCTTTATTTATATGAAGGGAAACAAAATTAAGGTGGCAGGTGACAATTCAAAATTTAAAAATATAATGGAATAAAATGCAGTAATCAGCTTTTGGACAATGAATTTGTTTCTTCTACATTTCAATTACACTGCATGTTTGTTATTATGCATTGTTTCATTTGTTAGTTTACATTTTTGTTGTAAATGGAGACTTTCTGATTCTGACCTGTCCCCAGCATCCCCAGTGTAAATGACACCTATATGTCAATATTTTTAAATGTCCCGCTCCATCCAGGCTATGATTGGTCGGTTCACAAAAACTGACATTGACGAGCTACATTCATCACATGACTGCTTGAAAGACACCCGAGCTTCTCTTGTTCCTCGTCTCCTGCTGACAGAGACTAGCAGGCAGGCGAGAACTGGAACAGGTGAGGTCAGGTAGCGCCCAGAGCAGAGGGCTGAGGAGAGTACCGGCAGCTTGGGAGAAGTCCCGGTAAGAGTTAAATGTTGTGGTGCCGCTACTGTGTCCCGGTGCGTTCCAGCCCCTTTAAGCACTTTCTTAAAAGTATTTTCTTATTTTATTCTTGTAATTCTGCAGAAGGCATCAAGGGAAGGACCAAAATGCAGACCGGCCAAGAAAACTGGAAGACCCCCACCCCACCTAGGGTACAAGGAGGTGAGATTACATCTGTTATCACCAGATTACAAATTACAGTTTTGGCTATCCATTTCTGAAAATGTATCCTCCCTAACGTCAATATATTTTGAGCTAGATGTACATCTAAAAATTTAATAGATGCAAAAAAAATATTCCTCAGCATAAAGGCTAATATAATATGTATGCAAATAATATAATGTCAAATTGTTCTGTTGGGTTTACCATATTGGTTTATAATCATATTTCATAATGTTTATTTAATTCAGTTCATTTCAGTTAATAACTGTCAACCTGGTGGAATTTGATTCAAGTAAAGCGTGTGATAGTTTGGTTACAAAAGCCACAATATAAAAAACAGTAGAAATGCTTTTGATATGTTGCGTTGTTATTTTTACTGTTACAAAAAAAAGGTTTCCTGAATTTTTGAGCTGGGTCATTTGTTATTTAGAATAAATCATAAACTGTTATCCAATATGCTGTGATTGATTCATTACAAATATATGTATATACATAAACAGTTTATATTGAAATTGTGTGCTACGAGTGTGGGCTGACGAATCTAAAAAATGCCTCCAAAAAAAGAGGCAAAACAGGAAGACAAATATGTGACAATCGCCAGTGTAAATGAACAGCTGCAGCAACAGAAACCAATGTTTACTGCCCTACTGGAACAACAACACAGCAATTTTAAAGGCTTTGTCAAGCTAATAATGGACTCCACTAACATTAGACTGGAATCAATAACCAGGGAACTACAAGAAATAAAAACCAGCCTGCAATATACACAAAAAGAAGTGGATGACATTAAAACTGAGACAGCAAATCTGAAGGAACGTCTAGCACTCGATGCAAACAGATATTTTTAAAGTCTGTGATAGCTTGCTGGCTGTCACGGACAAAATGGAGTATCTGGAGAGTTAATCCAGGCAAAATAACCTGGTATTTGACAGGATACAGGAGTCACAGGGCAGAGACGGAGGAGAAGGTGAAAAAAGTCGTGAAGGAACAATTACAGCTGCAACGCGAGGTGGAGGTGGAGAGGGCCCAATAAAGCTTACAGAGCTCTGGGTCAATCTTCCTTTCTCTGACAAACAACAAGCTGTATCAGTTCATGAAGTCTGACCAGCTATCTCTCCCTGACCCAGTGTTTTAGTATACATCATCACGTCATAAAAAATAATAATAAAAATAATAAAACAAAAGTGTGGGTCAGTCCGTGATTGGCCCATGTCCTCTGACCCCAATGTTTGTCCTTGACTCCACAAATCACCATGCTGTTGCTGGGCAGCGTAGTTCCTGAAATAAGATATCTTGGAGAAGAAATGTTTTGTACCACATTCCAAACTACCCCTCACCCATTGTTCCTAAGTAAGTGTCTTTATCTGTACATGTTAACAATGAGTACTCCAAGCACGCCAAAGTTAGTCATGGAGTTCCTCAAGGATCTGTCCTCGGACCAATCCTCTTCACTTAATTTATGATTCCCTTAGGCAATATTATCAGGAAATATTCCATAAACTTTCAGTGTTATGCAGATGATACTCAGTTATATCTATCGATCAAGCCAGATGAAACTCAGTTAGCTAAACTTCAAATGTGCCTTCAGGATGTTAAAACCTGGATGACCTGTAATTTTCTAATGTTAAACTCTATCTAAATCTAAAGATATAGTTTCCCTTGATGGCATCGCCCTGGCCTCCAGCACCACTGTGAGGAATCTTGCAGTTATCTTTTACCAGGACATGTCGTTTAAGTCTCACATTAAGCAAATTTCAAGGACTGCCTTTTTTCACCAAGTAATTTTGCTAAAATCAGGAATATTCTGTCTAAAAGTGATGCAGAAAAATGATAAAACTTAGAGTTAGGGCTGGCTCAGGTGAGTCCTGAACCATCCCTTAGTTATGCTGCTATAGGACTACATAGGGATTTCCTATGATGCACTGAGCTCCTCTCTCCTCTTCTTTCTCTCCCTCTGTATGCAACCTCATCCCATTATTGCATGTTACTAACACAACTTCTCCCCTTTCCGGTAGTCTTGTGCTTTCTCGTCCCTCTCCTCTCTCCTCCTATCACTTCCTGCAGGTGTTTCTGGCTCTGGAGCTGTGGAGTCTGGATCTGTGGCTGCGGGTCACCTGCTGCCCCCGTGTTCCTGCTCGACACCCTCTGCTGCAACGACTATTGTTACTAGTCCTATTGTTATTATAATCATTAACATTACGATTATTATCATTAACACTACTATAAATATCTATACCATTTTTCATTTAGTCTATAGCAACATCACCTTTACTGTCTGTACCTCTGTGTGTGCATATTATGTACTGTATAGTACACTACTTAAAGAGAGTGAAGAAAGACATATGACTTTTATGTTTTATGTTTTACATCAGTGAAAACATTTGTAGAGCAGATCTCATTTCAGTCACACCACAGCCTCTCTACAGTATTTTGGCCTCACAGGAGCCAGGCTGCAGAATCTGAAGAGCAACAATGAGTTTAACAGATTTTCTAAACTAGGGGTAGAACATGGCATAAATCACAGGGTATAGACATGAGTAAAAATAATACAGATCGATCCCAATGATTGCAGAAGAAGTACTGAGCAACCCATCCCCTGCAAGAGACACACAGTAATATGGGAATAAACATATTAGGAACACAACTACAAGAACACCAAGAGTCCTGGCTCTGGCTAGTCCTGGCTAGCAACATATCAATCGACTGAGATAAGCACCATGTCTCCTACTGAGGCAGAGGTAATGATATACACTACATACTTGCAAATGATATACACTACAACACACGAGGTCACCAAGAAACCAGCAGGATGTTTTTCTAAGGATTTCTCCCGGCATCAGCAGGAGGCCCACGAGAAAGTCTGAGACAGCCAGAGAGAGGAGGAGGATGTTGGTGGGTGTGTGGAGCTGCCTGGAGGGAAAGAGGAAAGTATCATTACACACAGAATCACACAATTGTACTAGCTAAAAGTACATTTATACAATTAAAAAAAGCTAAAAGTACAATTGCCTGAAGTGGGAGACTGAGATGATGACAAGCAGGTTGAGAGCCACAGTGAGCAGAGAGATGGAGGACAGAAGAGTGTTCAGAAATACAGCTTCAGACTGAGGAAGTGTCGGCTTCCTGCAGGAGGAGTTGAGGAGTTGTGGAAAGCAGAGCTCTGCTCCGTCATCAACCTCCATCAGACAGTGAGATGAGGAAAAGAGAAGCTGCAGCTCTGGCAGCTTCTGACCAGAACGCTTTATCAAACAGTTGATTTATCTCTTTCTGACACTCAGTTTGTCCTTCCTCTCCTCTCTCTCTCAGTCTCTGTTGGACACTGATGTCCCTCCTCTCTTCTTCATATCACACCATCATTACCTTCATCACTGTTTCCTCCAATTCTGCCTTTGTATGACTCACCTTCTATTGTCAATCTAGTAGCTTAGGTTTGGTTATGATCAAATATCAAAGAGGAAAGCTTTATTTTTTTCTGACCGCTGTTTATTGCTGTTTAGACAATATATTGCTGTTGGACATGTGTATAGTCTACCTGTAAACTGTTTGGCCCTCATACGTAAGTTATCACCTGTTTAACTGTATTGAACAAGGCTCCAGACTGCGACCGTTTTGGCAAACTACCGTAATCCCCCTGCCCCACCGCTAATTGTTCAAAACAGTCGCTCTGTGGCAGCTCGTAATACAAAAACACGAGAGATGTGTCGTCAGCTGAAGTGGTGAGACAGAAGGCAGCAGGCAGAAGATAATGAAGATTTGTGTTTGGCTAGTTGGACATTTAGCTCTATCAGGTGCCTTTTGTTGAAATGTTCATGTCGATGAGCTCTGCGATCAACCAATCACAGCCCGGATGAGGTGGGACATTAAATAAAGTTTGACGTGCTGCAGCAAACTTTCAAATGTTGAACTGATTGTTCTGTTACCACTTAGCATTATCAAATTAAGAGACTAACTCAACCACCATGTGGAGCATTTTTCTTGCACAAGCATTTAATGAATCAAAACTAGCCACAAAATTTTTTATTTTACTAGTGTTAAGCTATACAAGATTACATGATTAATATTTTAATATTATACTAACAGTATATTATTAAATTAACATTATACTTTCATGTTATAATATTATATGTTGCCACACATACTAGTTCCTCCTCCAGGTTGTGCATTGAGCCTCTGCAGTGCACAGATGTAGATTTAGCCACAGCCAGGATAGGGACCAGGTGGTTACAGTACAAGGAGGATTGCAATGCTGTATTTATATTGTAGGAAAGGTGGCCGATGTGCAGGCAACTCTAACCTTGGTACCGGGTCAACACAGTTATAGCTTAAAACTTTGAAGGTGCACAACGAAAGTAAGAATCATAAAACTTGCACGGACCAATGCATTACCCCAAACACTGGGCCCCTTCCCCTTCTTATCTGTGGTCACTGATTAATACCTGTACAAAAAAAAATGAAAAGGATGCAACTGAGAACTGAGAAAATTGGTAGCACCAGTGCTACAAGTGGAAAAGTTGGTCTCTAGCTGTGTTTAATGCTTAAAAGTAACCGGATGTTGGATTCTTAGATAAGTCTCCCCTCCTTCGACTCTCGCCGCCTACGTTTTTCTTTTCAGGTAGTCGCCTATAACTATTTTACATTAAGGTTAAATTCAATCACTGACCGTCACAACCAGCTGTTTTTACAACATATGCACAAATAGCCACAGGCAACTGCTCTTAATAGGGTTAACTGACCATGTGGGTAGATTGTCACACGATGATCCAAAATGGTGAGTAGGCCTAGGAAGTTTAAATAAAAGGGTAAGAGCCAAAATGAAGGACGCACCTTACCTGTCCTCACTAAGATAGCATAGAGCACTACTGAGTTAGGCTGCCACTGCCCGTTCCAAATGACTGTGTATGTGTGTGGATATGCATAGGACCCCTAGGTGTGTGTGTGTGTGTAGGCTGGTAAAGGAAGGGAGAGGAGAAAAGGGCGCAAGGTACATGAGATTGTACTTGCAATGGCAAGACACTAGCCTTTCTCCTGGCTGCTCTGTCGATGTGGTGATTGAAAACCAGGCAAGCCAGCAAATTTCTCATCGGCCGCCTTGTTAAGGGAGAGGACTGTTTGTGTAGCCTAAATAAATGTTTTAACACAAGCGGAATGCATTTGGTTTACTCTCCTCTCAAACGGGGGAATCCAAATTAGAACCTGGGTCATGCCATCTTGCGTGTATGTCCCCCTCCAGCCAGTGACATCACTACTCTGGAGGGCTGCCCCTTCCTGCAGGTAAGTTATAAATGGGTGGAGCTCCGGTGCCCCCTTGCTACTGGTGCACAAGCGTTTTGTGAAAGTGTGTTTTTTACCCACCAAACAACATGCTTCAGCTTCATCAAAAGGAACAGGGGTTACGTACTGTAACCCAGATTCTATCAGTATAGGCGCAGCCCTCTAAGGCTATCGCTATTGGGTTTACCCCTTCCGTGCTTGCACGGAACTGAGAATTTTAGTCTACGCCCACCCACAGCGTGGGCCTCTCCTACGTCCACACTTTGTATATATACACACACAACGGTGAGGCCCAGCCGTCGACTCCCAAATGCCTTTTCTTCAGCACTGAGAACCAAGGTCCAGTGAGGCCTTCAACTTAGAGGGCTGTGCCCATAATCTGGGTTACAATACGTAACCCCTGTTCTATTTCGTATAGACTTCGCACTCTAAGGCTATCGCTATTGGGTTAGAGGCGAAGCAGGATGAGTCAACGCATCACAGGCCCATACGGTACCACCAAGCACAACTCTCTTGCCCATAGCCATAATGAGCCACCCAGTCGCCTGCTGACCACGGCATTGGTGTCGGCGTGCACACGAGCACCGATGGCGCGGCATGGGAAGCCGAGGGCCGACCCATGCGTAAGTTGGGAACCTGGGTGGGGAGCCCCGCAGCTGTACAGACGCAGGCGGGGTCACGACAGCAGCCGCATCAGCTGCGCATAAGGCAGGGCCATGTAAGCAGCGGCTGCCACCGCACATTCACAAGGAGAATCACTAAACGAAAAACACTCAGTACTGAGTGAGTCAGAGAGAAAAGGGAGACATCCCGCAGGTAGAAACTGACGAAAGAGCATGGGGATGACCAGGAGGCCGCTGTGCAGATGTTGTCCACTGTCATCCCACCGTGCAATGCCACTGAGGAGGAGACTCCTCTCGTGGAGTGTGCTCTGATGCAATTCAGGGGAGATTCACTGGCAGACACGTAAGCCTGGGAAATGGCATTGCAGTGAGACAGGCGCTGCGAACGGCGCCAGGCGGCTGTTCGCACCGGAGAGGAGGTGGGACGTGGCGTCCTCCACCGACCCATGGGGGGGAGGAAAAGAACCTGATGACCCGCGACCGAAAGGAGTTTGTAATGCTTTTAGGCATTAACGTGACATGACGAAATGGCGGCAGTGTAAGTTTTAACTGTACTGAACGCCAGCCCCCCATTCATGAGCAACTGGAGAAACGAAAGCACTGCCTGCAGCGGACAGGCGACAGGGTCCGTCCCCTGGTCCAGACACTAGTGTTGGAAAGCCGACCACTTAGAGTAGTAAGAGGACAGAGTGGAGGGGGCCCTCGACCCCTGGATAGTGCGAACCACCTCCCAGGAGAGACCTTAGCCCTCCAGGCGTTGCCTCTCTGGGTCTGGACGCTGAGAGGCGATGCCTGAAGGACTAAGGTCGGCAGAGGAGCGGTTAACTCCTGATCGCACCCCCCGCCTGAGAGAGCGTCCCTGCTCCAGGGGAGTTTGCTGGTGGGGCAGCCGCTGGAGACAGGGAAAGCAGGACGCGCTGGTGCGCTCCGGGGCCACCAGAGTCACTACCAAGGTTGAAAACTGCAGGTGATCCAGAAGGCACGGGATCAGCCGCACCGGCGGAAAAGCATACAGTAGCCGGGAGGCCAAAGGGGGTGCGCAAAGGCGTCCACTCCCAGAGCAGGGACGTCCCGCGGGCTCAGTGAAAACCAAAGGGAGCACTGAGCATTCTCCTTTTTGGCAAACAGATCCACCTCTGCCCTGCCGAACCGAAGCCAGATCTGGTCGCCAGATCGGGATGGAGGTGCCACTCGTCTGGGCGAGGGCCTCCCCTCGACATGATGTCCGCCCCTCTGTTCAGCATGCCAGGGATTTATTCTGCTCTGATGGAGAGCAGGTGAGTGTGCAGGTGAGTGTGCCCTGCCACAGTCTGCCAACCACCTGAGAAAGGCAGGTCCTGCCCCAATTCATCAGGGAGGTGTCGGTGAAGACTGAGAAATGGCCGCAGCTTGTGGAGCAACGTGGGCACACGGGGTCTCCCTGGCCGGCTGATCCAGGCAGACCGCATGTGACCGTCGTGTTAGCTATCAGTTAGCTCAATGTTAGCTCCCTGTTAGCTTGCCTCGCCACGGCAACCTAGTAGCGTCGAGGCCGGCGTCATCGAAGGTCGGAATGTGGGAAACTCGGAGCCACTCGGAGACCCGTGAATGGGAAGAGTGGAGCCATCCAACTCCGTCGACAAGCTATCCGCCCGGCGCCGCCACTCTTGTGGAGAACGGTCAGTGCGAACTGTGAGTAAGCGCTCGGCTGGCGTGCTCCGGTCCGAGGCACGCCTCGCAGTGGGGACGGAGATCACCCAGCACGATGTAGCTCGTGTGGCAGACGCCGCGGCGTCTCGCCCCATTCTGGCCGGCTTGCTGGAAAACATTGTTCCTCTTGTTTTCCGGCTGGAAAGTCTTTTGTTCTTTAGACAGCTCAGTGCTGAAGAAAAATGGGAGCCGATGACGGACGTAGGAGAGGCCCACGCTGTGGCTGGGCGTAGACTAAAATTCTCAGTGACGCGCAGGTGCGCGGAAGGGGTAAACCCAATAGCTATAGCTATAGTCAGTGTCACACTGAGTTAAATTTCGTTTTGTGGCTTTTCTATCAGAATTTGCCTCCTTTTCTTCATGCAGTCAGTATGCATTAATATTAATGAGGGGCGTTTCACTGACCATTTACAGGCAACTATGGGCGTTTGAAGGGTCGGATATGGAGCTCCCTCACATGCGCCACATTTCAAGTTGATTGTGATTCATAAAAGGAACTTGCTTACAGAGGTGCATACGCACGGTTTTAGAATTTTTGGCTTTAGGGAGTACGTACACTTTTAGTGAGGATTCTACGCATAGATTTGTAAATGAGACCCCTGGTCATGTGACAATTTACACTAAACATGTGACACTGCACATACTTCATCATGAGTAGGTCCATGAGTCCCTTTATTATTTCAGTATTTGCTTGAAATGCATTGATGCAAGATTCAGTAACATTTGAGCCTAATAAATTATGGTCACTATTGTGACCGAATATTGTGATTAAATGGGTTAATAACCACACAATCAACCTGGTGGCTTTTATTCCTGTAAAGCATGTGAGACTATGGTTACAACAGCCACCATGTCAACAACAGAAGATGGTCATCTTCCTTGTGATACAGGTAACGGGACTTTTTAGCCACCACTGCCTTACCTCATTGCTGGGCAAAGCAGAGGAAGCGTGAAGTCTCAGGTAGGTAACAAGCAACTTCAACAAGATTTGCTAGAGGGACATCTCAGTGACTCTGGAGGGGGACAAAGGTGATACTGCGTCTATACTCAAGGTTGCTTAATGAAATAGGAAGATGAACAATTAGCGTGCCGCTGTGCATGTATGCTACTACTTAATTGGGCAATGAGTGCAAAGATCTCTGTCAGTATGTAGAAGCAGAGCAGAATTGAATTAAAGCAGAAATGGAAAGTTTGTTTGTGATTTGTATTGTGACTTGGACCATTTTTACTAATGGTCCAAATTTACTAATTTTTACACCGTTACTAATTTGAAATTGCCAGCGCCGTAGACTGTGGAATTGAACAAGAGACAAGAGAGTGGTGTTGAGGTACGTGCTGTGATTTCTAGACAGATAGAAAATGTAGCTGGTTTTTAGGCCAATGCTAATGTGTTTTTGAGCTGATTTTGTAATACATTGTCAGACTGATTAATTTAGTTATTTGGAGCTTGTGGATACAGTGCCCATTGGGTTGTGCTGTGGAGTTGTTGGGTAGCCTTGGCTATCGTTACTGGTTAAAAAGGCAGTGTCTGTGGCAGAGGACAGGTTGACAGTTAACATTAGTTGGGGATTATTAAGAACGTGCTGTATTGAGAGCTTAATTTACACAGCACTCGCGTATTATGACCACCGTTGCCCATACCTCATGTTAAAATGATCTGCTCATGTTCAGCTTGGACCAATGAGATTGATGGTTTAAAAAAACAATTATTTTATTCCTGTCAGATACATTTTCTGTCTTTTTCTCTTCTTGGCTCATTCCCGCCTTGACCATTGTGAGATTGTAACATATGAAAATAATATGTTAGCTGTTGCAAAACTTGCTTTTTTTTAGCTAAGATTTTTTACTGAAAGCTACTGCAGCCACCTATCTAGTCTAGCAGAAATGTCTAATTAGCTAAACACATTTTTGCATCCTTTGTGGTTATTTTTTGTGTGGCTTTATCTTTTTTTTGTGTTTCTGATTTTGATCATTTAGTAGTGACTTTTTTATTGTTAGTTTGACAAACTTTTTTTTCATAGAACAGTTAAGATTTATTTTTGCTTATTTTGTTGTGAAATAGCTAGTAGTTTGGTAAACTACGCTTGTAGGGTCCCCAAAACTGGAATTGGTAAAAGCCTAGTGTCTTATAATTTTCATTTTGTGTATCTGAACTTGGCAAAGTAAAAATACGTACGTCTTTATGTGTTTGTGTGTAGTGGCCATTTTTGTAAATAATTAGTATAATAGATATTGTAAGATCGACAGAAACACATTTCAGGAAACCCCGCCACACTTGTGTGGAACAGCAAGGACACCACAGTCCTAGGATGTGTAGGATAGAGACACAAGTCTCTGCGGTTGCGGGATCAAGTTTGACTCGGCTTTTAATCAACTGGCTCATTTGCATGTTTGCCAGCCTGGCCTAGCACTATGTCTAGGGCATGACCTGTTTGAGGGCATTGTGTCCTACAATCTTGCTTTGTTTATTGGCCATTTAGTTGAAGAGAAACACTTTAGTTACTTACAACTTAATCGATGCAAAAATCAATTCAAATATCAGGGCAACGATGCCAATGACAAACCTGCTGACCTGTACCCTGGTAGCGAAAAGGCTCATGCAGTGCAAAATTGGTGCTTTCTTAGATTGTTCCATCTCCTGGTGGGGGACCGGATTAAAGATCCATATGAAAAATGAAGTATGGCAACTTACAACTGAGACAGATTTCACTGTGGGCTTTCATTATAACTAAATAGATAAAAGCCAACACAAATGAAACATGAGTCTGAATGTTGCAGCCAGTACCTCCTGGGAAATGGCACAAGGTGCAACAGATTCTTACCATTCCCCTAAAAGACTTGGGTATATATGGGTGTATATTCCATCGGGTCCTTAGTCAGGGGATGACTGTCTCCCTTTTCAGTCAGCTTTGCGTCTGGTGGGCTGTCTTGAGTGGCCTGACCTCCTCACAGTAAAGACCTTTGCATCTGGCGTGGTGTACCTGCTGGGAGGTTTGTGAATATTGTATATTTGTGTCAGTTCTTTTAAATTAAGACTTAAGACTTTTCTTTTTACCATTGCTTTTAATTAAATATTTAAGATTTTTCTTTTTACCACTGCCTTTTACTAGTAGATTGATAACTTACACTGCACTGTAACTTTTACTGTTCTGTTTTCTTTTCCTTTTTCTTTTTTACCATTGCTTTTAATTAAATACTTACACGGTGAGAAATTAGTAGGTAATTGAGTGAAAAGATAATGAGAGTGAGATTGAACAGAGTGAAGGAAGTGGTCTTAAATCTCACGCCTGAGTGATTTGCAGGAACCTCTGTCCACCTGTAAACGCGCAAGTGGGTCCAGAGTACAACTGGATCAAAGTGGCCTGCGGACAAACATGTCCTGGTTTCGAGTACAGACTAGCTAGAGAGAGATGATCAAGTGTACTCTGTTTATTCTCAGTTATTTGCTCAACCCCTCAGCCCGTTTTTATTTTCCATTTAACTCTTTTAACCCTGATTGTACACTGCACTGTAACTTTTATTATTTTTTAAAGTATATTTTTTCAATTTCCCTATGTTGCTTTTAAACTTTTTTATATTTCTGTTGCTTTTATGTTTTATGTAAAGTACTTTAAATTACCTTGTTGTTGAAATGTGCTATACAAATAAACTTGCCTTGCCTTGCCTACAATTCGTTTATGGGATGTCTTGTGGTGTCTGGGACTGGATCCCTGTGGTGTGTCTTATTGCGTATATAGCTATTGATTCTGTGTCAGCAAGCCAAGTTTTAAATAACTAAATAATTTAAAGGGATAGCATACATTTTGATGGCTAAATAGTCTTAACTCTTTTGCCCAGTCACAGATCTTCAAAACAAACAGAAGTGGTTGATTTTGACAGACCAATGCAAAACAAACTTTAGGAATGCACCAATACTGGTATTGGAAAGACTGTTAACAGACAAAATTTTATAGAAAATGAACTGTCAGGAAATCCAAGAGGCAGTGTTAGCGAGTCTTCCAGGCCTCAGTGACGAAGTGTTGACATCTGGCCATTCACAGCAAAACTGACTTGATGTTTCTTCAAGAAAAGGAGCTTGAAAAGTACCTCAGGCCAATCCAGTGCAGAAAATTTATGAATAGCTGGAATAAAATGACAAAAAACTGTGCAATATATTTATTTTAGATGTTAATTTAGATTGTTTACAACACTAAGCGTGGGTATAAGGATGCCATTTACCTCTAGAATATATAATTATAACTAATCATTGTAATTAAATCATTAGGGCCTTAGTGATTCACAACCTTACTATTTAGTCTAGTAGTAAAGTTAAATTGTGTGTGTGTGTGTGCATGTAGAGTTTTTCCTGCATATAGAAATTTTTGCCACCACCCAAAGATGTTTTAGCGAGTGCCTAAGGACAAATTTCAGTGCCATGAAAAAAACATAGCATATTCCTCAATTTATCAATCAATGACAATTTATCAGACAACTGTTTAGCAAGCAGAACAAAAACTTAAATACTCCGTCTTTGACTTCCAGCGGTCTCCTCTCATCCCATCCATAACTGCAGTATTTTACACATGCAGCTGGCGCTGGCTTTATAAACCAGCTGCTACGTTGGTTTGAATGGGCCTGAATGCTCCACTACGAAGCAAGCGCTAGTGGAAGACATGGCTCTGCAACCTCGCATTAACTAAATAAGAGTTTTTACACTAGGTGAGAATAATAAATACATTTTTTATTTTTTTTTATTTTTTTTTTTATTTTTTATAATGCACTTTACATTTCAGGGAAATCTCAAAGTGCTACAACAACAAGGGGTTAAAAACAGTTCCAGATTAACAAATAACAGTCGCAATAAAACACCGTAACAAAAAATTTGAAACCATGACTGATTAAAAGGCCTTTTGAAATAAAAAAGTCTTTAGGCCCTTCTTAAAAACCTCCAGAGTTTGTGGGGCCCTTAGGGGCTCTGGGAGGGCATTCCAGAGCCGTGGGGCGACTGCCTGGAAGGCCCTGTCTCCCATGGTGGAGAGTTTAGTCCTTGGTTGGTGCAGGCAGTGGGTAGAGGTGGAGGAGCGGAGGTTTCTTAAGGTGGTGAGTGGGGTGAGGAGTTCACTGAGGTAGGCAGGGGCAGTTCCATGTATGCACTGGTGGGTAAGGAGACAGATTTTATATTGAATTCTGTATTGAATGGGCAGCCAGTGGAGGGATTTCAGGACTGGAGTGATATGGTCATATGGAGAAAGCGTCTGACAACAATCTCCTGTTGTGTGCTACATACAGTATATGAAAGGACAACTGATATCTGTCTGGACAGTAAGTCTAAACAGCCAGCGGAACCTTCAGACTGGATCACTTGTGTGCAATGCTTAAAGTGGACCAGTAGCGTACTAATCGGTACACAATATTACATTATACTCTTTTTTTTGCGTATGCCAGCCTTTACTTTTTCTTGCATATACCAGCACTTCTCAAAAGCTGCTGCTACTCTTTCCCGCCCTCTTCAGGTTCTCTGGGCGCTACGTGACGCTCACCTGTTTCTGTTCTCGCCTGCTTGCTTATCTCTGTTGGTGGAGACAGACGAGGGAGAAGCTTGGTTGCCTTTCATGCTGCTGTGTGCATGAAGTAGCTTGTCAGTGTCACTTTTCATGAACCGACCGACCACAGCCCAGATGGGGTGGGACGTTAAAAAAAGGTTGACGCACTACATCAAACCTTTAGAATGTGTTCTGCATGAATGGTTATGATTAGCACTTAACAAATGAGAGACTAACTGTGTGGCACATTTTTCATGCACAAGAATTTAATTAATACAAACAACTCACAAAAATGAAACTGCTGTTTTTTCCAACTGGAATTGAAATTATAGTAGTGGTAAAAGTTTATTAGCCTAAACTATCGTCTGAATTCACTAACATTAACCTTATTTTAGGCTTAACCATAGGGATGTAATTTCAGAAAACTGTTTTATTTGTGAAACAGTTGAATTTTAACTAATAAGCTGTTTAAATGTTACATATACTGTATAGACTGGGCAGACTATCCAAATAAAATGTAACCAGTAAATATAATCAAACGGACAGAAATAACAAGAAAATGCATAGATTTCAGTCTTAAAGTAACATTGCCTTTACTTGTTATGTTATGTTTACCGATCATGCTTACGATATGCTTATGATCACACCACCCAAAAGCCCATTCTAAGCCAGGAAAAACTGCTATGTGTGTTCTTTCTTCCAGAGCACAACTCAGTTGATTCACATTTAGGAGCTGTTGCCTCCCTTCCCCTCTCCCTAAACTCTTGGAGTACCCCATGCATCCCACCCACGAGTACTCATAACACTCAGAAACCTCTTTAATTGCTCTCCTCAAAAAACCATGGCATACAAACTTCAGGGTAAACTGATGCTGACAGGGATACGAACAGCAGTCCTCAGTCTCACAAGACCATCACCAAATGACAGAAGAGAGATGGTAAAGGCTGTGGTAGATCAGATGCAGGAGCATGATCCTAATCCTTAAAGAGCTGTTTGCCGCTACACCATTGTGCAGGGTATCGTTAGAGTATCCCAAAAGTGTTTGTAGCTCCCTCCTGATGCAAATAAAAACAATAGTTGAGTATAAGAACCGAAACAACACACTTGCACGGCGCCGGCGGTGAAGTATCTCTAGTTCCTCTATTAAGAGGTAAAATACCAAAATTAAAATATTCGTCTCCATGCCGGTGGACCGCAGCTGTGAAGGTTGCTAGGTGACAGGAGCGGCGCTTCCCCACGCATGGGTAAGGGTGGGGTCAGTTGATGACACAATAGACAGTCCTCCGTAGACCAGACCGTGCCATTTAACAACGGTTGGAACGGCCTTCTGTGGCCGCATGCCTTCGTAGGCCGCGAAGGCCACGCCCTTCGAAGGATGCGGCCCCTGAATTGAGACACAGCTCATGGTCATGTGTCCCACACTAACGTCATGACAACGCTCAGTCTGCCAGTTACGCCCAGCAACAAAAGCATGGTAACATGCTACAGGTCTTGGCCTATCAGAAGACAGTGGGCTTTGAGAGGGGGGGCCTTAAAGAGACTGGAGCATCTACAGCTTGTTCAGACAGAGGCTGAAATGACGGCCTACATAAAGAGCCAGTATAAGAAAAAAAATATATATGTTTTTTTAACTTTGAATCATGCAAAGCTGCCATAGGAGTCACAGAACTACAAAATAGGACTTGAAAAGCAGTATAATAGGTCTCCTTTAATTGGGCTCAATCTAAAAGATTATGAATTTATCCAAGGAAGGTTAAAATCAAGGGCAGCTGGACCTTCCTTCCTTGTATAACTATGACCTGGATCACTGAGAACCTTCACAGACATTATGAACTTAATTTCACTTACACTTTTTAGCCATGTGCTACAGCTGCTGATGTTCAGAGGACCCTGACCTTGCCCTCCACCCCCCGGTTGATCGTACCAGGCATTGTAAACTAAGATATCCCCTTCTTTCTTTTTTCAGAAGATTTTATTTTTTTTAGTTTATGATTTTGTCCCACAGTAATTACAGTACCTACGTGGGACAGAATAACACTGCAACAGGCAACAGGAAATAAGTCATCTTGAATCTTCATTATGTCTACTTCAGGTGAGGTGATGAAGCCTAAGGCCTGGATGTTATTGATTGAAGGACAAGTGGTCATGGGACCGCATGCCAACTTTGTTAATGGGATAGCAGCTGTCTTTGCAAGTTACTATAACTTCAACTTGCAGGAATCAGCATGCACCGCAGGGTTTTAAAAGTATTAAAAAAGCATCAGATTTAATATTCTCAAAATAAGCCATCAAAAGTCTTGAATTATTGAATTTCATTTACAAAAGTCTACATTTTGTTCTTGTCCTTGTACTGTCAAATGTATAAATTAAACCACTGACTTGATAAGGAATCGGAATGATCAAAACACGAAAAAAACGAACAGCACATACTGTAAAAAGTGAAAACTAAAATAAGTATGAAACAGCAGTAAGGAGATCAGTGGCGAAGTTAACGATTCTGTAGAGCTGACAGAAGTCCAGTATGTTCCAATTAACTTTTATGGAATAAAAATACACTGTGAAATGTAGGCAGTGCAACAGATACGAATTGAGTGTCTGTAGTGACTTTGTTAGAGCTTGACTGATTTTTGTACAGATATTATCAGCCAATATAAGCTCCTTGCAGATAAATCGGCATCTGCGTTTATAACAGCCGATTTATGATTATTAAAAAAAGAAACTGTCCAAAGAGAGTCGGCTCCTTCCCTCATGTCATGAGTGTTGCATAGTTTACTCACAAGAGTGGGCTCTGCAGCTCCTCTGTTCAAAACACTACAGCATCACAGAACAAAACATCAGCTGACAGGAGTCTACCGGAGCATGCAGAGACAACTACGAAGAGTATCTCCTGGTAGCTCTTACACTCATTGTTCACGGTGAGTTGGTCTTTTGTCACGTCAATTATCATAAATAATAATAATAGCCCTAAATCACTTCTCCTCTTCTGATAACATTCATTACAAGACTTGCTAACCTACCGTTTTTCATAACCCTCTCCCGGGTCACAACTGTAATGGTACGGTAGGTGAGTAGTGAAGGCTACACTGACAAACGTGATTGTAGATTTATTTTTGAAACAGTGTGGCAGTTCTAGCGAACAGTCCCCCCATTTCTCCCTAATTCTTCTAAATATTTCCCCAAAATCAAAATTAGACAAGTAAAAGTTAAAATTACCATTTGAGGTACCTACTAGAGCCTGACTGATTTGTGGGCTAATGCCGATATTAAAGTAAATGCTCCATATTTGTATAGCACCAGTATTCACCAGTCATACACTGAGCCTAAGTGCTCAAACGGAAGCTAACATTCACACTCATTCATACAAATCGAGGTTCAGTATCTTGCCCAAGGGCACTTCGACACGCAACAAGGGGGAGCCAGGAATTGAACCGCCGACCTTCCGATTAACAGCCAACCTCCTGAGCCACAGCCGCCGCAACTTTGTGAATGTGAATGTTATGATTTTGAAAATGATTTGGATAGTACTTTACAGAACAGGCCAATATTGAAAGCTGTTCTATATGTGGACTATCATACCTTTTCCTAAATGGATTATATTAATATTACAGATTTAACCTCTTAACATATATACATACTAACCAATTCACATACATGCATACTCACTACGCACATATATACATACTCACCTTGCACATGCATACATACTTAACATCGTGCATATATATACTAGCCTTGCACACACATGCATACTCACTACGCACATATATTCATACTCACCTTGTGCATACATAAATACTTAACCTCGCACATATATATATATACACTTAATCTCGCGCATATATACAAGCCTGTTCTCATCTCAGGGTGTCATATACCGATGATTTGAGAAAGGGTGATAAAGCGTATTTACATGATGCTAAAGGACACTAAAGGGTGTGAGCCGCTCTCGGGCGTCCCCTTACAGACCGGAAGTGCTAGTTAGCTAGCGCTAGCGTTTCATAGGGGCGTTTCATACGGATGCTGAAGGGTACCTTTCGCGTAAAATCCTCACGCTGAAGGTGTCAGTTATAATGCATTGAGATGAAATGTGTTGTATATACATACTAACCTTGCGCATACATAAATACTGACTTCGCAGATACATACTTACAAATGACAGTATGTATGTATGTGCAAGTGAATATGTATGTATGTGCATGACAGTATGTATGTGCATGACTGTATGTATGTGCAAGCGAAGTATTCAATATTGGCCTAGGCAGCTTCTCATACGGATGTCTTCACTTACATGGTCGAAGGTTATCCCTCAGTAGGACGGGTTCAAAAAACAGTAAAAGCTAAATATTTATTTCTTTAGATTGTATTATTTTAAAAAGTTGGATACAAATCACATACACCTTTATGTTTGGCTAGATGTTTAACTTTGAGTTTTGCATTCCTTCAATGGGAAAAAATTTTTTCTCGAAAGTCATCCAAAAGCAAATATTCTAGCAGGTAAGTTTAGTGACCCATTAGAGCATTGGCCACTTTAACTTATGCTAGGTTTAAAATCACCTTTGATTATTCATTCACAGTCCCCTACAAAATAAATAATTCATTACATGAACACATTTACATTACTGATAGGATTAGCAGTGCAGCACAACTATAATTTTAACATCTGTTAAAGTCAGAGCCTGCATTAAGGACTTTTTAGAAAAAAGCAGTGTACTTCATTTTTGAGATTCTTTACTGTATACATAAATCATACACTTAGGAAATATAAGGTGATTTCGAACACAGCTCTGGCATTTTGCAGTAATTAAATGGCTTTTCTTGGAGAGTCCCAACAACATCTTGCTTTACTAGTTATTTGATATTATCCCCACCCATAGATCATCTGATCAATTGATTATTCAGATTTCTGAATGTTTGAACAGTCATTGATTGAGCTTTTTGCTCTTTAGAATAAATCATAAAATGTAAGATTCAAAAATGTTGTGAGTGATTCATTTGAGCTTACTGATGTGTATATAAGTGTATATAAACAACAGTTTATATTCATATTAAATGTGTGTGTAGCACAAAGTATTGATCATTGGCAAGTGGATCTAAAATTTACATGGATTTTGATACAAGTCATTTTGTACATGAATACTGTTCCATTTTCTCCTCCTACAGGCTTTACCCACCTCCCCGGTCACATTTACAGGGATAGGAAATAGGAATTATAATCCCATTGTTTAGTTTTCAGATTCGACCAACTAGTAATTATTTACATATATTGTTTATATACTATTTAAAGAGAGAGTATAAAGACATTTCCATTCACTTGGATTTTGAATTAATTGAAAACCTTTTGTAGAGCAGATCTAATCTCAGTCCCACCACCGCTTCTCTACAGTATGTTGGTCTCACAGGAGCCAGACTGCAGAATCTGAAGAGTAACAATGAGTTTAACAGATTTTCTATACCAGGGATAGAACATGGCATAAATCACAGGGTTTAGACATGAATTAAAATAAAACAGATAGATAGCAAAGGTTAAAAAATAAGTACTGAGCAAGCTGTCCTCTGCAAGAGTCACACCATAATATGGGAAGAAACATATTAGAAACACAACTACAAGAACACCAAGAGTCCTGGCTGCTTTCAGCTCTGATTTCTTTGTTGTTAGTGTCACTGAACTTTGGAGTGTGACAGCTGTAATGTGAGAGCGCATGGCACGAGCCTGAGACACAGCCACTACAAACACTCTCATATACAGAACGATGATGACAGTAACTGTAACAACAAAGGTCAAAGCAAGGTCAGCTGCTTCTGCGATATGGTCAACTAAAACAACACACTCTCCGTAGCAGGAATTATACCTGTCTGGTTGAGTCACACCATATTTTACAAAGAGACTGCTGTAGAAAACCGAACAGAACCAACACAGACAAACACAGAGTTTAACTCTTCTCTCAGTGATTCTGGTGGTATAATGCAGAGGGTGACAAATAGCAACATATCGGTCAACTGATATGAGCACCATGACTCCTACTGAGGCACAGGGAATGATGTATGATACATACATAAACAGAGAACACACGCCATCACCAAGAAACCAGCAGGATGTTATTCTGAGGATTACTAACGGCATCAACAGGAGGCCCACAATCAAGTCTGAGACAGCCAGAGAGAAGAGGAGGATGTTGGTGGGTGTGTGGAGCTGCCTGGAGGGAAAGAGGAAAGTACAAATTACCACAGAAACACTAGCTAAAAGTACATGTCTCATATTTTCTAAAACTTTGCTGAGAAACTGATCTCTGCCTGAAGTGGGAGACTGAGATGATGACAAGCAGGTTGAGAGCCACAGTGAGCAGAGAGATGGAGGACAGAAGAGTGTTCAGAAATACAGCTTCGGACCGAGGAAGTGTCGGCTTCCTGCAGGAGGTGTTGAGGAGTTGTGGAAAGCAGAGTTCTGCTCCGTCATCAACCTCCATCAGACAGTGAGAGGAGGAAAGGAGGAGCTGCAGCTCTGACCAGAACACTTTATCATACAGTTGATTTATCTCTTTCTGACATTCAGTTTGTCCCTCCTCTCCTCTTGCTCGGTCTCTGTTGGACACTTATGTCCCTCCTCACTTCTTCACATTACAATGTCATCATCTTCATCACTTTCTCTCCAATCCGCCACGTGTTCGACTCCCCTTCTGTTCACAATATAGTAGTTTAGGTTTGGTCAAATATAAAATATATATATTAATAAATACTAAAGTTATTAATAATACTAAAAGTATTAGTAAAGATGAATAAAAAGGGGATCAGGAACAATAACCAAAATGTGAAAGTCTTAAAAGTTTATCCACAGAGAAATGTCAATACGACAATAATATTATCATACATTAATAAGGTGGAAAATGATGGGTGAATCTGAACATGGACTGTAACAACCAGCTGTTTTTACAGCACATACACAAATAACCAAAGGCAACTGCTCTTTAAGGTACAATAGGGCTGGAACTCATTTTGGCACTCGGTATACCTCCTGGATAACCAAAATGGGCAAAAAAGTGGGGCGTAGGTGGAGCTAAGGTGCCTGCTTGCTGAAACATTGCCCACTTTGTTCAACACTACCAAGCTAGCTAAGTCTAACATTTTGGTTGGTACCCAGTTGTCATCCCAGCTTTGCATTTGCCGTAAGTTAACCTATTCAACAAAACTAGATATAATGAATCATCTGTTATTGAGATTATACACAAGGTTTAAAATGCTTCAGCGTTTTTAAAAATGATATAATTGTGGTAATTTGCAACACTGGATTTTTTCAGGACTTGCAGATGTGTGGCCAGTGTTACCATGAATCAGCGTAACATTTATTAATACATGTCTAAAGAACTATTTTAAGCAAATCACTTAACCTGAATATTAATATATATAATATTAAAATTATTACATAATTTTAGTTTAGTTAATTATAATGTTACTTCTAATACGTTAATGTTACTAAGCTACAAGACATGATCGTGTTAGCTTGCATTAGCTTTATTAGTCCATTAAGGAATTAAGAAGCGTTACATCGCCTACAGCCTTTCTACTAACAAGTGTTATGTCGTCAAACACATCGGTAGAATCAATTAATTGAAAGTTAATAAGTTAAAGTTCCGCCTGTTGACATTTTGTTTTTGTAAAACACTACCAGGTGGAACAGTAAAAGTTAAGACAGCTTAACAGTTATCTTAAAGTTAAGAGAGTTGCACTACCCATGCTGTCTGATCAGCATCTTGATATGCCACACCTGTGAGGTGGATGGATTACCTCGGCAAAGGAGAAGTGCTCACTAACACAGATTTTGACAGATTTGTGAACAATATTTGAGAGAAATAGGCCTTTTGTGCACATAGAGAAAGTCTTAGATCTTTGACTTCAGCTCATGATGAATGGGGGCAAAAACAAAAGTGTTGCGTTTAGAATTTTGTTCAGTGTATATTCGTAAACAGTCCAACATACAGCCAATAACAATATGCCATGTCATCATACAAACTTACAGCCAATCACGTTATGTCACGTTACCAGCAGGCGCAGGCCCCTGAACACATCTGACCATCCGAGCACATCTGGTACCTACACTGTGACAAGCAGAGCGCATAAGCCCGTCCCCACCACAGTAGAGGTACCACACGATCGTCATCTGCCACTGGTCCATCAGCCGCTGAGAGTCCACTTTCCGCTGCCAAAATCCTTAAATCAACAGCGAAATCAGCTACTGACTGAATACCCTGATGAAGAGAGAGTAATCTATCTCCTGCCTCTCTTCCCCTAACTGGAAGATCGAATACTTTCTTTAATCTCATCCACAAAAGAGGGTAAATGGTGGCAAATGGGAGAATTACTTGAACATAATGCTGTGGCCCATTGAGCCGCTCTACAAGGCGTGAGCTTATCATGAAGGCTAACGCCGGTCATCTGTATCCTCCAGCCCATTTGAGCAAATTATTCTGTTATGATTTGTGTGTGGCAGACTCAAAGTGCGGACACAGAACACTCAAGACATCAAGTAAACAAAACAATTATCCAAAAGGTGAGTAGTGTGGGAGCAAGTGGCAGGCAGGTGGTTCATTTACACATAGCTTACCTTTCTTCATAAGTTCTTTTTAATTGGTAGTAAAAGGTTAACATGGTCCAAGGCAGCTCTATAAGCTTTGTACTGCAGTATTTAGAAATAGCTGTGTCTTTTTATATGAAAGTTGTTTTTACAGATTTATTATGTATATGGTTTAGGCTGCCAAATTTTACATAGAATTATTAAGATTTTGCTGATGAATTCTCCTGTTTCCAGACAGCCCCAGCTTCTCCTGTTTCCCCCATTCACTTTCTTTGAGTGCCTGTGAAGCGGTGCGAGGCAATTTATTTTATTTTAATAACCACACAATCAACCTGGTGGTTTTACGTGTAAAGCATGTGAGAGTACGGTTACAACAGCCACCATGTATACAACTGTAGATGGTCTTCTACTTAGTATAGGCTTTGTCCTCTATGGCTATTGTTGGGTTTGCCATTATGCACGCATGAGAAAAGCTTGTCCACACCCACCAGCAGCGTGGGCCGCTCCTACGTCCGTACCTTGTATATATGCAACAGTGAGACCTAGCCATCAGCTCACATTTTTCTTCAGCACTGAGCTGTCTAAAGAGCAGAAGATTATCAGCAAGAAGAGAAGACACATGTACGACAACACTGTCTTCTCCAGCCCTCTTCCCTTGACGATCGAGTGGTGCGGCGATGAGCCCACTGTTGAGAATTATTGTGAGCCAGCTGTCAGGTGTGAAGAAGTTTCGGAGACTGATGAAGACTTAACATAGCCTGGTGCCAGCATACAACATGTGAACACGTCAAATGCCAACACCAAATCTGAAGGATAACATCTTGTGGTCCCTTTTATGTTTCTGTCTTCTCCCTAGTGCCTGTAGGTTTCTCTATTAGGTCACCTTCACCTAGAACACCTAATCTATCTGATGTTTAGTTTCCAATGCTTCGTCATTTTGGAATCTCTCACTATCCAAGAGTTGTACTCTAATCTGTGGAGCCAGTTAGTTCTTGTAAACATTCTTGTATGGCTCAACCTTGTAAGATTCGCTGATAAGCGCTGTGAGATAACTGTTGTTGTGATTTGGCGCTATATAAATAAAATTGAATTGAATTGAAGATTCCCAGAGAACACAGATATCTGCTAGCCTGACGTCTGAGCTACTAGCTCTCTAGCTAATCAGTCTATTGTTGTCTTTTTGACGAGGACAAGTACGTGTGAGAAATACCTAAAGCTATAATGTCAAACACTTATGGGGTCAGCTAAATTACTCTAAGCTAGACCTGTCTTACCTTTCCCTGTTACATCAATTAAGACATCTAAGAATTACTCTCACACCCATGAGTGTGGCTACGCTACCTCGTATGTACCCCCTGGCAACACTGTCTGCCCCTGGCCCCCTCCCCTCACCAGGGGAGCGACACGGTAATGAGACCACGGGTGTGGACCCCCTGGCGACTGTGTCTACCTCTGTCTCCTTCCCCGTACTAGGGGATCAGCATAACACGGACTGGCTGCAGCTGGCCGGATGGCCTTCATGCAGCCTGGCTCCGATGTCACAAACTGAGCATTTCCTCCTCAGCCTATCTGGTGGGGGGTACGGAGGCTTTGCACCCCCCTGACTGTTTGAGAAGGTCTTTCACAATGTGGCCTGTGCCCCCCTAAGCGGCGGAGCACAGAGTATTGACTCATCTCCTCTAGTGGCCATGCCTTGCCATTGGCTGTTTTCCTGCTCGATGGGCAGATGGATGCACAGCTTAAACCACCGGGGTCACAGGCTGCAGTTCACATCCCCCCTTCACCGGGATAGTGAAGTCCGTGCTCTCCCCAGCTCAGAACGCCTCCCTCCAGGCGGAGCTTGAGGAGCTCCTGGAAAACCATGCTATCTCCAGGGTTCCTCTGGGGCAGGAGAATCAGGGGTTCTATTCCTGTTACTTCCTGGTCAAGAAGAAGATGGGGCATGAGGCCCATCCTTGATCTGTCACTGTTCAACAAAGTGATTATAGAGAGACCTTTTCGAATGCTTACAGTAAAACAGGTGTTGAAGGGTGTATCTCTGGCTCCCCTCCATTGACCTTAAGGACACGTACTTTCACGTTCATGTCATCCCAGAACAAAGAAAGTTCTTGTAGTTCTCTTTGCGATGGGCCCAGTACAAGTACAAGTGCCTGCCATTCCGTTACTCTCTGTAACCGAACGGCCATCCCGACACTTTCTCCAAGCGTGTCGAGATGGGTCTGGAGCTGGTGCAGCAAGTGGGCATCAGGGTCCTGTTTTATCTGGACGACCTGCTGCTGCTGGCACTGTCTCTGTGCAGCTGTCCCACCTGGGTTTTGCGGTGAACTGGAAGAAGATTGATCATCTCCCCTCCTAGAGGCTCACCTACCTGGGTGTGGTGTTGTACTCCTCTTACTCGAGAGTGTGGCTCTTTCAGGAGAGGGAAAACGCTCTGATGGAGCTGCTCTGCTGTGTTGTTCCATGGGCGGTGGTGACGGCTCTGACGATGATGAGGCTTCTGGGTCCCATGTCAGTGGGTCACGAGGTGGTCCCCCTGGCCCTCCTGCACATGAGGAGGTTACAGTGGGGGTTCATCCGGTGAGACAGAGGCAGCGCCTGATCTGGGCCACCAGATCAGGGTGGAGGCACCTCTCGTCCGGGCGAGGGCCCCCACTCGACATGTTGTCCGC
The DNA here is from genome assembly GCF_014851395.1 of Micropterus salmoides. NCBI lineage: Eukaryota > Metazoa > Chordata > Actinopteri > Centrarchiformes > Centrarchidae > Micropterus > Micropterus salmoides. The sequence continues at coordinate 28,999,608 of NW_024040596.1, forward strand.
ATCTCTGATCAACACGCCAGGGATATACTCCGCTCTGATGGAGAGCAGATGAGTGTGCGCCTACAGGAGAAGCCTCCTGGCTAAGCACAGCAGCTGCGCCAAGCGCACCCCACCTTGGCGGTTTATGTAGGCCCCTGCAGCCTTGTTGTCGTGGGGCTCACTGGACCTTGGTTCTCAGAGCTGAAGAAAAGGCACTATGGGAGTCGATGGCTAAGTCTCACCATTGTGTATATTTACAAGGTACAGACATAGGAGAGGCCCAGGTTGTGATTGGGCGTTACCAAGCTTTTGTCAGTGGCGCATGCGCGCGTAGGGTTAAATCCAATAGCGATAGCCTTAAACCTCGAATATACTCAGGAGCGGAAGTGGACATGGAAAGCTGCGGACCCCGTGGACGCGGATCACTTCTGATAATACTACTTCAGTCAGCTTGGCAGACATGTTCCACACATGCGCAGTAGATTGGTTGATGCCCTGGTAGCGCTAGTCGCTGTGCTGTCACAAAAAACAGGAGGCACGCGTACCCCCTCTGATGACGATTTTTTCGGCACACGGACCCTAGCGGACCCTCGCAGACGCGGAAACTATAATCCTTGCCTTAAAGGGCTGCGCCTATACTCATAGAATCTGGAGTTACAGTGCATAACTACCGATCTTCCTTGTGATACAGGTAACGTGACTTGTTGGCCACCACTGCCTCACCTCCACGCCAGGCAAAGCAGACGCAGCGTGAAGGCTCAGGTAACAAGTAACTTCAACAAGATTTGCTAGCGGACATCTCAGTGATTCTGGAGGAGGACAAAGATTATGTTAAGTGCTCTGCATGTATGTTACAACTTGTTTGGGCAATCAGTGCAAAGATCTCTCTCAGCATGTAGAAGTAGAGCAGAATTGAATTAAAGCAGAAATGGAAAGTTTGTTAGCAGGTTTGTGATTTGTATTGTGGCATACACCATTTTCTCATCTCTAAATGTGCACATAATGTGGATTCACAACCTGCACCAGTTAAACAGGCCAAAATTGTACATGTCTGTTGTATTTATAGTGCTCTCTGTAATCTGGTGTCTCTACGCAGCCAAAGATTGTGAGTCTGTTAGTGAGGGAGGAAGCTCCACTGTAGACACCACATTACAACCCGAGTGTTTCCATAGTTCCCACAACTTCAACTACCAGATCGCTAGCAGACTGCATGTCTACTTCAGTTGTCACATTCTCCCAGTGTACTATATGAATAATTTAAGCTTATAAACGTAATATTTTTGAATCAGGACTTTAATTATATGGGTGAAATAACTTATGAAAAATAAGGTGTGTTAGATGAAGAAGGTTACAGCTGTTATTTCAATGTGTCAGATAGACAGTTAATCAACATGTAAGTAAAAAAAAGTATCAGATAAGTCTCAAATATTAGGATCAGGGCCAACAAAAACTTGATTGATACCATAGTAGCTAGGTGTTGATTTTACTAGCTTGCTAATAAGCTTTTATATGTTAATGACAATACCAGATGTCTTTACTTGGAAGGATGCAAACCAGTTGGAGGAGTAAAATATTTTCTTTAAATATTTGTACTGTCCCCTCCAAAAGTATGTTTTTTTGTTGTTGTTCACTTAAAACATTTATGTTTAGGATCAAAAGATGAGTATGAAACAAGAGTTCAGAATTTCTGCTCTCATTTCCTGGTATTCACATCTAGATGTGCTAAACAACTCAGTACATATCACTCTTTGTGTGAACCCACCCATTTTTCAAGTGAGCAAAACTAATGGAACATGTGACTGACCAATGTTTCTTGTTGCCCAGGTGTTGCCTTTTAGGTTGATTGTCCAAATATTAAATAGCTCTGCATGACTAGTCTAAGTTTTCATCCTTGGTTCAAACCTATAAAGACTGCATTTCCTGTTGAACCAACATGAAGACCAGAGAGCTCTCTATGGGAGAAAAGCAAGCCATTGTCAAGCAACTCAGAGAGCAGAAATATAGAGGCCACACCACAAGATGCAAACCACTCATCAGCAGTAAGAATCGGAAGGCCACATTGAAATTTGCAATGAAGTAAAGATGAGAGTAGATGAGACACAAAAGTTCTGGAACCCAATCTTATGGACTGATGAGACCAAGATTAATCTCTAGCAAAGTGATGGAAAGGCCAAAGTGTGGAGAAAGAAAGGAACTGCTTATGATCCGAAGCATACAAGCTCATATGTGAAGCACGGTGGAGGTAATGTCATGGCTTGGGCGTGCATGGCTGCTTCTGGATCAGGCTCATTAATATTTATTGATGAAGTAACTGATGATGGTAGCAGCAGAATGAATTCAGAAGTGGACAGAAACATTTTGTCTGCCAATTTACGGATGGAAGGAAGTTTAGGGGAGGAAATTTATCATGCAGCAGCACAATGAGCCAAAGCACACTGCCAACAAGACAAAGGACTTCATCAGGGGAAAAAAGTGGAAGGTTTTAGACTGGCCAAGTCAATCAGCTGACGTTAACCCAACAGAGTGTGCATTTCACCTCCTTAAGAGGAGACTGAAGGGAGAAACACCCCGAAACAAACAAGAACTGAAAGAAGCTGCGGTAAAAGCCTGGAATAGCATCACAAATGAAGAATGTAACAGTTTGGTGATGTCGATGGGTCGCAGGCTTGAGGCAGTTATTGCAAGCAAGGGTTATGGCACCAAATATTAAATGTTATTTACTTTAAGATCATTTCTTCCATTACTTTAGCTCAGCTAAGAATGCTGTGTTCTAATACAAACGGTGATATCTCCTAAGTTGTTTAACACATCTAGATGTGAATACCAGGAAATAAAAGCTGAAATTCTGAACTCTTGTGTCATACTCATCTTTTGATCTCAAACCCAAATGTCTTCAGTGAACAACAAAAACCTTACCGTTCCAATACTTTTGGAGTGGACTGTATTACCTTTAAGTAAAACATACAGTCATGTTTAAATTGTGGTTTTGAAGACAAATCACATTCATTTATGTTTTATATTTCAGTTAGATTGATTTTTGTATTTCTTCAATGGGAAAAATCTTCTTGATGGTCAGCCAACAGCAAATATGCTAGCAGGTAAGCTTATTGCTTCTCATTAGCACATTGGCCACTTTAACCTATGCTAAACTAAATCACCTTTGATCGTCATTCACCATCCCCTACAAAATAAATGTTTACTATAACTATAAAAATATACTATTTATATATTATTTAAAAAGACAGAAGAAAGAAATTTTACTTCCACTTTTCGGATTTTGAATTCAGTGAAAACATTTGTAGAGCAGATCTCATTTCAGTCATGCCACCTCCTCTCTACAGTATGTTGGCCTCACAGGAGCCAGGCTGCAGAATCTGCAGAGTAACAATGAGTTTAACTGATTTTCTAAACCAGGGGTAGAACATGGCATAAATCACAGGGTTTAGACACGAGTTCAAACTAAACAGATAAATCACAAAGGTTCCAGAAGAAGTATTGAGCAAACTGTCATCTGCAAGAGACACACAGTAATATGGGCAGAAACATATTAGGAACACAACTACAAGAACACCAAGAGTCCTGGCTGCTTTCAGCTCAGATTTCTTTGTTGTTAGAGTCACTGAAAGCTGGAGTGTGACAGCTGTAATGTGAGAGCGCATGGCACGAGCCTGAGACACAGCCACTACAAACACTCTCATATACAGAACTATGATGACAGTAACTGGAACAATAAAGGTCAAAACAAGGTTAACAGCTTCTGTGATACGGTCAACTACAATCACACACTCTCCGTAGCAGGAATAATACCTTTCTGGTTGAGTCAGGTCATCTTTTACAAAGAGACTGCAGTAGAAAACAGAACAGAACCAACACAGACAAACACAGAGTTTAACTCTTCTCTCAGTGATTCTAGTGGTATAATGCAGAGGGTGACAAATAGCAACATATCGGTCAACTGATATGAGCACCATGTCTCCTACAGAAACAGAGGGAATGATGTACGCTACATACTTAAATAGAGAACACATGAGGTCACCAAGAAACCAGCATGATGTTTTTCTAAGGATTTCTACTGGCATCAGCAGGAGGCCCATGAGAAAGTCTGAGACAGCCAGAGAGAGGAGGAGGATGTTGGTGGGTGTGTGGAGCTGCCTGGAGGGAAAGAGAAAAGTATCATTACACATAGCATCAGACAATAGTGGAAATGGAAAAAGTAGTATCACATTTCTCATATTTCTAAAACTTATTAAGTGAAGGCTCTGCTGAGAAATTGATCTCTGCCTGAAGTGGGAGACTGAGATGATGACAAGCAGGTTGAGAGCCACAGTGAGCAGAGAGATGGACGACAGAAGAGTGTTCAGAAATACATCTTTAGACCCAGGAAGTGTCGGCTTCCTGCAGGAGGTGTTGAGGAGTTGTGGAAAGCAGAGCTCTGCTCCGTCATCAACCTCCATCAGACAGTGAGAGGAGGAAAAGAGGAGCTGCAGCTCTGGCAGCTTCTGACCAGAACTTTATCATACAGTTGATTTATCTCTTTCTGACACTGAGTTTGGCCCTCCTCTCCTCTCTCTCTCTCAGTCTCTGTTGGACACTGATGCTCATCCCCTCTTGTTCTTGTTCATATCATACCATTCAGCGGCGTAGTTAGCCCTATAGCCCCGGATGTTTTTTGAAAAGCCCCGGATCTCAGAGGGGTTTTTAAAAATCAAACAACAAAAGGCCGAAAATTGAACTTTACTCGCTTAACTAACGTTACGTGCACGGGAGCCAGCGAGAGAGAGATAGATTATTGTTATAATTCATTCTCCTGTAAATTAGCGAGAATAAGATGATCCAGCTGTAGCTCTGTGTCTGTCCTGCTCCACCTGAAGCTGTGAGCTGCACTTTTGCAGAGGCGCTGAAATTAACTGTAGATTTGTGGTGAGGTTAATCACCTGATAGGCAGAGGAGGCATTATACATATTTCATTTCAAAATCTATGTCTTGCCCCCCCCTCTTTTCCTAATGTAAGCCTTCCTGGCTCCGGTGATTTTGGAGCTGGCTCATATAGGAGGTGGTTTACTAAGTGACCAGTCAATCACTCACACGCTCCACTCAGTCGCAGACAAAATGTATAGAAATGTTGAGGGAGAACAAAAAAGTTGCTCAAGGTCGGTGCAGCTTCTTCTTTTGTGTTGCTGTTACTTCTAGCTGAAGGCAGCAGTGATGATGTCTTCAGCAGGGGTGGGTACATCTAATGTAGGACTACTCTTAATTTCGCTACATTTTCCATTCATACCTTTTATAACTTAATCAGTCTGTAATCTGCATTTTGCTTCATTAAAAGAAATGAGCTGTCATCCAGGCTGTGCGCGCAGTTACGCAGTAAATCGCTGGTCGGGCACTTGTCACAGTCACAGAGCTGGGCGGATGCAAACATTTAGAAAATCAGGCAAATATCTTTTCAGTTAAGGCTTTATTGTTCTACTAATACAACTGAAATCTAGTGAGCGCACACCATGGCACTGGTGGCCTGTTGGAAAGCAGCCTGCGTCGCTCTTTCACGAGCCGGCAAGTGAAATACTTTCACTTTCCATAAACGGCGCATTAAAAGCCTTTAGTCTCTGCAGAGCAAATGTAGACTTCACACTGTAACATCTATGTCAAACAATCACTGGATTGATTCAGATATATTAAAAGTGTCCTGTTGTTGATCAGAGCATTGCTTTGGACATAAGCCTGTTTCTTTTCTTTAATACACATTGGTTACTATTTGTTTTATAGTGATGTCAAGCAGGGAGTCCATAAACAGAATGTCACCGGTGAAACTAATCTTTCACTCAGCAGCTACCAGCTGTTATTTATTTTTCAGATGCACAGAGAGAGAGAGAGAGAGAGAGAGAGAGAGAGAGAGAGAGAGAGAGAAAAGAATATGGTGGATAAAACAGTCCTGTTTTACTCATGACGCACAGCTTCCTCTGTATGTAGGTTTACCTGCTTCAACAAGGAGCTGCTCTGGTGTTTCCGCCACAATTATTCCTTGCATTGTTGTAACATTATTTAGATCCTTCAGGAATAATGAGTGTATTGGGAGCCTGTGCTACTGCAAAACAAGTGGTTTGGTTGCCTACATCTCCCTAATAAAAGGCACAGTTAACAAAAGTTGGCTCGGCAGCAAAAGTTATATTTTAAAGTGATCTTATAAACACCTTCATGGAGATTTATAAAGGAAAATAATTGTAGAAATAGCTAAATTACAGATAATCAGCTTCTTCACTGCATTTGAAGGAATATTTTAATGGGCTACTTAAAAAAACAAACTCATCAAGTTGCCTAGTCTATTGCAATAGACAGTCCATTTTAACTCTGATAGCCTATCTTGACCTTTCCTCATGTGGAAACATAGGGGCTGTGATCCTGCACAACAAAACATCCCCACACTACCATGGAGAGTAGTGGTGCAAGGGGTTGCAGAATCCGTGGTATGGATCCCTTCCCCACGGTGCGGCACGCAGGTGGACCGCGATTGATTGCAAAGTTTATGATTTATGCTGTTTGACCTCTCAAAATTTGACATTTGACACCCCTGGACAACCTGAAGCTCCATTTTCCCATTGAAGGAAAAAGCACCCCAAATCACGATGGAGCCTCCTCCACTGTGCCGCGTAGAAAACATCTCCGGTGGGATCTCCTTGTCATGCCAGTAACGTTGGAAGCCATCAGGACCGTCCAGGTAAAAATTTTTCTCGTCAGAGAATAAAACTTTCTTCCAACTTTAAATGTCCCATGTTTGGTGCTCCCTTGCAAATTCCAAACAGGCAAGTTTGTGGCGTGGGAGGAGACGCGGCCTTTGAAGACGTTTTTTGTTCTTGAAGCCCTTCTCTCGCAGATGATGTCTTATGGTTATTGGGCTACAGTCAGCATCAGTAAGTGCCTTAATTTGGGTTGAGGATCGACCTGTGTCTTCACAGACAACCCGTCGGATCCTGTGGCTCAGTGCAGGTGAACTTTTTTTGGGTCTACCACTTGACTTTTTTATCCCATAACTCAGGATCTTTTAAGAAATGTAAAATTACTGTCTTACTGCGTCCAACCTTGGCAGCGATGGCGCGTTGCGAGAGGCCTTGCTTGTGCAGCTCAACAATCCTGCCACATTCAATGAGAGAAAGCCTTTTTGCCTTTGCTATCAGGAGATCATGACAGTGTGACTGCCTGAAGATCAATGACACGAAAGCCATATTTTTGTGCAGATTTTACCTTTTTATGCCTATGGTCTTAAACTTTTGATCAGCTGATGAACAGCCTGTTTGAGTTTAAATGCAGTTTTCAATAAATTGCCTACTCTCTATTTTTTTGTCTCTTGCTCCTGTTTCTTCTTTTGGCATTTTGAAGCAGAACTTACAACCTGGTTATGATCCACCAGCGCAAAATACGAGTACTTGCAATGTTTCTCCTGGTCTTAAGATTTTGTTCAAGAGTGTATTATTATTATTAGACACATGACATTACAATTTAGCAACATCAAAATGAGACAGTTAATAGTGTTGTTCTGAGTTTAGTTGTGCCGTATAAGTAGAGGATGTTTACTGTTGCTTTACTGCTTTACAGACTTAATTTTGGGGTGGGGTGGAGGTCAATTATTATGTGAAGGTATTAAGTTTTATGGGCTGGGCTAAGCCCCCAATGTTTCAAGATCCTAAAAACACCCCTGCATACCATCATCATCTTCATGACTTTCTCTCCACTCCAATTTCAATTGATGAAATTGTATCTGTCGTGATGGAGAATTGAACAAACAAATAAATTACAACCATAGACTGTATATAAGCATATAATTAGAATATCATCAAAAAGTTGATTTATTTCAGTAACTCCATTCAAAAAGTGAAACTTGTATAATGTATACATTCGTTCCACACAGACTGATAAATTTCAAGTGTTCATTCCTTTTAATTTTGATGATTATAACTGACAACTAATGAAAACCCCAAAATCAGTATCTCAGAAAATTACAATATTGTGAAAAGGTTCAATATTGAAGACACCTGGTGCCACACTCTAATCAGCTAATTAACTCAAAACACCTGCAAAGGCCTTTAAATGGTCTCTCAGTCTAGTTCTGTAGGCTACACAATCATGGGGAAGACTGCTGACTTGACAGCTGTCCAAAAGACGACCATTGACACCTTGCACAAGGAGGGCAAGACACAAAAGGTCATTGCTAAAGAGGCTGGCTGTTCACAGAGCTCTGTGTCCAAGCACATTAATAGAGAGGTGAAGGGAAGGAAAAGATGTGGTAGAAAAAAAGTGTACAAGCAATAGGGATAACCACACCCTGGAGAGGATTGTGAAACAAAACCAATTCAAAAATGTGGGGGAGATTCACAAAGAGTGGACTGCAGCTGGAGTCAAGAACCACCACGCACAGACGTATGCAAGACATGGGTTTCAGCTGTCGCATTCCTTGTGTCAAGTGTGTTCTTGAACAAGACAAAGCCTCAGAAGCATCTCGCCTGGGCTAAAGACAAAAAGGACTGGACTGCTGCTGAGTGGTCCAAAGTTATGTTCTCTGATGAAAGTAAATTTTGCATTTCCTTTGGAAATCAAGGTCTCAGAGTCTGGAGGAAGAGAGGAGAGGCACAGAATCCACATTGCTTGAAGTTTCCACAGTCAGTGATGGTTTGGGGTGCCATGTCATCTGCTGGTGTTGGTCCACTGTGTTTTCTGAGGTCCAAGGTCAACGCAGCCGTCTACCAGGAAGTTTTAGAGCACTTCATGCTTCCTGCTGCTGACCAACTTTATGGAGATGCAGATTTCATTTTCCAACAGGCTACCAGTACCTGGTTTAAGGACAACGGTATCCGTGTTCTTAATTGGCCAGCAAACTGGCCTGACCTTAACCCTATAGAAAATCTATGGGGTATTGTGAAGAGGAAGATGCGATACGCCAGACCCAACAATGCAGAAGAGCTGAAGGCCACTATCAGAGCAACCTGGGCTCTCATAACACCCGAGCAGTGCCACAGACTGATCGACTCCATGCCACGCCGCAAGTATTGAGCGCTGTACATGCTCATACTTTTCATGTACATACTTTTCAGTTGGCCAACATTTCTAAAAATCCTTTTTTTGTATTGGTCTTAAGTAATATTCTAATTTTCGGAGACACTGAATTTGGGTCAGTTGTCAGTTTTAATCATCACAATTAAATGAAATAAACATTTGAAATGTATCAGTCTGTGTGTAATGTTTCACTTTTTGAATGGAATTACTGAAATAAATCAACTTTGATGATATTCTAATTAAATAACCAGCACCTGTACTAATATCGGTGACAATGCTGCAGCTCTATTACAGGTCCAGTGGAATAAATATAGGAATGCTGCTTTTCTGCTGCATTCATGTAGACTGGCAATGCAGTATAAACAACGAGTCTCACTTACTTATAAATGAGCTTTTGGTATGTCACAACTCCATTTACAGCTAAAGCCAAATGCTCTGTGTAATTTATTTCCCTCTTCACTTAATAAAAATTATCCAATTGTTTTGCACTTTTTGTAGCCATTGCTACAAGATGAACCAGCTTGTTAGCTCTGCTAGGATGTTGTTAATTGGCTAACTTGAGCAGCAAGAGACATGTATGGAACTGTAAATAGATATCTTTTATTGCGCAATAGTGTTTCCTTTATGGTGCAGAATGTGGCAAGGTGCAGTGTAAATATGTAAATGCCAGTGTTTGTAGCATATGGACAACAATAAGTGAGTGTTTGTGTAAAGCAGGACTCTTAAGCTTATTTTACATGGGTCAGAGCTAATGCTGCAAAAGCATAATAAGCATTGCTGACCATTGTTTAACACAGTTAACCCCTCTGTAAATACGTGTTGCAGCAGTTTGGACCCAATACTACAGTCTAACTGCCTAGAAATGAAATACATAGTTTTATATAACAAGATAGATTCAAGAGTAACTACTGTGGGTGGGTCATGAAATGTTGTTCTGTCATTTTGGAATCACCTTGACATTAGTTCTGTGATCACCACATACACACTGTTAAATACATGCTTCTCCTAATTCAAGACTAAATGTATCTGTAGGTAAACATGACTGACCCAATGAAACATAACAGTATAATGTTCAAATAACAGTGACTGCCATGTTTTACAGATCATCTAAGTGACATGGTGAAGCCCGTGTTTCATGAGATGTTCCTGGACCTCCCACACTCAGGAGGACTCAGGAGGACGATATTACTGGGCAGACATCATGCTTCCGTCAAGCACCTGAAGTGAAGACAACACAGCGACCAGCAGCAGTAGAAAGTCTTTGTATCCGCAGGAAATCGCCTCAGGATGACCACTGTGACCTGAGAGCTCCGTTACCAGCCATCACATCTTCAGAATACAAGAAACCCTCGATTTGTGTTTCCATTTCATTGGCTATGAATAAAGTGATATTTTTATAGGGTTTTGGTCTTTTTAAATTTAGTATTAAGGGAGCTGGGGTTTTAGAAAAATAATTCTTCACAAACCTTTTCTGGATAACATTTAAATTCATGCATATAAAAGGCTTGAAAAACCTGGTCCATCTCACATCTTTACCAAGTTTTAAATAGTGACTCATTAAGCCAGACATCTCTCTCATTTCACAAACTTTATTATGGTTGATAAAGTATTTAAAACATGGCAATGATTGTCTGATGGTTCAGTAGCTGCAGATACTTTGATTACTGACCTACTTTTCAAGTAAATAGTACACAGTAGCACATTACTTTGTAAGATCAGTAATTCAGTTATGTCAGTTCCATGCATGTTTCTGCCTCATGGTAAGTGTAACTGGTGTAAAGTAACAAATGTGTACATAGAGGAACAGATATTGGGTTGTTACAGTAATCATTACTCTATCACTTTGTTAACTTTGCTCATTTATGGGGTATCTTTTTACTGAAAATATCACATCTATAAATTTCATATTGGACATCCTACTCTGACAATTACTGTCAGCCTCAGTGTTGACATTACACAAACTACTGTGATACATGTAAGATTACATGCACACAACACATTACCTCTGTCTCTTCCAAACAAATGCTTTCTACTCTACTCTCTGGAGGTCAATGCTCACAAAATCAGGCTACCTGTAAAGACAAATGTAAGACAGAGTGTATGTTGGTTTAGAGAGTTTATGCATAAATACTAAGCTAACATTATGTGACAGTGACATTTCAATAGTAATATATACCCAAAGTTAATAGCTAGAAATAGTTTGAAGTAGTCCTCATATATTATACTCGAAACGAGGGGTGGGAATCTCTGGGCACCTCACAATTCAATTACGATTCAGAGGGCTGCGATGCGATTATAAAACTATTATTGATGCATCTTGATACATAATTCTTTTCTATACAGGATTTCTGGATAATTACTAAGCATTTAATTTGTGCATTAAAATGTAAAAGAAACATCTCATAATTAGCTTAAAATTAATAGTTTGCATCCCTACTTTACTTCATTAACCTCATCTCCACGGCCCTTCATTTCTTCAACATCCAGTTGTCAGACTTCTCTAAAATTTGAAATATAATTATCAGGATGTACAGTATGTGTACAGGACAGAGCTGTACACCAGTTTAGTCTAAGCTTGTGCCTGATGTTCTCAACCCTTGACAAGTATCAGGAGGAAATTCATAATCTTGCTGAGTTGTGTACAGAGAACAACCTACTGCTCAACGTCAGCAAAACCAAGGAGCTGATCATTGATTTCAGGAAGAAGGAGATAAAGACACACACTCCTGTCTACATCAGTGGTGCTGAGGTGGAGCAGGTGTTTCAAGTTCCTGGGAATCAGCATCACAGAGAACCTGACATAGTCGTCTCACATCTCTACGCTGGTGAAGAAAGCTCAGAAACGACTGTATTTAATGAGGAAGCTAAGAAGGCCAGAGGGCTCGGCAGCAGGTGATTAAAACCCCTAAGATCATTGGTACCCATCTCCCGAGCATCAGTGATATCGGTGAGGTGAGGTGCCTGTGCAGAGCCCTAAGGATACTAAAGGACACTACCCACCCAGCCACAGCCCGTTCACCCTGCTGCCTTCTGGGAAGAGATATAGAAGTTTCTGCTGCCGCACCACCAGACTGCAGAGCAGCTTTTTCCCTCAAGCTATCGGACTTTTAAACTCTAATTCATCCTCAGCACTGCTCCAGTGATGATAGTTTATTTCTGTTACCATTTTTCATAATTGATTCTGTCGGGAGTTACAAAACTCAATTTCACTCTACAACTTCACGTATTGTGACAATAAAACCTACCTACCTAATGTTAGTACTAATACCTGAACGTTATAAATGGCCATAAAACGTGCTGGAAAGATACAGTTGGGGAAACTACAGACTTTAATTAACAGACACAGTGACCTACACTGCACGTTCACTACCAGGCTGAAACTTACTGCTAATATTTTTCTCTGCTAACTTTCACCGTGATGTTCTCATTCGCTCGACCACATTTACATTTCCAATTATTCATTTAGCTGACCAAAGCGACTTACATGTCAGCCTCTGGAGAAATGATGGGTTAAGTGTCTTGCTCTTGCCCAAGTGTCTTGGGAGATTGAACCTGGGTCTCTCACACCAAAGACATGTGTCTTATCCATTGCACCATCACCACCCTACAGGATACAGGATACGCAAGGAGCTCGCCAAGCGTTGAGTGAGCATCTTCCACTGCTATCCTGGTGGTATGTCTCTGTCTGGTATGGCAACAGCTACAAAAAGTCCAAAACAATTAGAAGTAAGTTAATGTATCATGCTACAAACACTGGCATTTACATATTTACACTGCACCTTGCCACATTCTGCACCATAAAGGAAACACTATTGCGCAATAAAAGATATCTATTTACAGTTCCATACATGTCTCTTGCTGCTCAGTTAGTCAATTAATAACATCCTAGCAGAGCTAACAAGCTGGTTCATCTTGTAGCAATGGCTACAAAAAGTGCAAAACAATTGTATAATTTTTATCAAGTGAAGAGGGAAATAAATTACACAGAGCATTTGGCTTTAGCTGTAAATGGAGTTGTGACGTACCAAGAGCTAATTTATAAGTAAGTGAGACTCAGACTGTTTATACTGCATTGCTACATGAATGCAGCAGAAGAGCAGCATTCCTATATTTATTACACTAGTCCTATTATTGTTATTATAATCATTAACATTACGATTGTTATCATTAACACAACAATAAATATCTGTACCATTTTTCATTTAGTCTATAGCAACATCACCTTTACTGTCTTTGTCTGTTACCTCTGTGTCTATATTGTGTAGGCTGCCTCCCTCCCCCCTCTCTCTCTCCTTCCATCCCTCACTTTTCTCTCTCTCTCTCTCTCTCCCTCTCTCTCTCCTTCACCCCCATCCGGTCGAGGCAGATGGCCGCCCACCCTGAGCCATGGTTGTGCTCGAGGTTTCTGCCTCTTAAAAGGAAGTTTTTCCTTGCCTCTGTCGCCTATTGCTGCTCTTGGTGGGAATTGTTGGGCTTCTGTAAATAGCATCATAGAGTACGGTCTAGACCTGCTCTTTTATGAAAAGCACTGTGAGATAACTGTTGTTGTGATTTGGCGCTATATAAATAGAATTGAATTGAATTGAACTGTAACAGAGCTGCAGCATTGTCACCGATACTATTATAGCAGCAAGTTAACGTTATAAGTAAATCTGAATTATAATATTTTAGTCTCTGCCTGACTTTAAACACACTGCCCAAAGATTCTCTAACATAAAAGCTTTTGGGTATGAGCAAGTTTGCAGCTTGATGTTACAGTTAAACCAAAAAAAGTAACCATTTGTTTTTCACATGTGTACCACAGGGTCTATCAGGTACATATGCATATCACAACAACAGCAGACCCACGTAACTTTACCAGCGAACATCAAGAGCAGAACACAGCTTAATAAGCAGAGATAACATTAGCGTTACAGTAGTTACACAAAAAGTAACTCACCACATGCCACCGATTACTGTGCTGTTTTCATGGTCTTCAGGCTTAATGCTAACGTTAGCCGCGGAGCTAACGTTAGCTTTGCAGTAGAGTCCCACTAAAGCAACTTAATACCTGCTACTGTGTTTATTTACTGTCTCTCAGTATGAAATGACGTTACTCCACTAACACTGCTCAGTGTGTGGAACAGACGCTAGCCACATTAGCCACGCAGCATGCTAGTGGCAAGTTCACCCGGTTAACATACTGTATAACAGTAAAACTACACATACAGTATAGTCCACAACTTACATGTTCCAAGTTTGAAGTACAGAACTTCAAGGGTTAATTTAAACAGGTGGGTTCACCCCCCAAAATTCACCCCCCTCACAGTTGTCAAGAAGGGCAAAATTAGCAATATACACAAATTTTGTACCAGGGCATTTTAACATCATGGATCAATGGGGATTGACTCCCTTTTGGAGCCAGCCTCAAGCCGACACTCAATGAATTGCAGGTTTTCGGTCTTCCGGGAAAGCTTCAGCTCGGAGACCGGAAGGTTGCCACTTGATTGCAACAAACAGTTGACTTTTGGTATTTATTAAAGGAAGAAAGAAACAAGGAAATACTCAAGGCCGGGAGAGGATCTTCTTTTCCCAAAACAATAGAAACCTAGACTGTGTAAATGATTATGCATCCCTTTGCTCGGGGCCAGACGTTAGTTACTGCCCTAGGAGACAGAACCTCTGGCCCAGCTAATTAACATACTTCTCTGTCAATCTCTTTTTATTATTACATTCTTCAAAGACAATGGTTGGTTCTTACTTAGTTATTTGCTTATTCTCTTACCAGCAACAATTTCCACGATTGCACAAGCTTTGTGGTGTGCTGCTCAACACTTAAATTACAGCCCAACCAGACATTAAGATTTTTAGCAACAGGCTTGATGTGATTCACCAGGGAACCAGCGGATCTGCTTTGCCATTTGCTGGGATCCAATGACCAGGATCTCTGTTTTGTCTGTGTTCTGCTGGAGGAAATTATTTGTCATTGAATTTTTGACATCACAGAGGCGAACTGAGCATTCCAGGGTCTGTGGCTCTGACGAAGTACATCTGTGTGTCATCAGCATAAACATGAAAAGAGACACCATGTTTGTGGATAATGTGTCCAAGGGGAGGCAAATACAAGGAAAATAAAATGGATCCTTAGAACGAACCCTGAGGCACACCATATTTAACCGAACAGAATGAAGAGACATAGTTATTCACAGAGACGCAGAACCTTCTGTTTGACAGTACGATGAAAACCATTCTAAAGCAGTATCAGATATCTCCTCCCAGTGCGTCTAACATGATATTGTGATCAATGGTGTCAAATGCAGCGCTAATGCAGGTCTAGGAGTACTAGGACTGAGCACACGCCATGGGGAGAGGGTCAAAAAGAGACAAAGGCAAGCTGGTGTGTTTTCAGTAGTGATCGAAAAAATTATTATTTTTGCTGAATTGGGTCTTTAAATCTTGCTCAGTAAAATTAACTAATCTTTTCCGAGTCATATCATTCATTTCGTTCATTTGAACTAGGCCGGTTATTGCGGCGCTGCAGCCCTCTAATGGGTGATGTAATAAACAGCGCATTTCTCAAACACAAGAGGGTACCTGGTTTGCTTCAGTTGACAAAGTATAATGCACAAATTCACTTCTTGATCATTCCCTTTCATCTTTCTATAAAGCCCCATGAGGCCACAACCAAATTCCAACCATGTAAAAACCACAGAATAATGTTGTCAATATTCAATCGCCACTGCTCCAGCTAAATCTGTCCATTTTCACAATCTGCTCATATTTAAAATTAGGAAATCATGAGTATACAACCTGACCAGTCATATATATATAATTATAATTACTATTATTTTATCTCTAAAGTGTTCATTTATATAGTTGCCTAACATCTCTATCCATGAGTAAAATCTATATAACATCACATTTGCTGTGAATATATTGAAGCTTGACACACTACATGAATAAAACTCAACCAATTTAATAACAATCTGGATAAAGCCATCAAGTTTTTAAAAAAACTAAAGCACTGAAAAAAAAACAAAGAAAAAAACACACTATATAAATGCAGCAGTTTGGCAGGTCTGGACGCAGAATGTGCCTCATCTGATCCGGATCTGCAGACAGAGAGAAACAAACATGAGCACATCACTCTCAAACCAGGTTGTTCACCAGTCAGGAGCTGTGAAACAACAGCAGGACTCTGTTGATAAACAAAAAGGAAAAGTTACGTTGCGTTCTCTGGCAGACCCGGACCTGGATCAGCTATTAGCTGTAAACATACAACAGGGCTAACACCGCACGTGTTTCAATGTTTTAATTACTGGGTCTGTTTTGTTTTGGACAGTAGACAACCTCAGAGATAATTTGGCTCCCAGGTTCTGAAGTGGAGTGGACTCAGAATAACCCTAACCCCCTGCCTTTGTTATACCACTGCCACATCCTGTGCCTATTGAAACGCAGCCGTCACCGGCCACAGAACATGGATCTCTTGTGTCCCCGCACAACCTCTTGACTCTGCTGAGTTGCAACTGCCCCTGTCTTGGAACTAAAGCAGTTGTTGCCCAGCCACTGGCCTCCTGCCTATGCTCTGCAGGCCTGGCCTCTGACCATAAACTTTAAAGACTGTTTCTGTCTTCCTTAGGTAATGGGCAAGAGAGTGTATTAGATCAAGTGTAGACAGTTATGTTCATGTGTAGGGCCAGTAACAAACTGAGTTAGATTAAATGAGTTCTATAAATCTAACGCAGCTGGATAGAAGGTGAGTGGTGCCATAGATTGTGGATGGGGTGGCTGGGTTTTATGATCAGTTTTGGTAGCAGCTGGAGACAGGGAGGGCCCAGGCACTTACACGCGGGGGCTCTGTCCTGGAGCCCACAGCGTTGATATGGTTTTAGCAGAGGTGATCCACAGACAGGACATTAAACATTACATAGTAAAACACCTACCATGCCTTACAGGTACGGGTACAGCAAGTGGGCCTGCTGTGGAGATAAGGTGACCATGAGCTGTAGGGTATTCAGTCAGTTTAGCTGTTACTTTAAATTGTACAGTGTCATACCAGGAACATTCAAACTCAGCTAACAAGGTGAGGTTGCAGAAGACAGTTTACTGTAAAAAGTCATACACCATGGCAAGACTGAGCACAGTAACAAGACACAAGGTAGTTATACTGGATCAGCTAGGTCCCTTCCAGGTAGACATTTTAAAAGCAGAAGCACAAAGAAATGTGCAACATTGATGACCAGCTGATGATGCTAACCTTGCAACCCCCCTCAGATGGGGGGGGGGGGGGGGGCATGGCCACAAATCAAGCTTCACTCCGGCTGGCTCACTCTCTCCCAGACAACTCCCTTATGTAATTATAATAAGTAGAACAATTTTGCAAAACCTTTAATTTTAATAGTTCAGATTTTCTTACTTTCAGCTACGTCACCAGAACCTCCCAATTTCCTCAAATCCCACCTCCAAGCGGTATAGACTTAATTCTTGGGGCTAACTCTCTTATTTAAGGGCCAGGACTCTAATTTTTACAAGCCGCTCTTTCCATATATTCACTCTCTTCTTAGCAAAATAATTCAGTTCAATTCAATTTTATTTATATAGCTGTAGTGAACAACAGTGTGGATTTGTGCATTTTACATTGAATAAATTTGGAGCTACCCTAAATTCCTTTCCGCTCCCCAGAGAAGAAGGGGAGGGGTCAAAGTTGCTTTCTCTAAGTGCTATCCCTGACCATAAAACTGGCACCTTTTTGATTCCGAAGCTGATAACGCGGGGCCTGACTGTTAAACTGACAAAGGGACACGAACCAGCCATTGGCATCTCCCTGAACAGCTTATCAAAACTGGCCCCCCACACACGTTTCCGTGGCAACTGACCTTATTCTTTGTTTTATTACCACATCAAAAGGAAAACCCCTGTCTCACCCAAGTGTGACATGGTCCAGACGCCAAACTTTGGATGACAAAGGACTGCAGTCTCCAAAGACTCAAAGCATTTAATTAAGTTTAATTAAATCTTTAGTTACCCAATTACGTTTGCCTCTATTTGAGTAGTTATGTTAACTGTTGTTGCTATCTGTTGTTGATATTAGTGCTGAAAAGAAGTTACTTGTGCAGTGTTTTTATTTTCAGCAAGACACTCCTTCATCTGATGTAATCAATGCTTGTTCATAATACTTTCCTACAAACCTCCTTTAGAAATGATGACAAAGGAATGTTTTACTATACTCTTAACCGCCAGCTTGAATTTAAGGATGAATCAACAAATTCCCCAGTTCCTAAGGAGAGACGATCTTTGATTTAATCCAAGCTTTCCTCATGTAACCTGAGCTCCCCCAAGTGGGCGAAATAAGTATTACATGCCCTCATCGGAAAATAATGTGACAATTGTTTCCTGTTACCAAATGCCTAGAACAGTATAACCGTTTGACCATTGAGGTTCGATTGTGGAAAATATTTGATTATAATACGCGCAAATAGATTTCTTTTAGACATTAAGTTTAGAAAGGCAGTCCCTTGGGAAACCTGAGACGCCCCCTGGGGAACCACGCCCCAGGCAACAAAAGAGCAACACGCGACCTCGCTTCAGCTCTTCTCTTCGCTGTTGGCTCTCTGCTCCGCTCTCTGGACGCTTCGACACGTGTTTGGCGTGCCTCGCCAGGCAACGCCCAGACTCGGCCAGCGAAACAAACAAGCCTTTTGTTCGCCTGAAGCTACACACCTGAAGTGCCGCAACATCGATCTGCCTTCAGTTTGTTTTATTTTCTTTATTTCTTTTGTTTGTTAAAGTTATCAGTCCGTTAAGTTACACTGGACTAATTCAGGAACGACCAAGTTCCATTTTAAGCCTTTTTCGTCGAGCCAACTTCACCGAGGTCAGACCAAGCCACGTGGTCTCGCCAGCAGCAACGAAGGAAACCTGAATGTTTATGTTCCCTGTATCCAACCATCTTTTTATCACCTTAGTTAGAGAATAAATTCACTGTAATATAATCAAGAGCTGTGTGTGTTGCCTATTTCTAGTTCCTGCCAAGAGAATTGACCCTTTAGATATGAGACTGACTGACTGATTTAAGATAATTGAGCGATTATTAACTAACTGATCACTAGTAATAATTGTATAATTATTCAAAACTACCTAGAGGTCCGGAGACTCTAGGATTATAACAACTCCGGTGGTGCCCTTAACGAGGAAAATTTTGATTTTATGAATCTTCAATTATGAATTCATAATTAGGTATCAATTCTCATAAATTTATTAAAATGCATAACTAAAAATGTTTAGGTCTGCTACATAGCGCCAAATCACAACAACAGTTATCTCACAGCGCTTTTCATGAAAGAGCAGGTCTAGACCGTACTCTGTGATGTTATTTACAGAAGCCCAACAGTTCCCACCAAGAGCAGCACTAGCCGACAGAGCCAAGGAAAAACTTCCTTTTAAGAGGCAGAAACCTCGAGCAGAACCATGGCTCAGGGTGGGCAGCCATCTGCCTCGACCGGTTGGGGTGAAGGAGAGAGAGAGAGCGAGAGAGAGAGAGGGCAGGAGAGGAACAGAGAGAAAAAGAGAGGGATAGAAGGAGAGAGAGAGGGGAGGGAGGCAGCCAACACAATATACACACACAGAGGTACAGACAGTAAAGGTGATGTTGCTATAGACTAAATGAAAAATGGTACAGATATTTATAGTAGTGTTAATGGTAACAGTCGTAATGTTAAAAAATAAGGGCCACTTAGGAGAATGAATTGCAGATTACCCTGTCAGATGACTTTTGAGAAAAAGTGCTGCAAGCAGTGAATTCTTTCTTCGGCTGCATATCACATAGGATTCACTATGATAAAGTCAGGCTTGCCAAGATCTATCTGGGTAGATCGGAAGAGGGATGCAGTAGATGTTCCCAGACCCCTTGTAACTTGACCCACATGTTGTGGTCAGGCCCCAAACTCTCCAACGTCTGGCAGCTATTCTTTGATACAATCTCAAAGTTTTTGGAGATCTGTCTGAAATTATGGCCATGTTGACTCAAGTCAATGTGATTGCGTTACCTCTGTTCACCTGTCAGAAGATCTTGAGTCTTTCGAAGTCACCCTCACTACCATAATTTATAGCTAATTAAAATATATACATTTATGTCTTATTGTATAATTTAATTACTGCCAATTTATGTTTTTGCTGTATTTCTTTATTGAGCATTTATTTATTTCTGAATATATAAATCTGCCAGAATCTTTCCTCCTAAGGAGGGCACGGGGATGTAATAGGATATTTGTTTGGGGATACTGTTCCTTATGAATTTAAAAATGGAAATGGAGACAGTTACTGTGTTACTGTATTTGGATTGTAAGCTGACCACTCTGTTCAATAAAAATATGACAAAGTGAAAAATAAAGAATGACCTGCACACTGAGTAGTTATTATGCCCCTAAGCAGTATCACAGGTACTGTAAGGCTTATGATGTGAGGCAAAATGAAACAATCAGCTGATTGAATGCACCTGTGACAAATAGGTGCACTCTATCAGCCGAATGTGTGTTTTCTTTCCTTTTGCCTCGCTAAATTCCCATAAGACCTTCTCAGATATCACAGAAAATGGCACCTCCTAGGGTCTTCAAAAAGTGTGCAGATGTTTTTTGTTCGAAATAGAGGATAACTTCTCAGTGAATGTTCTACATTTCACCGGCCTTTTCTGTGCTGCAATAGATGTCTGTGCCTGAAATGCAACATTCCTAACTCCCCAAGCTACAGCTAACCCCTGTTTGTGTTGAGCAGCTGTCCTGTCCTGTTCTTGTTGAGCTGCAACCTTGTGACTCTGCTGGGCTACAACAGTCCCCTGCCTGAGTTGAACTGTCGCAGTCCGCTAAACCTGCTGAGTTACAGTTAAGTTTGTCCCTGCTTAACAACTATTGACTTCGGCTGCTATGGTGCAGCAATGTTTCTTTCTAGAATAACTGCATTTCCTACTCACAGAGCTGCAATTATCTCTGGTATCCCTCCAGGCTGCTGCAACAACCTCCTGACTCTGCTGAGTTGTTCCCCAGTCTCACAGAGAATAAGTTGTCCAGAGTTCCAGAGACTCTGCTGATCTGGGCTCCTGAAACTCTATCAGGACCCCAGTGACTTTGATATCTAGCTCACAAGAAACTCTGCTGATTAGCAGTCCTTTGACTTTTCACATTAAGTAGACTATGTAGATTTGTCTTTGAATTTTGTTAATTAATAAATATTATCTATTAATATGTCTAGTTTTGAAAGCATTCTTGCATAGAATTTTTCCATGCCCGCCTAAAAGTTACAGTACTTCATACATTGTATACTGTGAAGTATTACTTGACTTTCTATATTATATACTGGATATTGTACTGTATATCACTGTGTGAAATTTAATGAAAAACATCAAAATAATGTGTCCAAAAATCATTTCATGATGCTTATTTGATTAAATCTGGTGGAATTGAATATATGTAAAGCAGCGAGTTTCAAAATACAGCCACATTTAACTAGCAAAACACTCAAACTCTAACTCAATATTGATTACAATCATCTTGACATAAACACAATGAACACATTCTTTCCAGGTTATGTGAAGCTGAAATTGAGCAGAGTTACACATAAGATGCGTGCATAGTACACATGAGGTCACCAAGAACCCGGCAGGCTGTTTTTTGGAGGATTTCTACCTGCATCAGCAGGAGGCCCACGAGACAGTCAGGGATAGGAGGAGGATGTTGTCTTAAACTCTGAACTCTCTTTAACATTTGGCCTATTCTATGTGACCTCCTTCTGATAACTAATGTAATATATTTTTTACTTACATTCACTGAGCCTCCCCTCAGTCTGCAACAGACAATTCTAGATTCTAGGCTTAGGCAAAAACGTCTTAGGCCACAAGTCCAACTCAAACTTGAAAAGCTTCTTTCCTCTGGCCATCAGGATGGTTAACTCTGCCTGTTCACTCACGTTGCCTTTGGGTATTTAATAATAATATATCTTTTAACATGTCTATTAAGCATTACAGCATTTTTCAACACCAGCTTAAGACTTTTTTGCAGTACAGGACATTTATATACTATTTAAAGAGAGAGAAGACAGACATTTCACTTCCACTTTTGGATTTTGAATTCAGTGAAAAGCACCTTTGTAAAGCTAAAAAGCTGTAAATCTAATTTCAGTCACTTCACAGCCTCCTACAGCATGTTGGCCTCACAGGAGCCAGGCTGCAGAATCTGAAGAGTAACAATAAGTTTAACTGATTTTCTAAACCAGGGGTAGAACATGGCATAAATCACAGGGTTTAGACACGAGTTAAAATAATACAGATAGAGCCCAATGATAACAGGAGAAGTATCAAGCAAGCTGTCTCCTGCAAGAGACACACAGTAATATGGGCAGAAACATATTAGGAACACAACTACAAGAACACCAAGAGTCCTGGCTGCTTTCAGCTCAGATTTCTTTGCTGTTAGAGTCACTGAACGTTGGAGTGTGACAGCTGTAATGTGAGAGCGCATGGCACGAGCCTGAGACACAGCCACTACAAACACTCTCATATACAGAACGATGATGAGAGAAACTGGAACAATAAAGGTCAAAACAAGGTTAATAGTATCTGTGATATGGTCAACTACAATCACACACTCTCCGTAGCAGGAATTATACCTCCCTGGTTGAGTCAGGTCATCTTTTACAAAGAGACTACTGTAGAAAACAGAACAGAACCAACACAGACAAACACAGAGTTTAACTCTTCTCTCAGTGATTCTGGTGGTATAATGTAGAGGGTCACAAATAGCAACATATCGGTCAACTGATATGAGCACCATGACTCCTACTGAGGAAACAGGAATAATGTACCCTACATAAATATACAGAGAACACATGAGGTCACCAAGAAACCAGCAGGTTATGTTTCTAAGGATTTCTCCCGGCATCAGCAGGAGGCCCACGAGAAAGTCTGAGACAGCCAGAGAGAGGAGGAGGATGTTGGTGGGTGTGTGGAGCTGCCTGGAGGGAAAGAGGAAAGTATCATCACACATAGCATCACACAATAGTGGAAAATGGAAAAAGTACTAGTTAGAAGTACATTTCTCATGTAAAACATAATAGGTGAAGGTTCTGCTGAGAAATTGATCTCTGCCTGAAGTGGGAGACTGAGATGATGACAAGCAGGTTGAGAGCCACAGTGAGCAGAGAGATGGAGGACAGAAGAGTGTTCAGAAATACATCTTTAGACCCAGGAAGTGTCGACTTCCTGCAGGAGGTGTTGAGAAATTGTGGAAAGCAGAGCTCTGCTCCGTCATCAGCCTCCATCAGACAGTGAGATGAGGAAAAGAGGAGCTGCAGCTCTGGCAGCTTCTGACCAGAACGCTTTATCATACAGTTGATTTATCTCTTTCTGACACTCAGTTTGTCCCTCCTCTCCTCTCTCTCTCAGTTTCTGTTGGACACCAATGTCCCACCATCATCATCTTTATCACTTTCTCTACAATACATGTGTATAACTCTCTTGCTGTTGGCAATCTGGGACCAATAACCAAAACATGATAACACACATTACATTATTGAAGTGGACAGTGAAGGGTGAATCTCAGCACTGACCATCACAACCAGCTGTTTCTACAAAACATACATAAATAACTCAGCCACCGACCAACAATAAACAATATTATCTACTCTAATAACACCCTAAAACAATTGGCAAGCATGTGGTGCTGGCTTGTATGTGGGCGATCATAGACTGTATATAAAAAACTATGTATGGTTGGCAGTCTAATGTTTTGGTTGGCCCTAGTCGTCATCCCAGCTTTGCAGTTAACTATGAAACTATAAAACAAAACTTACGGTGTAATAAATAATGGTGTATCTCTTACTGAGACTATACTACACATGATTTTAAATGCTTCAACATTTCTTTAAAATATATAATTGTGCTAATTTATAAATGAGTAACATTTACTTAATACTTGTCTAAAGAACTCAAATACCCTGAACTTTGATTTTCACTATCCATAATCTCATTCATTCATTTATTCTTTTCTTCATGACACTTAGGTACATTGTCCATAACACAGCTGATGTTCAACAAAACCACCTATTGATCCATCTCATACAATTACATCCATTTCACCTCCACTTGTAAATAAGACTGTCAGATACTTGAACTCTTTCACTTAATTCAAAACGTCATTTCCAACCCAAAGGTCACATGCCAATGAAGCCAGCAGAAACACAGTAGCAGTAGAGAAACAATCCTCACCAAACTAGACTCTCTCCACTTCTTGGAAACAGCTTGAGATTCTATCCAGGAAAATCACAACATTGGCAACATAGCCCTCTCCAGACTCCCCTGTTTATCCAGAATGCTGCGGCATGTGTACTTTAAGAGATCATATTTCTCCTGTATTAGCTTGTTTGCATTGGCTCCCGAACAAAAATTAGAATGCTTCAGCTCACCTACAAAGCCGTTTATGGTCAGCCACCATCACATCTTAAAAAAGCTCAAAGTTTAGCTCTTGCATACAAACATGAAAGAGATGAGGGATGTGTCTTTGTATCGGGGGCAGTTAGTATAGGTTTCTGTGCAACATGCATGAATTTAAGGACATGTGTTTAGTCTGATTTTTGTTATTGTAGGAAACAAAAATTTAGGCATCAATGAGACAGTGTGGGAAATGTGCAATCAGGCATTAAAGGGGATTGTGCTCTTTGTTACTTGACTAAGTGAATGTGCAATCAGGCATTAAAGGGGATTGTGCTCTTTGTTACTTGACTAAGTGAATGTGCAATCTGTAAATATAGTATCATGCGATATCTACCATTTTGGCTGTTCAATTCAATTTTCAATTCAATTTTATTTATATAGCGCCAAATCACAACAACAGTTATCTCACAGCGCTTTTCATAAAAGAGCAGGTCTAGACCGTACTCTGTGATGTTATTTACAGAAGCCCAACAGTTCCCACCAAGAGCAAGCACTAGGCGACAGAGGCAAGGAAAAACTTCCTTTTAAGAGGCAGAAACCTCGAGCAGAACCATGGCTCAGGGTGGGCGGCCATCTGCCTCGACCGGTTGGAGAGAGAGAGAGAGAGAGAGAGAGAGAGAGAGAGAGACAGCCTACACAATATACACACAGAGGTACAGACAGTGAAGGTAATGTTGCTATAGACTAAATGAAAAATGGTACAGATATTTATAATAGTGTTAATGGTAACCATCGTAATGTTAATGATTATAATAACAATAATAACAATAAGACTAGCAACAATAGTCGTTGCAGCAGAGGTTGTCGAGCAGGAACACGGGGGCAGCAGGTGACCCGCAGCCACAGCTCCAGACTCCACAGCTCCAGAGCCAGAAAACCTGCAGGAAGTGATAGGAGAGAGACGAGAAAGCACAAGACTACCAGAAAGGGGAGAAGTTGTGTTAGTAACATGCAATAATGGGATAAGATTGCATACAGAGGGAGAGAAAGTAGAGGAGAGAGGAGCTCAGTGCATCATGGGAAATCCCCCGGCAGTCTAGGCCTATAGCAGCATAACTAAGGGATGGTTCAGGACTACCTGAGCCAGCCCTAACTATAAGCTTTATCAAAGAGGAAAGTCTTAAGCCTACTCTTAAATGTGGAGATGGTGTCTGCCTCCTGAACCCAAACTGGAACCTGGTTCCACAGGAGAGGAGCTTGATAGCTGAACGCTCTGGCTCCTAGTCTACTTTTGGAGACTCTAGGAACCACAAGTAACCCTGCATTCTGGGAGCGCAGTGCTCTGGTGGGTAGTAAGGTACTATGAGCTCTTTAAGATAAGATGGTGACCTGACCATTAAGAGCTTTGTAGGTAAGAAGAATGATTTTAAATTCTATTCTGGATTTTACTGGAAGCCAATGCAAAGAAGCTAAAACAGGAGAAATGTGATCTCTTTTCCTGGTTCCTGTCAGAACACATGCTGCAGCATTCTGGATCAGCTGAAGAGTCTTAATGGACTTTTTCGAGCAGCCTGATAATAAGGAATTGCAGTAATCCAGCCTAGAAGTAACAAATGCATGAACTAGTTTTTCTGCATCATTTTTAGACAGGATGTTCCTGATTTTCGCAATATTACGTAGGTGAAAAAAGGCGCTCCTTGAAATTTGCTTAATGTGAGACTTAAACGACATGTCCTGATCAAAGATAACTCCAAGATTCCTCACAGTGGTGCTGGAGGCCAAGGCGATGCCATCCAGGGAAACTATATCTTTAGATAATGCGTCACGGAGGTGCTTACGCCCCAGAGCAATAACTTCAGTTTTATCTGAGTTTAACATGAGAAAATTACAGGTCATCCAGGTTTTAACATCCTGAAGGCACATTTGAAGTTTAGCTAACTGATGAGTTTCATCTGGCTTGATCGATAGATATAACTGAGTATCATCTGCATAACAATGAAAGCTTATGGAATGTTTCCTGATAATATTGCCTAAAGGAAGCATATATAAAGTGAAGAGGATTGGTCCAAGGACAGATCCTTGAGGAACTCCATGAGTAACTTTGGCGTGCATGGAGGACTCATCGTTAACATGTACAAACTGAAATCGATCTGATAAATAGGACTTAAACCAGCTTAGAGCGGTTCCTTTAATGCCAATGAAATATTCCAGTCTCTGCAATAGGATCTGATGGTCAATGGTATCAAATGCAGCACTAAGATCTATTGTGGGTGAATGTGTAATCGCTGGGTATTGTAAGTGTTAAAGTGATCCCACTATGATTGTATGTACAGATGGATTTTAAATGTTATTACTCTGGTATGTGTTGTGTGACTGTATTGTAATCTGTTAAATGTTAGCGTTAGTGCAGTTGTTGTGATGGCTGAGTGATAGCTGAGTGATGGCTGAGGGATGGCAGACGCTGCGGTCTCATGAATGCCAAGACAAATTTCTCCCAAGGGAGACAATAAGGGCTAATCTTATCTTATCTTATGTAGGAACCAGAACAATATGCAGGGATACTTGTGGTTCCTAGAGTCTCCACATTTGAGAATAGGCTTAAGACTTTCTTCTTTTATAAAGTTTTATGGTTAGGGCTGGCTCAGGTGAGTCCGCAACCATCCCTTAGTTATGTTGCTATAGACTGCGCATGATACACTCAGCTCCTCTCTCCTCTTAGAATCAGAAGGAACTTTATTGCCAAGTAGTGTTTTACACATCCGAGGCATCACATGCTTTGGTGATGATTTGCTACATGTAGACAAACATACAGTTGACATAAATAAATGTAGAAATATATAAATATGAAATAGATAATGCAAGTTATATAAGAATAATAAAAAAAAATAGAGAAAAAATACAACTATTTGCAGAGAAAGAACAACGTCGCAGATATTTACATGTGCATTATTCTGGGTTTGTGTTGTCCAGACGTATTGCAACGGAAGAGAATATTGTGTACATAAATATATAAACTGACAATATAAAAACATACAACAAAGATTAACAATTAACAACAAATATGCAATGTACCAGGTTTGTGCATGATATGAAATGAAATATTATTTACATGTGCAGAGACATTTGTATTGTTTGTAAGGGGGGAGTGTCAGTGGGGGGCCCGGGCCTTGTTAATGAGGCTAGCTGCAGACTGAAAAGAAGCTGTTTTTGTGGTGAGAGGTTTTGGTCCTGATTGACCGCAGTCTCTTGCCAGAGGGGAGAGTCTGAAACAGTTTGTGACCGGGATGGGAGGCGTCAGCTGCAATCTCTTCCTCTCCTTCCCCATATGTATGTAATATAATTCCATTAATGCATGTATCAAATTGTACATCTTCCCTCTCCTGTAGTTTTGTGCTTTCTCGTCACTCTTCTCTCTCCTTCTGGTCCTTTTCTGCAAGTGTTTCTGGCTCAGGAGCTACAGAGTCTGGATCTGTGATTGCAGGCTTCTTGCTGCTCCCTGTGGCTGTTGAAGACAACTTGAAACAAGCGATTAGACCATTAACTCACTATGAAATTGTTAACTGAGTGAGGAAATCAGTTGAGAAGTACGGTCATTTTGCCATTATTTCTTCTTTTTTTTGATCAAGGTCTCTTTTATTTTCAAATATAACAAACAAAGGGAATACAATTCACACACGAGATAGTCAAATCTAGTTCCTGTCCATACGAACAAACCACCCCAGTACCCCCCACCCAAAAGCACTGGACCCCCAGTAAACTTCCATACATCCCGGCAGATTCATACATATACATTAAAATAAGTAGGTAAACAAAAGAAAGAGACAACATCAGTAAGTAGCAACAAACGCACAAACCAACTGACAAGAGAAGGAAAAAAAATAAATAAATAAATAAAATAAAAATAATAAAAAAAATATGCACACATAGTTGGGTTACATAGATATGTTAGTAGCTGCCATGCCTTCTACGAAGGAAATAAATGGCTGCCAAATGACAAAGAATTTTCTAGTGGACCCTCTTACGTGAACATAGCTCATGACCTCCCTAATCCATTGGCCATATGTTGGGGGGAAAGCATCTTTCCATTTAAACAGGATAAGCCTCCTAGCCAACAAAGAGCAGAAGGCCATCATGCTCAATTGACACCCAGAAAAGGTGGCATCCACCGGAGCCACGCCAAACAGTGAAATCAGAGGAGATGGGTGTATTATTCTCCCACATATTCCAGAGAATGCCTTAAAGATGGACTGCCAAAAATTGTGTAGCTTAGGGCACAGCCAAAACATGTGCAGCTGTGTGGCCGGAGCCTGCCTACACCGATCACAAGTAGGGTCAATACCTGTCTTAATCTTAGACAATCTATCCTTGGTCCAATGGAGACGGTGATGACACAGCGTGTCTGAGGCATATAGAGGAAGAGTAGATTCGCTGTATAATTTTCTGCCATATTTCTTCCGGAATCGTTTCATCTAGGTCTGTTTCCCATTTGGTTCTAAGGCTATCGAGACTATTCATGTTATGTGTATTGAGCAATGTGTAAATTCTGCCTATTACCTGTTTTATGTCAACTTTACATTTCAAAATTGTTTCAAGCAGGGTTTCAGAAGGACTCCACAGGAAACAGTCAGAATTAGAAGCCACAAAACCTCTAAGCTGTAAATACCTGAAGAAATGTGATTTCTGAAGACCATATTTCTGTTGCAATTGTGTAAAAGAGGCAAACCTATTATCAATGTAGAGGTCAGATAGTGTACCTATTCTGTTTCTTGCCCAAACATTAAAAGCTTCATCCATCATTGATGGAACAAACGATGATATGATTCTTTATCAATGGTGTAACAAGCGAGAGATCAGTGAGATTAAATGTCCTTCTAAACTGGTTCCAGATTTTGATTGAATGGATAACAACTGGATTAGTGGTGAAGGCTGAAATAGGCTGTTTGAAAGGCAATTTGGAACATAATAAAGTCGCAGGAGAGGTAGATCCAATGGATGCCCTCTCTAACACCATCCATTCAGTACTATTGACATCCGTGTAGTCATTTCTCAACCAATACAGTAGTGCTCTTATATTTGCGGCCCAGTGGTAATACATAAAATTGGGAAGTGCCATACCTCCCATTTCGCGGGGCCTCTGTAATATATTTTTATTAATCCTGAGCTGCCTTTTATGCCATATAAAGTATGAAATCTGACTGTTAAATTTGGAAAAAAAGGATTTTGTTAGATAGATAGGAAGACATTGAAATAAATAGAAATTTAGGGAGAATATTCATCTTAATTGTATTGATCCTCCCTCCTAAGGAGAGAGGCAGAGGGTCCCAGCGCTCCAGGTCTTGTTTAAGGTTGCTTAAGAGGGGATAATAATTAGCCTTAAAAAGGTCCTTGTGGTTACGTGTGACCCATATACCCAAATATTTAATTTTTTTAGGACTAAATTTAAAAGGGATTGACCCAAAATATGATCTGTCTACAGGAGAGATAGGCATAAGTTCACTTTTCTGAAAGTTAACTTTATAACCAGATATTCTTCCGAACTTTGTGAGTAGAATAGATAATTCAGGAAGACTTGAGAGGGGGTCAGATATAAATAATAACATGTCATCCGCATAAAGTGACACTTTATGTTCCGAACCCGCCCGGTGTATCCCTTTAATGGTGGGGCACTGCTTCAGGGCTAATGCTAGTGGTTCAAGTGCAACGGCAAACAAAAGTGGCGAAAGAGGACACCCCTGCCTTGTACCCCGCCTCAGCTCAAAGTAGGAGGATAAGTTATTGTTGGTGCGTACCGCAGCTACTGGGAGCGTGTATAGGAGTCTGATCCAGGAGATGAATTTAGGGCCGAAATTAAACGCTTCTAATGTCTTGAAAAGATAGTCCCACTCCACCCTGTCAAACGCTTTTTCAGCGTCGAGTGACAGCATCACCTCGATATTTCCAGGATCGGGCGGTGTAGAACAATAAAGGATATTAAGTAGACGCCTGATATTGAAAAATGAATAACGATTTTTTATAAATCCTGTCTGGTCAGATGAAATAATAGAGGGGATAATATTTTCAAGACGACGCGCCAAAATCTTGGCTAGAATCTTTGCATCTGTATTCAGCAATGAAATAGGGCGGTAAGAACTGCAATTAAGGGGTTTTTTATCTCTTTTAAGTAATAAAGAGACGACTGCTTGACGCATGGTTGGGGGCAAAGAATTGGTGACTAGAGATTCTTCAAATACTAACAATAATAAAGGAGATAACTGGTCAGAAAACTTTTTGAAAAATTCGGTTGAGAAGCCATCTGGCCCTGGGGATTTGCCACTTTGCATGGCATCAATTGCTGACACTATCTCCTTAACTGAGAAATCCCTTTCCAGTTCAGCCGAGAGTTCTACCCCTACGGAAGGCATTGTCAGGGATTTAAAAAAGTCATCTAGGACAGCAGGGTTGGTGGGCCCATCTGAAGTATATAATAGCTGGTAGAATTTCTTGAAACAAGAATTGATTTTCTCATTGTCAGTGCATTTTAAACCACATTCATCGTTAATTTCAGGGATGGTTTGATTAGCAGTTCTTTGGCGCAGCTGGTGAGCAAGCGCACGGCCAGACTTTTCCCCATGTTCATAATGACCATGTTTTGATTTGGAAATAAGGTATTCAGCATGTCGGGTGGACAGGAGATGAAACTCTGTCTGTAACAACAAGCGCTTCTTAACTACATCTACTGATGGGAGCGGCCATGCAGCCTATCCAACTCTAATATCTCATCTGCTAATTTGCTAATACGCTCAGCACTGGCCCTTTTTTTATTTGCACAGTATGAAATAATTTGACCCCTTAAATATGCCTTTAGCGACTCCCAAACAGTAGATGGCGACATCCCTGGGGTTTGATTGATGTCGAGAAACATTGTAATTTCAGACGATATGAACTTGAAGAATTGGTGAAGAATGTAGAGTCATCCCAGTTCGGGGCATAAACACAGGCTAAAATAACTGGGAGCGTGTACAATTTCCCTACCACAATGACATATCGCCCAGTAGAGTCAGTTTGCACGTGAGATGGTGTGAACTGTACATTTTTGCATCTCATAATAGCGACACCCCTAGCCTTTGAGCAGAAATTGGATTGATACACCTGGCCAGGCCATCCCCTGACCAGGCGAGAGCTATCACAAGAACGTATACGGGTCTCTTGTAAGAATGCAATATCTGCACTGAGCTGCTTTAGGTGCGAGAATACTTTTTTAAATTTCGCTGGATGATTTAGTGATTTAACATTCCAACTTATGAAGTTAGCAGGGCAACCGTCATAACCTCTAGTATTATTTATATTGGCCATATTGTGTATACAGAGAGGCGAGCACCATGAATGAAACCCAAAGACACAAAAACCCCAAAAAACAAACAAATATAAATAAAGTGAGTCTGGCAGAGTAGTATCAGTTCGTAGATAGGTCCAGTAATTACCCACCCCCTATCACCCATATGAACAAGGTGATTACAACAACCCTCGGAAAAAAATCCACACATGAAGTGTTTGTGGTTGGGAATTATAAAGCCAAGCACTCGGGCTCCCGTCGAGCCTCCAACAGAAAATAAGGATTAGTAAAGTGTAAAGTAATACAATTCTAGATATGATGCACAGTAAACTTAAGTTATAATTCTTGGGAGAAAATACATTGATTGTGCCAAGTATCAAGACTATATAGCATTGACTTCCTCCACATTGTGTCAAGTGTAAGGGCTCTTACAAATAGCCAATTCTTGCCGACCCAGTCAACCCATAATGATTAATCAGGAACTGAAACGGCGTTACTTTGATTTTAACTCAGGATATCCTTCAAGCAAAAACAGCAAACCAATACTTTAGTAGTAACTGTAGGCTGGACATGAAATAGTATGTCAGCCTATATACACATAGTTCAAGCTGGTCATCCTGATCAATAAGAAAGTGGAACAGTTATAGTATATAGAAAATGTAAACATTGTGCTATGAATTTGTACCTGATGTCAACTGGCACAATGATATACACACGCTCACCATACCCGTAGGTCGACAGAGGTATTGTGTTCAGTTGAGATGATCAGTCTCATGTACATTCTGCGGCCTCCGTTGATGTGAGAATATTGTTCTTGACATAGGTCATAGCTTTGTCCGGGTCAGTGAAGTCCCTGTCCTCCCCTCTGTACGTGACCCGAAAACGCGCTGGAAACAGAATCCCGTACCGGACTCCCTGTCGGTCGCGGAGCAGCTTCCTCACCTCTGTGAATGCAGCCCGAGCTTTAGCCACAGTTGCCGTGTAGTCCGGGAAGATGGTAATTGGTTCCCCGTTGAAACGGAGCGGACCACGAGTGCGGGCGCGTCGCAGTATCTGGACGCAATCTTGGTAATAATGAAGCTTAGCAACGATGGCGCAAGGTTTTCCGCCCGGCTTCTTTGGTCCAAGGCTCCGGTGCGAGCGGTCGATCAACGGCTCTTCAGAGGTTGTAGTGCTGGAGTCGGGAGTCTCGGGTACTCCAATGATTCTTATGTTACATCTCCTCATCCGCCCTTCCATATCCTCACACTTCGTTTTAAGTTCTGCCATTTCTGCCTTCATCTCACTCACAGTTTTTTGTAACGTAGCCACTTCATCTGACCATGCCGATAGCCCCCCCTCAACCTCTTTGATGTTAACTTTCACCTGGTCAATCTCGGACTTCAGCGCCGCGGTGTTGTTTGTGATCTCTGTTTTCACCGCCTTCAGCTCGTTCTTGAGCATTTCGAAGTCATCAGCGAGGGCATTTTTCAGCTCTGACTTTATCACCGATGAGATGTCCGCTTTCAAAGAAAGAAGGATTTCTGATTTCAAGCCCACCACGTCCATCTCTCCCGAAGCAGGTGAGGGCGGGGTCGCTTTAGCTGGGCTCTTGGCAGTACTCTGGTCCGAGGAGGTATTGGGCCTTGTTTTGGAGGATCCAGTGTACTTAAATTTCTTCAGCCTTGTGTCCATCAGGGCACCACCGTGGACTTGTCCCACTATCCGACGAAGTTTAGCAATAGTTTACTGTTGCATGGAAAGTATTACACTTTACGCTTTTCGGTTGAAATAGAGGCTTACCGGGAGCACATGTCGAACACAGCTTACTCCATTGCCAAGCTCCTCCCCCTCAGCGTTTTGCCATTATTTCTAATGGAACTGGACTTCTTTTGGCAACCAGAGGAGACACTCCCCGCTGTTCATTAGAAAGAAGGCAGGTTTAAGTTAGGGGAAACCATGGTTGTAACATGAGGAGAGTTGTAACAACACCAATTTGTCCAATTAGAGATAAGATTCGAGTCATGTGATAATTTCAGTATTTGCCGTCTTCCTTCCGATCAGGCGTGGTGGTTATCGGGCACATTTACAATATACTGAGAAAAAACTGATAAATGTAAGAAAGTACATTTTTTGACCAAGACTATATTTTGTTTAGTATGTATACTATTGCAGATAAAATTGTATGACTTACATTAAATTA
Source organism: Micropterus salmoides (assembly GCF_014851395.1). Lineage (NCBI taxonomy): Eukaryota > Metazoa > Chordata > Actinopteri > Centrarchiformes > Centrarchidae > Micropterus > Micropterus salmoides. Next base: position 29,033,520 of record NW_024040596.1, read on the forward strand.
AAATGTAGTTTCTTAGGCCACATGTATTGCATTTTCCCTGCTAATTTCAAACCACTATGCTAATAAAGCTAGCTAAACAATGGCTGACAGGTGTCTGGTGGATTTTGACACTTAATTCAAATTTGTTACAGCCATCATCCAAACATACAACTAGGGACTCTTTTAAAATTTTTTGAGCGCACTGTGCAGTCTCTCGGCCCACCAAGCCTTATCTCCATGGTTACCAGCATTCATTTGTCACCACTGTGACCAGTACCCCCCATAGATATGTTGTTCACATGTTGGTGTATGTATCGCCCGCCTTGCAGGCAGAAAAGAGTATGGGCAGTATAATAGGTATAATGAAGAAGTACCAGTCTTGTGGCCCTCTTTAAGCACTAACTGTGACTCTGATTAAGAATATACACAAATTGACACACAGATGTTTTTTTTGTAAGACCTTAGGATGCACAAAGATTTTCTTTAATTAGGTACACTGTAGTAGTGTTTATTAAGAATACAGTTAACTAAGTACGTTCTGGTAGACAAATTTACACACATACACACAATTTATCAGACACAGTCGTTACAGAGTGAGAGAAACATTGTTCTTTTACTTCACTATACCTGTTTTTGAAAGAAAACATCTGTTTTTGCTTCTTTGGTCTAACCTTAACAACTCACCCCAGCATATGTTACAACGGGGTCGGTTGTAACAGAGAACACCATGTATTTGACATTAACTCATGAGGACGGAATTCGTGCCATTTGTAGTTAACAAATGTGGGTACTTTGTATAAAAGTTTTAGAAGTCTAGCTAAAAAAAATCAGTGAGTTATACTTGCCGAAGCAAAAATTTCTAACCGTACCCGGTCTCCCCTACTTCTGCATTGACTTCACAAGTGAGAGCCGGAGGTTGCCGCTCAACTGCACGCTAGTATTTTTGTAACTAAAGCCTAAAAGGTAACCCTGCATTTCACTACATGAGATTGTATGTGAGTGTAATAAAACTTCTGAACCAGTAAAATTCATTGTATTTCAGAGTTTCTGATTAGTTTGCGCTGTTTTGTTGAGCTTACCTTATCAGTGTGTGTTATGTATTTTTTGTTTTCCCCTGTCTAAAGTCTAAATAATGTTTTAAATGATTGATTAAAGGACATATACAGTGTATAAAGTATTATTTGACTTTATATATTCTATAGAGCATATTCTAGTGTATATCACTGTGAAATTTAATGAATAACATCAAAATAATGTGCCCCTAAACAATTTCATAATGCTTATTTAATTCAGTGTCCTTCATTTTAATAATCTCACAGTCAGCCTGGTGGAATTTCATACATGTAAAGCTTGTGAGTTTTGTTACAACAGCCACAATAAAAATAACAGTAGACCTGCTGTTGCTGTGTTGCACTGTAGTGTTTGTTTAGTGTTACAAAAAAAAAAGTTTTCCTGAGAGAAAAGTCTATTAATATGTGCATCATGTTTGTCTATTCAAAGATTACTACATGAAACTGGATGACCTGAACAGAGAAACAGTGCATGGTGCTTATGATATAGTTAATATCATTCTTTCCTATAGATAAAGAGCATGATCCACAATGTGATTATTAAGATTTCTGAATGTTTGAATTTGAATGGTTGTTGACAGTCAACCAGTCAACAGCGCTTAATGCTTTTCTATTTTCTTCTCCTAGCCACCTCTACTCTCACATTTGTGAGATATATGGTATAGGAAGTATAGTCCCATTGTTTTCTGTTTCTACCAACTAGTAATACTGTTTATATACTATTTAAAGACAGAGAAGAAATAAATTTTACTTCCATTCTGGATTTTGAATTCAGTGAAAGTGCAGTAGAGCAGATCTCATTTCAGTCACACCACCGCCTCTCTACAGTATGTTGGCCTCACAGGAGCCAGGCTGCAGAATCCGAAGAGTAACAATGAGTTTAACTGCTCTTCGAAACCAGGGGTAGAACATGGCATAAATCACAGGGTTTAGACACGAGTTAAAATAAAACAAAAACAGCACAAAGGATGCAGATGAAGTATTGAGCAAGCTGTCCCCTGCAAGAGACGCACAGTAATATGGGCAGAAACATATTAGGAACACAAAAATAAGAACACCAAGAGTCCTGGCTGCTTTCAGCTCTGATTTCTTTGCTGTTAGAGTCACTGAACGTTGGAGTGTGACAGCTGTAATGTGAGAGCGCATGGCACGAGCCTGAGACACAGCCACTACAAACACTCTCATATACAGAAGTATGATGAGAGAAACTGGAACAACAAAGGTCAAAACAAGGTCAATTGCTCCTGTGATATAGTCAACTACAATCACACACTCTCCAAAACAGGATTTATACCTTTCTGCTTGAGTCAGTTCATCTTTTACAAAGAGACAGTTGTAGAAAACAGAACATAACCAACACAGACAAACACAGAGTTTAACTCTTCTCACAGTGATTCTGGTGGTATAATGCAGAGGGTGACAAATAGTAACATATCGGTCAACTGATATGAGCACCATGTCTCCTACTGAGGCGGAGGCAATAATGTACGATACATACATAAACAGAGAACACATAAGGTCACCAAGAAACCAGCAGGATGTTTTTCGGAGGATTTCTCCCGGCATCAGCAGGAGGCCCACGAGAAAGTCTGAGACAGCCAGAGAGAGGAGGAGGATATTGGTGGGTGTGTGGAGCTGCCTGGAGGGAAAGTGAGAACTATTACACATAGCATCACCAACTGTGGAAAATGGAAAAAGTACAAGTACATTTTCAAAAACTTATTAAGTGAAGGCTCTGCTGAGAAATTGATCTCTGCCTGAAGTGGGAGACTGAGATGATGACAAGCAGGTTGAGAGCCACAGTGAGCAGAGAGATGGAGAACACAAGACTGTTCAGAAATACAGCTTCGGACCGAGGAAGTGTCGGCTTCCTGCAGGAGGTGTTGAGGAGTTGTGGAAAGCAGAGCTCTGCTCCGTCATCAACCTCCATCAGACAGTGAGAGGAGGAAAAGAGGAGCTGCAGCTCTGGCAGCTTCTGACCAGAACGTTTTATCATACAGTTGATTTATCTCTTTCTGACACTCAGTTTGTCCCTCCTCTCCTCTCTCTCTCAGTCTCTGTTGGACACCAATGTCCCACCATCATCATCTTCATCACTTTCTCTCCAATCCAATTGGTAAAATTGTGTCTTTCTGGTTGAAGAACTGAACAAACAAATAAATTACATCCAACAGTTGTCTTTTGGTATTTTATAAATGAAGAAACAAACAAGAAGTACTCAGAAAGATTCAGCTGGTTTAGATGTCTTCCACTTAGGGCAGTATTACACATCCTGCACCAAGCTGAGGACGAATTTAACATTTAAAGCACGGAGACTGCTCCCTCACACAGTGGCCTTAAAAACTCTACTTCCAACGGGAAGACAAAACAATTTCACAGATGTTCATACACACACACAAACCCTGGCATGGCCTAGTGGACAGTATCATACCAGAGAAAGTGACTACAAGTACATAATGGTAGATATATGTGATTATTAGCATGCATATAAGATAGATAAATTTTCTGCCACTACATTTATCACCCTATTATGCTCCACTGTTGTTTATTTTACTTTGTCCCAGTTCAATCTCCTTCCTTCTTTTTCCTTTGACTGACTATATAAATTGTTTTCTACACGTCTGCCTCTTCTGCTAATTTAGGCCAGATGAGATACACAGTCCATTTGTTTACATCAGACAGTGTTCATGCAGAAAACAAGAGGGAATGTCCACTTACGTGAGCGCCAGAAGGGCTGCGTGATGCTTCCGCCCCTCAGACAGGGAACAGCCTACGATCACAAGTAACATCTCCTGTCTCTGCTTTTCCTGTACAAAACAGGTTAGGAATGTGTAATATTTTGCTGCAATATATTCTAAGGACTTTTAAAGCCTTCATCATGTTGTTCTGACAACGTTTTATGTGTAAAACAGGGGTTCCCCTTCGAGGGAACTCAAACTGCGTCGGTTACGACACTATGGGAACGCCTCTAGGCGAAGCAGGTCTGAACGTGAATGAAATCACTCCAATCCTATTGGCTTGTTGCTAGAACGGTAAGGTGTGACGGAATAACCGGAGGAGTATAAAGCACACCTGTACACACTCATCATTAGCTTTTTTTTATTCAGCAGGCGCTCTGTATGTTGTTTGAAGAAAGCTCCAGTCCTACAAGCAGTGTGTCTTACCTGAAGAAGAAGTCTACCAGCATGTCCGGCAACCAGATGTACAGAAGGTGTGTTTTTCTTGCCCTCGGTACATCACGGATGGAGATTCTCATGAGATGTGTGTCTCATGTTTGGGGATGGAGCACGCCCGGGCAGCTCTCGAGGAGGCTGCCTGCGCCCGTTGCGAAGCCCTTTCCGTGCGGGTACTGAGGTACAGCATGGCTCTCTTTCCGAGGATGGCCGGATGTGTTTTCCCTGTGGCGTGGGCCCTGCGGCCGCTAAGGCGGCCCGGCGGCTTCACTCATGGGTTCACAGCGTGATCTGTCGGAGGATTTCAGGACAGCTGAGGCTTTTTCCCGACCTTCATCCGCTGGCTCCGACGCTTCCTTTCCTCGTTCGGGAGCCCGTTCTCGGCTTCTCCCGCTCGCGGTTTGGATCCGGAGACGCAGCAGCAATCCGACTCCGAGGAGGCGGACGTGCTCAGCGCAGTGGACGATGACTTCCGGGTGTCGGGGCGGCGTCATCTGGCCGCGCCCGACTATGACGTGCTGCTGGAGGTGGTGACTAGAGCCGTGGCTAAGCTCAACATCAACTGGCCACGGGAGGAGCAGACACCACAGGCTAGTGGTAGCTTGATGAAAGGTTTCTTAAGCACCACACGCCACCTCCACGCCGGTCTCTGCCATTCTTTCCTGAAAAGAAAGTACATGATGAACTGAGTAATCATGGGGCAGACCCTTCTCTACATGGCTTTCCACACCCCGATCACTGAACTACAGTAATGTGATGGGGGTTAGGGACCGTGGTTATGAGAGGATGCCTCGGGTGGAGGATGAGCTTGCGAGCTATCTCTCCCCTCGACTTGCGTCCTCCCTGGAGAAGCCGGCGTTACCATCCAAACCATGTCGCACCACATCCACGCTCGTGGGGAAGGCGTACATGCCTTGGGCCAGGCAGGTGCGAGCTTGCACACCACGGTGCTTCAAGCCTACCAAGCCAACCTGCTACAGGAGATGGTTCAGAGGGGGGGTCCCTCCGAGGAAGATCTGGCGGAGCTTCGCAGAACCACGAAGCGTTAGACGCAGTGCGAAGCGTTCCGCCAGTACCTCCCTCGCCGGTCTGGACCCAAGGCAGCTGAGGCTGCCAGGCGTAGGTCCCTTCCCTCTACGAGCTCCTATGGAGAGGAGAGGAAGCAGAGTGTCGCTTCTCGGGGGCCCCCCCGAGGAGCTGGGGCAGCGAGACAGCGCTCTCACCCTCAGCCGTCTGAGAGACGCGATCTGAGGACCGTCATCCAGTCCCGACGGAGCTCAGGGAAGACCGGGGTAGGGGAGTCTTTCTCCCCTCCCGCACGGCGGCTCCCCCCTGCCGTTCTGGGGCTTCAGGGGTCCACCAGAAGATCACACGAGACACCGACCACCAGCCCCTGGTTCCGTTGGCAGACTTTGCAGACGCTTGGCGGAGCCTGACGAACATTTCTCCACGGGTCCTGCGCACTGCCATAGATGGGTATCGACTACAGTTCAAAACCCGCCCTCCAAATTCAACAGAAGAGAGGGGGTGGTTTGGACTGTGGTCCGCCCGGAGCAAGGTCCGGTGTTGGGACAGGAAGTTTGTACTCTGCTGAGGAAAGGCGCCGTGGAACGTGTCTCCCCCCCAGACAGAGACGCCGGCTCTACAGCCGGTACTTCATAGTCCCCAAGAAGGACGGAGGGCTGTGTGCCCTATTTTGGATCTGCGGGTTCTAACCGGTCTCTGAGGAGATTCAGGTTAAAGATGCTCATCATCCCCGCCACCGTGACGCACATCCAATCTGAGGATTGGTTCATCACGATAGATCTAAAGGATGCCTATTTCCAGGTCTCCATCCATCCTTCTCACAGGAAGTTCCTGAGGTTTGCCTTCGGGGGTGTGGCTTACCAGTATCGGGTTCTTCCATTCGGCCTGGCACTTTCCCCTCGCACATTCACCAAGTGTATGGGGCATCCGGATTTCAACTTCATCATAGCCCAGTCTCGAGAGTTGGCGGTTCGGCATCGAGATGTCGTTCTGGCTCGTCTGCGGCGTTTAGGGCTGAGGCTCAACGCAAAGAAGAGCGTGCTGGCGCCCACCCTACGGGCTACGTTCCTAGGGGTTGCATGGGATTCGACAACGATGCGGGCACAATTGTCTCCGGCACGTGTCGACACCATATTGGCTGCCGTGAAAGGGGTGAAGTTAGGCCATCACTATGAAACACTTTCAACGAGTGTTGGGTCTCCTGGCGGCTGCGTCCAGCGTAATACCATCTGGACTGCTGCACATGAGACCCCTGCAGTGGTGGCTAAGGAACGAGGGTTTTTCCCCAAGGGGAATCCTCTCCGTCTGGTTTGGTTTACGCGCAAGTGTCTTCGTTTGGAAGGAAACTTGGTTCTTGGGTCTTGTCGCCGGCTGGTTCTTTCGACAGACGCCTCCCTCACGGGCTGGGGCGCGGTCATGGACGGCCGCTTTGCAAGGGGATCCTGGCAGGTGCATCGATCCGAGTGGCATATCAACTGTCTCGAGATGTTGGTGGTGTTCCAGGCTCTAAGGAGTTTCCTGCCCGATCTCCAAGGCCACCACGTCCTGGTTCGTTCCGAGGAGAACAACACAGCGGTGGTGGCCTATCTGAATCACCAGGGCGGTCTGCGCTCGCGCCCTCTGGACAGACTGGCGCGTCAGATCCTCCTGTGGTCCCAGCAGAGGTTACTATCGCTCAGGGCGATGTATCTCCTGGGGACGCAGAATCAGGGAGCAGACCTGCTGTCGAGGCAGGGGCTGAGGCCCGGGGAATGGAGACTTCACCCCGAAGTGGTGGAGCTCTTGTGCGAAGAGTTCGGCCCCATAGACGTGGATCTGTTTGTGTCTCAAGAGACTACGCACTGCCCGCTATGGTTTCTCTCGTTCCTCCAGCCCCGTTGGGTCTGGACGCCATGGTACATTCGTGGCCGAGGCTACGTCTGTACGCTTTTCCCCCAGTCGCTCTGCTCCCGGGGTTCTGGAGCGGGTCCGCCAGGACTATGTCGGCCTACTGCTCGTAGCCCCGTTCTGGCCAACCCGGGTGTGGTTCTCGGACATCATGTCGCTCCTGGACGGCCCGCCGTGGCGGGTCCCTCTGAGGAGAGACCTGCTGTCCCAGGCGCAGGGCACCCACGACTGTGGGTCTGGCCCCTGAGGGGGCACAGTACCTAGAGGCGGGTCTAACAGCCGGAGCAGTCGAGACCCTCCTGAGCCCCGTCCACACGGAGGATGTACGGCCTGAAGTGGAGTGTTTTCTCCACTTGGTGTAGGGAGCGGTCGGTGGACCCTGTTACCTGCCCGGTGGTTCAGGTACTTGAGTTCCTCCAGGACCGGTTCTCTGCTGGTCTTTCCCCTTCCACCCTCAAGGTGTACGTGGCAGCTATTTCATCTTTCCACACCCCTCTGAGGGAGGGGTTCTTGGGGAAACTTCCCTTGGTTGTACGTTTCCTCCGTGGTGCCCGGAGGATGAGACCTGCGACTCGGTCCAAGGTTCCCACTTGGGATCTGGCAGTGGTTCTTGGGGCGTTGGCTGAGGCCCCCTTCAAACCCCTGGAGTCAGCTGAGGCTAAGCACTTGACCCTCAAGATGGCCTTTCTCCTTGCTATCACCTCTCTGAGGAGGGTGGGGGAGCTCCAAGCGCTTTTGGTCTTTCCCCGCAAAGCCTGGAGTTTTCCCCGGGGAATATTAGGGCTATCCTGCACCCTCGTTCAGGATACATCCCTAAAGTGCCTTCTTGTGCGGCAGGGTCCACAGTGCTGCAGGCATTTCATCCTCCACCTCATGTGACGGCGGAGGACGGGAGACTTCATCTGCTCTGCCCTGTCAGAGCACTGAGTATTTACACTCTGAGGTCCTCCCGTTGGAGGAAGGCTGACCAGCTGCTAGTGTGTTTTGGGTCTCCCAGGGCCGGGCTCCCTGCATCCAAACATACTATTAGCAACTGGATTGTTCAGACTATTTCCCTGGCCTATCAGGTGCGCGGTTTGCCTTCACCTGTGGCTGTGAGGGCTCATTCTACCAGAAGCAAGGCGGCCTCTCGAGCCTTCCTTTCCAGGGCCTCTTGCAGGATGTTGTTTAGCGGCTGGCTGGGCCACTCCGCACACATTCATTCGGTTTTACAGTCTTGACCTTCCTCCGGCACCTGGCACTCGTGCGCTCTCCTCTTAGTCGTGCCACTTTATTGCACACAGGGGCAGGCGGGGTTTTCGGCACGGTTTAGTGGGTATCTCGTTCCCATAGTGTCATAACCGACGCAGTTCGAGTTCCCTCGAAGGGGAACGAGAGACTGCGTCGGCCCGCCGCACCTCTCTCCCCGCCTGAAGCGCCTGCTTCATAGTTTAAGCTAATGATGAGTGTGTACAGGTGTGCTTTATACTCCTCCGGTTATTCCGTCACACCTTACCGTTCTAGCAACAAGCCAATAGGATTGGAGTGATTTCATTCACGTTCAGACCTGCTTCGCCTAGAGGCGTTCCCATAGTGTCGTAACCGACGCAGTCTCTCGTTCCCCTTCTCGGGGAACCAGGGTTACATACGTAACCCGAGACGTTTGTTCAGTTGAGAGACTCTGAATTAAAGTTTAGCTAGCTCCCGTGTATGTAACTATGTAAATGTAACTAACATGGCGACTTTCCGACGCTGATGTTTGTTTTATTTATGGTCATTGATCCTAAACATGTGCACCTTTCTTTGTATTTGCTAAAGCTAAAGTTTGAAGTACGGTTATTTAAAAGTTGTTGAGTTGAGAATGTGTCAAGTCATTCATCCAAGTCATGTCACTGTGATAATACTGAATATAGTATGGCATATATAACATGTTGGTAAGGTTGAAAAGACATGTATTTTGTATAATGTAGGCCTCTGTATTGTTTTCATATTTTGTATTTAAGAAAGTTGTAAAAGTAGGCTTAGCTAGTAAATAGCAGTAAGTCTGAGTCAATGGACATAAAGTTGTTACTGTGATGTAGAGACAGAGTTCAGTTAAAACTTTATGGACTAAAGATACATTTGTTACAGATTAATAACTCACCACTCTGAAACTCTTGCTCCAGTCTATGTTTCTAAATTGGTAAGGGGAACATATACACTGAACCGAAGCCCTGTTAATCGGCTTTTCAAGGCCTTCTGTGCTTCTGATTGGCTAGTAGTCATTAACTAGGAACTGTGCATGTGCTGTGCTGTGCGACTCCCAACAAAGATCTTTTACAAGCGAGAATCATTACTCCAAAGCTAAAAGGGTTCAATACACAGGGTGAAAGGTAAGCTGCAGCAATGTGCAGTGTGACAAATAATATGGTGTTTTTTGAAAATGAAACCATGTAAACCTGTTCTGGTACAACCCCTAAATAATGTTATGAACCTGTAAATGAGGATAATATGACCTCTATAACATTTCTGCCATAACACAAACATGTTTATACCAGCTTAGAAATATATCAAAAATACGATCAATGTTTACTTTGAAGGACACTGAAACCATCTTACATGCCTTCATATCATCATGCCTGGATTACTGCAACAGCCTTTTTACTTGCTTGACCAGGCTTTTAACCAGTACAAAGAAATATGACCACATCACCCCTGTTTTAGCTGCATTTAGAATAGACTTTAGAAATAATATATCATACATCATAATGATGTGCGGCACAGTGATTAGCACTGTCGCCTCGCAGCTAGAAGGTCATGGGTTCAAACCCCGGTTTCCCCAGCCTTTCTGTGTGGAGTTTGCATGTTCTCTGCGTGGGTTCTCTCTGGGTCCTCCGGCTTCCTCGCACCATCCAAAGATATGCAGGCTAGGTTAATTGGTGACCCTAAATTGAGGCAATTAATGTTATGTAAATGAGAGTATACAGACTGAGTGACATTATTACATCTAGTGGCCGTATTTGCTGGCTTGTTAAAGAGCGACGCAGGCTGCTTTCCAACGGGCCACCAGTGCCTTGTGTGCGCTGGATTTCAGTTATATTATTAGAACAATAAAGCCTTAAATTGAAAAACCATTTGCCTGATTTTCTAAATGTTTGTATCTGCCCAGCTCTGTGACTGCGATAAGCGCCCAACCAGCGCTTTCTTGTGTAACTGCGTGCACACAGCCTGGATCATTTCGGTTAATGAAGCAAATGCAGATTACAGAAGTTATGAAGGTATGAATGGAAAATGTAGTGTTCTAAAAAAAAGTAGATTAGTAGAAAAGGTATATTACTGGCCTACAGAAAATATTGGAGTAAAGTACAGTAAAAGTACAGTTTTAAAAAAGGAACGTGAAAATGTGCCAATTGCGTTTTTTGTATTTATTTTGCAAATTTGTATAACTTGTAACAAGTTCCTACCCACCCTGCAGCAGGAGTCCTCACTGCTGTCTTCAGGTAGGCTATAAGTAACAGCAGCACAAAAGACACGTTATATTGAGACACTTTGCTGCACATGCCTGGAGCGAACTCTTTTTTTTCCCCCCTTAACTTTTCAGCACCACCTTTACCTTGCCTACATGATTTTTGTCCGCGTTTCAACCGTTTGATCTTGTCTGATGCTTGATTGATTAATGATTCAAACCACCTCGGCTATGGGGCAACTCCGAAATCGCCAGGAAAAAGTGGGGGGAACAAAACATAGATTTTGAAATGTGGGGGGGACATGGCTCCTACGCGTATGGATTTCGTAAGATATGGCCAAGAGGAAGTAGATAGATGATGAACAGAAAGGGCCCAAGGACAGAGCCCTAGGGAACACCGGTAGTGACAGGAGAGAACGGTGATTTGAAATGTCTGAGTTGGACAAACTGAGTGCGGCCAGAGAGGTGACAGGTGAAGGCTCTGCTGAGAAATTGATCTCTGCCTGAAGTGGGAGACTGAGATGATGACAGTGGTCGTTCCCCTCTGGCTGGATAAAGTCTGATGTTCCTGATTTTACGCAAATTCCACATGTTACTACAGCTGGAGGCTCTCCGCAGCGCCACACAACTTTCTAATTTCTTCCATCTCAGAAAGAAAATAAAGGTCAAGTCAAAACAGTGTAGGGAGGCTGATCCAAAATTACCCACACATTTTAATCAGTGTATGATTCGTTAGTATACAGTTCGCCAAATTAATTAATAAGTTCATGTTTGCTGTGTACCATTGGATGTACTCACAACTATCACTGAATTAATTTTAAACAGAAGAATTCTGAAAAACCGGAGGATTCTCAGACAGCTTCTGAGGCGTTCCTGTTCCGGTCCCATTTGCTAGTGAGTTACGTACAAACTGAACGTTGAGCCTCCTGTTTTTCAAACTACACTGAACAAAATTATAAAGGCAACACTTTTGTTTTTGCCCCCCATTCATGATGAGCTTAACTCAAAGATCTATGACTTTCTCTATGCGCACAAAAGGCCCATTTCTCCCAAATATTGTTCACAGATCTGTGTTAGTGAGCACTTCTCCTTTACTGAGATAACAGCACCTGTGTTACTCCCACATGCTCGTTGTTAAAGGTTTGCTGTTTCTGTTCAGTCTTTGTCCAGTCATTGCAGTGTGTTGTATTGTGTAGCCTGACTTGCTCTGTCTCGTCGTGTCATCCTTTTTCTCTGCTTCCTGGATTATTTCCCCAGGGTGGAAAGTCAAGCATCTCCACTGGAGATGCTTAGGCGATAAACTGTGGTGGGAAACTGCACCCACCACAGCGACCTCCAGCATCCCCACTTCCCCTTTCACCTCGTCGAAAGACTTCTACATGTTAATATGACAGAGGTGAGTTTGGCGTCTGCAGTCTGGCGTACCAATGATGTAGTTTGTATAGGAAACCTTCCTTCCAACCATGTACGGACCAGAAAACCTAGCGGTCATGGCAGAACCGGGATTGGGTAGCAAAACTAACACATCGCCGGGCTGAAACTGCCGTTCCACCGCACTCAAAACATCTCTTCATATACCTTTGAGCTTGAGAAAGTGATTTCCTAGAGCACCTTGTGTTAAGGTTTGAGAAGCAGGGTATGATAACCACCTGAGGTAACTGTTATTTGACATTAATTACTTTTATAAACCTGTTGCTAGCATGTATGTGTTTTAAATTGTAGGTTGTCAGCTGCTGTTTTCCCTCGGTTAAAGTAGGATTTGAACAATTATTAATCGTAATTAGTACACTCTGGCTGCGGTGCCTCCACGTGGCATTCTCCCAGTTGGGTATGCTTGTATTTTAGATATAACCGACTGGTCTATCTGGTGTTTGATTTAGCTTGTTGTTTTTTTCCTTTTCAGTGGTCTGCTTGTGGTGGAGGTTAGACATGCAAGTGTGGGTCCCTTCACTGATTGTAGTGCTAACAGCATTGGGGTTTGCAGTGACTATCAATTGCATTGGGCACGTGCAGTGGGTAGGTTGGTGCACACCTGGAGCACACCCTTGGTTAGATTGCCTCTCCTCAGCTGGCTGTGGCCCACTGCTGCTTTTTGTTTCTTCAATAATATGCAGCAATAACTGGGAGTGTGTTTTGTTAAAAAAAATTGACAGATGTTTGCCTAAATTGTATTAAACTTCTATATTCTACTGTAATTTGATAAGTTATTTGCATAACTAATGACCATTTGCTTACAGTTGGCACTGTCACTGCTGTTGAATTTGGCCTTTAGGACTAATTTTGTTTTTGATCTTTCCATCTTTATGTTCATTATGGTTGTTAAAAAATAATATCTGCAGTATTAACAGCGTAATGTAATTCGTTACTTTCCACCTCTGTGATCAAATACATTATTATTGTTGCTATTACTATATTAAACTTACCGCACGCACACACACACACACACACACACACTGATGGTGACATGGACTTAGTTTCACATTTCACACCCATTCTCCATTCACTCCACTGGCTTCTGTTTCTCCTAGGACTGAATATAAGGTCTCCCATCTCACCCAACAGTGCATCTATGGAAATGCCCCCCCCCCCCCCCCTGAAAGAACTACTCTCCCCTGTAACTGCAACACAATCCCTCTGCTCATCAGACTCAAACCGCCTCCTTCTCCCCAGGACAAAGCTCAGGACCATGGGTGATCAGGCTTTCTGTTCTGCTGCTCCTCGGATCTCGAATGCCATCCCTGACTATCTAAGGGGATCCCCAGGGCACCTCAGACTACTGAGACTTTTAAAAAGGACTAAAAACATTTCGTATGAGAACGTATGAGGTAAGTTTAATTAACCCTGCAAGCTGTTGCATTATCTATTTGTATTTTATATTGATGTTTTTACCTTGCTTTTATGATCTTAACTGTAGCACTTTGAGATTTGCTTCAAGTGTAAAGTGCATTACAAATAAAATGTATTATTATTATTATTTGAGGGAGGGCTGTCTTTATCATGTAAAGATCTATCAGCATACAACAAACTAACAGAATGGATAGTTATTAGATGAGGAGCCTTCCATCAAAACTCTGAAGTTACTGTTTAAGGCAGGACACATTTTCATAGTGTTCAGTTTTGAGACTTATATTTTACTTCCATGTCTTCTTTTACTCTAATGGAAATAAAACTTCCAAGTATACACCTTTAGATGGTGTTGGGTTTAAAGCCTGTTACCCTCTGTCTGTTTGCATCTATAGATTTATTCTAAATGAACCAAAACAAGCTAATCTGCATATTTACACAGAACATTTCAGAGGAAAATATTCTTGAGCACCTGGAAGTGCTTTGATACAAAATGTAAATAAGGTATATATACTGGTGAGATGAGGATACTCTGTGAGGATTTCCAGTATGTCCTTGGAGCTATTATCCCGGATCCAGCTCTGCATAACACTGTGTCCTTCATGTAAGACTGCACCTGGGTGAAAGGCTCTGAATTGTGTTTCAGTCATTCGTTCTGTTGGAGGGCCCTTTCTTCTGGAACAGTTGATTCTCCAGAGAAACACAAGAGATTACAAATACGTTTATGAGTTATGAGTCAGGCAGGGACAGGGAAGCCCGAAGCTGGACGCCGGCGACGTTTTTCAATTAATTTCAGTGGGAGTCGTGCGTTTCCGCACCAGCAGCACCGCAACGCAGTGGTTGCCGCAAAAAAAAACGCCGCCGACATCCAACGAGAGAAGTTGAGCCAGATTCAACTTTTGGGAAACCGGAGCCCCACGTAACGCTCAGGCTGCCAATCAGACTCTCAGATTGATCAAACCTCCACAGACAGCATGAAATGTCTCTGAAACAGAGACTATCCAGGTGGACTCACGGACTAAACTCTGATAATCGTATGAATGCCCTTCGTGACAGTTTTGCAGTAGAGGTAACACACATCAGGTACAGATAAGGAACAATTAAGAGAAACAGGCTTTTTAATTAAAGAAAATGATACATGTACACATACACTATTGTAGTGAACAATAGTGTGGATTTGTGCATTTTACATTGAATAAATTTGGAGCTATCCTAAATTCCTTTCTCCTCCCCAGAGAAGAAGGGGAGGGGTCAAAGTTGCTTTCTCTAAGTGCTATCCTGACCATAAAACTGGCACCTTTTTGATTCCGAAGCTGATAACGCGGGGCCTGACTGTTAAACTGACAAAGGGACACGAACCAGCCATTGGCATCTCCCTGAACAGCTTATCAAAACTGGCCCCCCACACACGTTTCCGTGGCAACTGACCTTATTCTTTGTTTTATTACCACATCAAAAAGGAAAACCCCTGTCTCACCCAAGTGTGACATGGTCCAGACGCCAAACTTTGGATGACAAAGGACTGCAGTCTCCAAAGACTCAAAGCATTTAATTAAGTTTAATTAAATCTTTAGTTACCCAATTACGTTTGCCTCTATTTGAGTAGTTATGTTAACTGTTGTTGCTATCTGTTGTTGATATAAGTGCTGAAAAGAAGTTACTTGTGCAGTGTTTTTATTTTCAGCAAGACACTCCTTCATCTAATGTAATCAATGCTTGTTCATAATACTTTCCTACAAAATTCCTTTAGAAATGATGACAAAGAAATGTTTTACTATACTCTTAATCGCCATCTTGAATTTAAGGATGAATCAACAATATCCCTGGTTCCTAAGGAGAGACGATCTTTGATTTAATCCAAGCTTTCCTCATGTAACCTGAGCTCCCCCAAGTGGGCGAAATAAGTATTACATGCCCTCATCGGAAATGCCGTTAAATGTATAAATATCCTGACCAATAATGTGACAATTGTTTCCTGTTACCAAATGCCTAGAACAGTACAACCGTTCAACCATTGAGGTTCAATTGTGGAAAATATTTGATTATAATACATGCAAATAGATTTCTTTTTAGACATGAAGTTTAGAAAGGCAGTCCCATGGGAAACCTGAGACGCCCCCTGGGGAACTACGCCCCAGGCAACAAAAGAGCGACACGCGACCTCGCTTCAGCTCTTCTCTTTGCTGTTGGCTCTCTTCCACTCTGCTCGGCCCTCTGGACGCTTTGGCACGCGCGTGGCGTGCCTCGCCAGGCAACGCCCTCAGTCGGCCAGAGGGACAGGCATTTTGTTCGCCTGAAGCTACACACCTGAAGTGCTGCGACATCGATCTGCCCTTCAGTTTGTTTTATTTTCTTTATTTCTTTTGTTTGTTAAAGTTATCAGTCCATTAAGTTACACTGGACTAATTCAGGAACGACCAAGTTCCATTTTAAGCCTTTTTCGTCGAAGCCAACTTCACCGAGGTCAGACCAAGCCACGTGGTCTCGCCAGCTACAACGAAGGAAACCTGAAAACAGCCGAATTGCCAGACGGAGGAGGCGTTTTCAATCAGACACGGAGAACCCCGGAGAATCCCTAGCAAAAAGCCAGGATCGGGCAGCTAGCGTGGGACCCGTGCAACAGGCCAAAAGCAGGCTGTCGACAAGCAGTAAGACTTAACACACGTTCTGTGATCAGATATTCCCCTCTTAACTCCTAAAATCACAGCATTAGTTTACTTTCATTAGCTCTTCTATGTCGTATGAGTCAAATGCTTCCCACAACCGAACCTCCAGGCTCATTGCTCAGCAAATGTTGATGTTCCCTGTATCCAACCATCTTTTTATCACCTTAGTTAGAGAATAAATTCACTGTAATATAATCAAGAGCTGTGTGTGTTGCCTATTTCTAGTTCCTGCCAAGAGAATTGACCCTTTAGATATGAGACTGATTATTAACTAACTGATCACTAGTAATAATTGTATAATTATTCAAAACTACCTAGAGGTCCGGAGACTCTAGGATTATAACAACTCCGGTGGTGCCCTGAAACGAGGAAAATTTTGATTTTATGAATCTTCAATTATGAATTCATAATTGGGTATCTATTCTCATAAATTTATTAAAATGCATAACTAAAATTTTTTAGGTCTGCTACATTATGGAGCCTGCCGTGTGAGGCCTTGTGACATACTATAATAGACTATACACACAGCCCTGATGCAGAGAATTTTTCCCTCCAAAATCTTGCCACTGAAATAATTATCGCCCAATAAGTTGCTCCCTAGAAACTCTCCTGGCTTCCCTCTTAACTTAACGTTAGTGCTGAAAGTGTGTGTGAGTTTTGACCGTGTTCTTTGTTGTGAAATGAAATGCTTTGTGCAACTTGTTTGGCCGCCGCGCCATTGTTCTTTGTTGTTCAGTACAGAGCTGTAGTGAGCTAAGGTATGAGGGCCGAGCTAATGTTAAACTGAATGCATTCCTGTAACTTTACCATATGAGAAATCTGAGCTAAAGCTACACACAATCTCCGCTGACGAGTGGATGAAATGCCCTTTTGGTTGAGAGAAACTTAACCGATATTTTGAATTGATCATTTTAAGGCCTAATAAGAGGCAGATAGATTACAGTTGCGCTGTGCCAATGTGATTTGTTTGCGGCTATAAATAACAGTCTGACGCGCTGTGCCGTGGATTGTTATGTTATTCTACATTGAGAAATAGGCCGCGCCCGAGGTGGAGCCACAGCTCCCCTACTGACTGGCGGAATAAATTGCATGCTCTGCATTAAATCGACTTCAGCGGCATCAGTGACAGAGATGAGCGTTTGAATGGAGTGAATTAAACTAGACTTGAGACACATAAACCATTGTGTTGACTCTCAGATTAAATTAATAAGGAGTGTTACTCCTTACTTAAGTGTAGGATAGAGCACAGGCTCTCCTTTTTCCTTGAATAACTGCTAACTTTTAAAGATCTATTGGGTGTTTGCTTGTAACAAGGTACTTAGCCAATTTTGTACACTAACCTAGGATTACACTTAGTAGTTCTATTAATTTTGATGCAATCTTTTATTCAAAGATTCACTTATCTAATTTTGATCCAGCTGTATTTGAATAAAAATGCACATTTAGAAGCCTTTTCTGTAGTGCTATTTTTGATCCTTGCAGGAATAAGATAAATACAGAATAATATCTTGATTTGAATTTTGTTAACCTTTTGTTGTTTGGACTGATTGGAATTCTGAAACCTACATTAAGCTTGATAAGTTGAATTGATAGCTTTCCAACTAGGCTTTCTTTAATTCTTGTTCATTATAAATGTAATTTGGACTCTGACTTTTATAGCAATTGGAATTGTGATAACTTGATAATTACCAAAGGGTAATTAAAACCTTCAGTTTAATCAGCTTTGATTTTTTAAAAATTTAATCCACTTTAATCAGCCTGGGGTTTTTGTTAATGTAACTTTGAACTTTGAGTTTATTCTCATTGCCTTTGAACTTTGATTTTAGAAATTTAATTATTTTTAATCTCAAAAAGTTTAATTTTCCAATTTTGAACTTTGATTCTAAAATTTTATTTTTCTCAAACAATTATTTTTTCAACTTTGAGCTTTGATTGTCAAGCTAGTTGTAACATGAACTTTGATTTGATCTACAGCATTTAACTTTAATCCCAAGTGAGATTTAATTGCATTTCTCCTATTTTTGCTTTCATCCTAAATTTGAATTTTCAGTTTGGTCATTTAAGTCTGACTTGAAAGTCAGCTTTCTCCAACCTGACATTCCCTTTTTTCTCAACTAGTAAACACGCTAGCTGAAACTCTGTTTAACTGACTGGCTCAGGTCTGCTGTACCAGCTAACACCTGTAGTCCACTTCTGATTTTATTAAACCAAATTGTATAACTGAGTCCATAGATTTGATTTTGATCCTTCTTTTCTTCAGATTCCAACCTTCCAAATTAACTTAAAGGAACATCAACAGCTCCAGGAAGCTATAGAAGCAACACCCATTTATTTTTGTATTTTTAGGTATATCCTCTGAGTTGACACACTTGTTTGTTGTCTGATTTGGAATCACACCAATGAATTCATAATTGGGTATCAATTCTCATAAATTTATTAAAATGCATAACTAAAAATTTTTAGATCTGCTACACTATATTATGTCTTGTATGACCCCTTCATCTCATTAGACACCGTTGCTTATTAAGTGCATTCACATCTGTGCAAAAAAAAGTTTTTAAATCAGCATCAATTTACGAACCAAGATAATTAAACTCACATAGCCACTGTCTGATCCATCATTCAGTTCCAGGAATGACTGCACCAATGATAGCCCCAGGGCAACTTTTATGTTTGTGGATGGCCTGTAAATACTCAACCTAATACTTCTGCAAGCATCAACAGAGAACATGAACACAAAATAACAACACAAACACTAATGTTTAAGTCTGTTGCCTAGTTTTAAAGGGGACCTATTGTGTTTTTCCAGTTTTTCAAACTTATAAATATGTTTAAAATGTTGGATACTTTATCTGTTTGTAGTCTGTCTCCAGTCCTTTGAAAGGCTCGGCTGCATCTGAAAACTCTTGTCCGAGCTCTTCTACCTGTGGGCTCTGATCATGACCTAACTGACTAAACAGTGACATTGTCTTGGTTTTTAGTCTGCTCACAATGTCACCAATTAAACTTGAGGTGTGTTTAACCACATAGTTTATGTTAGTAAATGTCTGGGATGACCTGGATCTTAGATGAGCTAGAAAAAGGGCCACTCTGTCTGTAATTCCCTCTTGCTCCAATTCATCCCAATCTTGTACACCTTCAACTTGTTCTTGATTATCATATTCATCAACATTAAAAACATTAGCAGGCTGATGCAATACATTGGCAGGCTGGGGCAGGCCTTGTTCTCTTCGTGTTCCCTATGTAGGTGCCTTCTATAAGAACTAATGAAGGAAAATGTTCTGTTACAACTGTTTTCACAACGTTGAAAATATGTTGTTGAACTATTTACATTGTGAACTGTGCGTAAATGTGATAAGAGAGACTTGATATAACCAGGGATTAGCCTTTTGCACTTAAAGCATGTATACGCCATCTGCCTGTTGATCAGCAATAATGAAAGCCCTTAGCGCTCTAGTGGAGATAACTAACGCCTGGGGCCAACTTTGGGGACAAGATTTTTGATAGTGTCCTCATCTAAGAGAAGAAATGCCTCCTCATCTATGTCTTCATCTGACAAACAGAAAACAAGACAACATGAGTACTGTTAAGCCGAGACAATTGTGAACCACTCACCAGACACGCTAACAAATAATGACATTTGAGGGAATGCTGTGGCTTCTTCTACAGGGGTAGAGAGGGAAGGAGGCGTTTCTTTCAAAAGGGTCCAACTGCAGACCTCTACTGTCAGGCCACTTCCGCTGCAGACCTGCTCTGTCAGGCCACCTCCACTGTCAGGCCGGTCAGGAAAGGAAAAAAACTACAAAATAAATGAGCAAGATTTGACAGGAAACACATTAAAAAATTATAATCACGTAGACATAGGGGGAGGGTTTTGTCATTGATTTATATTTAATTATTTAGTCAACAATGTAACGGGAGGCGAGCTAAAGTTAATTCCTTGAATATAGTATATTAATGTGAGCCTATTCAACTTAGCACTTGCCGATGTAGCAACAAAGCCCACTGTATATCACTTCAACCATTCAACTAGTAACAGTATCTTTTTTTACAGGCACTATTTATTTATTCTGTCAAAATATGACGTTAACTCCGTCCATACAGCTAGCCACATCCATTCACAGAAAACAACTGTGGAAACTGGAATAAAATTTGAGCTTCGTGGGGGTCTGTAGTATAACGGACGTTCCCGGCTGGGATTAATAAATAAATAATATGTAAATGTATAGCGCCTTTCTAGTTTTTTCGACAACTCAAAGCACTTTTACACTACATCTGCATTCACCATTCATACACTGAGCCTAAGTGCTCAAACAGAAACGAACATACATTCGTACACTAGCGGAACAGCTGCCAGGGGCAATTCGGGGTTCAGACAAAAAGGGCACTTGAGGAAGAAAAAGGGAAGGTGCTGAACCCCCTTTTTCATGTCTGCCTTTTTCAATATATATATATATATATAATGTGGTGGGCATCCCCTGTGTAAATGACACCTATGGATTTAAGAATGGGGGTGATGTGTTCCCTTCTTTGAAGCTGATGATACACGGGGCAACTTTTTGAGCAATGCTGCCGGGCAATCTTGCTTGTGGCAAGCCCGACTATGTTTTGAATGGATAGCGGTGGGGTGGGGCGAGTGGCAGAGTGGTGGGGGAAGGGGATTATGGTAGTAATCTTTTCTCATTACCGTTGATGGCAACATTGCCCAGCACCATTGCTCTAAAAGTTGCTCCATGTATCATCAGCTTTACTCCAAGAGAATTCTCTCTAGAATCGTCAACGAGACAATTCAAGACCCCGGCAGCCTTCCTCTTACAGCAGACTTTCCGTCCGGTCTGCATCCACACCATCTGCACCAGTTATAGCATCCCTCACTTGACTTGAACCATAGCCGTCACATCCACGCTCACTCTCTTCAGTTTCATTTGCAATTGAGTCATTCCTCAAACAACACCGCTTTCTACCAAAGTGATCCGAAGTCCAAAGGGAAAAGGCAATACTCAGTGAAAGACACAGTAGTGGTAATAAAACATTTAGTTTCTTTATTAGAATATAATTTGGGGTGGCCAGGCTTCCTTTGACCTCCGACAGTATGTTCGCCACCTCTGACTGTGTGTGTCTGCCGTTTGGTGGTGGTTTTTTTTGCTGAAAACGGCTGCCTGTTGATGAGAATAGTGAGTGTAAACCAAAACAGTGAAGTTGGGGCCTTAAAACCAAAACTATTAATTAAAAGACATATCATAGAGTTGAGAGGAACTGCAGAGTCGGGTGATAATTGGATGAGTGGATTTGTGACTGTGATGACCCCTTTACACATCACACACTGTAATTTGGTCAATTGTTTTTATTATAAAAAGTATTTCTTCATTAAATAATGGAATCTAAACAAACACTAAAAGTCATGACAGACAAGAACAAGAACTCAACAAGAACCCCCCCCCCACACACACACACACACACACACACACACACAGTCAGCAATGATTGCATCACATGTTGGTGTGTGGCGGCTGCATTGTGTGTTTATGCTGAAGCTTGTTTTTCTTGACACCTCGGACACAAATCCATGCAGGTGAGAAACCAGGGGTTCGGCACACCACCGTTAGAAACAGCTAACAGGCTGCATAACGGTGTTCACAGAGAGGCAAATTAAATCTTGAGGGAATTAATGTGTGTGTGTGTGTGTTTGTTGGATCTTCTAATGGCCACAATACATGGGGGAAATTTCAGAGGTGTAGAGTAAATGATCGTTTCTACAAACAAACACTGATCTATAGAGAGATGAGTTTTTGCACTTCAGGTTAGCTCTGCTCATTAAGTCATTCACACTAACTTTGTTTAATTTTGCTGAAAACATTTTGAATCATGTATTTCCTTTTACTCCCTTAAGGTTGTATTCCCTAATAGCTTAAGTCTGGAGTTTCTGAAGTTGGGATACTTTGCTTCATGTGTTACCTCAGCCCTCCCTGTGTTTCTCTCTAATTCTAATTCTGGGCCTTTTCTGTGAAAAAAACCAAACAGAAAATAAACATTTAAAAATAGGTTATGTACAATAAATAAACTGAATTTGGTTTTCCAATTTAATTTGCTACAATACTATATGTGGATGAAAAAAAAGAATTCCGCTAATGATATAACATGCCTTTCTACACTGAACAAAATTATAAATGCAACACTTTTTTTTGCCCCCATTCATCATGAGCTGAACTCAAAGATCTAAGACTTTCTTTATGTGCACAAAAGACCTATTTCTCTCAAATATTGTTCTCAAATCTGTCAAAATCTGTGTCAGTGAGCACTTCCTTTGCTGAGATAATCCATCCACCTCACAGGTGTGGCATATCAAGATGCTGATCAAACAGCATGGGGATTGCACAGGTGTAGGCTCGAAAATGTGCAGTTTCACTGTATTGGGGGCTCCGGGGGGGGGGGGGGGGTCCGGAAACCAGTCAGTATCTAGTGTGACCACCATTTGCTTCACGCAGTGCAACACCTCTCCTTCGCATAGAGATGATCAGGTTGTTGATTGTGGCCTGTGGAGTGTTGGTCCACTGCTCTTCAATGGCTGTGGAAAGTTGCTGGATATTGGTAGGACCTGGAACACGCTGTTGTTCCTGACAGTTTGTGCAGAAATTCTTTGGTTATGCAAACCCATTGTTGCAGCAGCTGTCCGGGTGGCTGGTCTCAGATGATCTTGGAGGTGAAGATGTGGGATGTGGAAGTCATGGACTGGTGTGGTTACGTCTTTGGAGACGGCTTATGGTAGAGAAATGAGAGAAATTAAATTCACAGACAACAGCTGGTGGACATTCCTGCAGTCAGCACGCCAATTACACGCTCCCTCAAAACCTGCGACATCTGTGGTGTTGGGCTGTGTGATGGAACTACACATTTTCGAGTGGCCTTTTATTGTGGCCATCCTAAAGTGTTGCGTTTATAATTTTGTTCATTGTAACAAGGTGTTGTGACAGGCCATCAAAAACATCACAGGATACAAAAGCAGGAGCTCCCCCATCATGTGTGAGGCCACATTACCAGATGAACTAAACACCTTTTATGCTCGCTTTATCTCCTCAACAAAGAGTCAGCTGTAAAGTCTACTCCACCTCCAGAGGACCGGCCACTGTCAGTATCCACAGCAGATGTGAGGAGAGTCCCACTGAGAGTGAAATGAGTAAATCAGCTGGGCCTGATAACATTCCTGGCCGTGTACTAAAAATCTGTGCCAATCTGTATGTTTTTACTGACATTTAGAATAACAATACAGTACATTTAGCTGACACCTTTATCCAACGCGACTTACAATTGCTATACATGTCAGAGGTCGCACGCCTCTGGAACAGCTAGAGGTTATGTGTCTTGCTCGAGGATATATTGGTGGATGTGTCACAGTGGGGATTTCAGGACAAAGGAAATAAAGACACACACTCCTTTCTACATCAGTGTTGCTGAGGTGGAGCAGGTGAACAGTTTTAGGTTCCTGGGAATCAGCATCACAGAGAACCTGACATGTTTGTTGCACATCTTCACGCTGGTGAAGAACTGACTGAATTTCTAAAGGGAGCTTAAGAAGGCCAAAGTTCTGCCAAAGCATCCTGACTGCAAACATCTCAAACTGGCATGGGACGTGCACGGCCCAGGACCGGAGGCCTCTGCAGCGGGTGATTAAAACCGAGCATCAGTGATATCGGTGAGGTGAGGTGCCTGTGCAGAGCCCTAAAGATACTAAAGGACAGTACCCACCCAGCCACAGCCTGTTCACCCTGCTGCCTTCTGGGAAGAGATATAGAAGTTTCAGCTGCCGCACCACCAGACTGCAGAGCAGCTTTTTCCCTCAAGCTATCAGACTCTTAAACTCTTATTCATCCTCAGCACTGCTCCAGTGATGATAGTTTATTTCTGTTACCATTTTTATAATTGATTCTGTATTAATGTATATTGTCTGCTATGTAGCAGAAGAGAGTTACAAAGCTCAATTTCATTATATAACCTGTTATATTGTGACAAATGTACCTCCTACCTATGTTTCATGGAGCAGTGCTGATGAATTTGAGTCAGAGTTCAGAAGTCTCAAGGTGAAACCATTCATCTCACGGAAAAATAATGTCACATTGACCAACAATCAATCCAATCCAACAAATCAACAAATCAGATACACGCTTTGGATGCGTCACCTATGCTTCTACTATGATTAAGTAGGCTATGTAGTTATATTTCTTTTTTGTCTGTTTTTACTGTGTTTATTGTTGATAGATACGATCGGGGGTCTGCTCAGGGTATTTTATTGTTAAATTTTCTGTGTATTCTCTTCAGAGAGGAGTGGAGAGACACATCTGGTGTGAGCACAAGCATTGACTAGAGTGGCTGCGATCAGCTTCAGCACCTACGACGCCGACAGACTTTCGAAGTGAATCCGGGGTCATGTAAACTTGGCATAAATGACTTTGTAGCAGGTTGGCCCCGTGATGAAGCTCCACCCCCACTGTGCAGAGAGTCCAGCTCAGCCCCCGTCAACACGTATATACCTCGCCTCTAAATTAAACAGAAAATTAACAAAACTGTCCTTTAAACGGGTCAGTTCAAACCTTCAAAAGTCAACATGAAACATAAAAACAATCAGGAGAAATACATCTTGGAAAGCTATTAGAAAAACCCACAAACCCACGACCTTGTTGCTGTGAGGCAACTATGCTAACCACTGCACCACCACGCCGCCTGAATAATGACATTTGTTCCTCCAAATGAAATTAAATAAGATCTTATCTAATTCTTTGTATATTTTCAGTAATAAGGATACATAGATCTGGATATTCCCTCAGTAATAGATAGTAGAACTCTACCATTCAGTGAAAGATCCCTCATCCACCACATTTTGGAACATTTTCATTATTTGTTTAATCATAGGGCTGAAGTTTAGGTTTTTCATACTTATCACACCCAGGTATGTAACTGGGTTCTTCATTGGATACCATTAACTGATAATAGATCACATTCCTGAAGTGGTAGCCTAATAAACAAATTTGTTCGAGTTCATTATAATTGCTTTGATTCATTCCTCTTTATTAGAAAAAAAAAAGTATCATCTGCCAGTTGAGTTAGTTAGTTGATCACTTTAGGCCTACTTTGGAACCATAGACTGCATAAAAACTTGAAACTGACCTTTTTCTAATGTCACAATCATGGTCACAATTTGTGTGACAAGGAACAGAGAGGGGCCTTCCCTCAGAGACTGTGGTAGTGACCAGTGGTCTGTGTGGCAGCGACCAGTGATCAGTGTGACAGCGACCACTATCTTTAGCGGCCCTAGTGGTAGCGACCACTGGTCTGTGTGGCCGCCTGGAAGCAAGGCAGCGACCAGTGGTTGGTGTGGCAGCGACCACTATCTTTAGCGACCCTAGTGGTAGCGACCAGTGGTTGGTGTGGCAGTGACCACTATCTTTAGCGGCCCTAGTGGTAGCGACCAGTGGTCAGTGTGGCAACGACCACTATCTTTAGCGGCCCTAGTGGCAGCGACCAGTGGTCAGTGTGGCAGCGGCCACTATCTTTAGCGCCCTTAGTGGTACCAACCGCTGGTCTGTGTGGCAGCAACCACACCACAGAATTGGCTACAACCCCCGCTGCCCCTGCCCCTGGCCAAGTCCCATCCACACCGACTACCAAACCCGCACCTCACCACAGGCGGCTGAGAGCTCTGACACCTAACGGGTGGCTCGGGATCCCACCAGACAGCAAATCCAGTGGCTTTCCTCCTCAACCTCGATCTCCTCGCCTGGAACCCGGCTTCCAGCCCAGAGGCAACTGGCTGAACAGTTGCCCCCTGCCCACACAAGTCTGCAGTAACACCCGAGCCCTGCCGAACCGCGAGCTCCCTCATCATCTTTCCTCTCGTCCCTACCACTTTGATAGTGGGCGATAGCATTATCAGGAACATCCATTTCTTCAATGCCACTACACGTTGTCTTTCTGGAGCCACAGTCCCGACTCTGGTAGCAAACTACCTGAACTGCTGCTCTCACTCCCATCCTCCATAAACCGGGTGCTTGTCCATATTGGCTATAATGACACAGTTCGTTGGGAATCTGAGCAGACAAAAAAGGATTTTATTTTATACTATATTTTTGGGTCATTATATGAAAACGTGCCATTTTGTGTCCCTCAAAAAACCAAGGCTCCGTAAATCTTAATAAATATATAAATCTAATATAAGAATAAATTATTTTCTGTTTCTTTTGTTTTTAAAGGATTTTAATCACTTTTTTGTCTACTTTTTAATCTAATTCTACTTGCTATAGAGGCCAAAAAAGTCAAACTATCATACCAAAACTTAAGCCTCAAGTGTTGTTTCATTACTCATGAAGGGGTTTTATTCTTAATATGTGTAAAATACTGCAAAAAACAACAATTTAGTTGGGTCCCCATGAACATCACAACTTATGTTGTTGAGAACAAAAACGCTCTCAACAGTGCCCGGTGCATCTTTCACTCACACCTCATACATTCCATCTCCAGCAACCCCAAGTTTCTTTTCTCTACAATAAATAAACTCCTCAACCTCCCCTCCTGCCCCACCCCTCCACACTCACAGTCACTGTCTTGTTTCTCACCTCTGTCCTCTTTAGAACTGTTAAAATTCACCACAAAAATGAACAACTCCACCTGCAGCTTAGACCCCAACCCACCATCCCTTATCAAGACCTGCCTTCCATCCATCACCCCACTCATCATCAAAATCATTAATTCCTCCCTCACATCTGGATCAGTCCCAACAACACTCAAAGTTGCAGCTGTCACTCCCATCCTCAAGAAACCTGATCTCAACCCCGACATTATGTCCAATTTCCCCTTCCCCCCTTACTATCAAAAATCCTGGAACGTGTTGTTGCTGCTCAAATTCAAACCCACCTCACCACTAACAACCAGTTCGAACCATTTCAATCTAGATTCCTCTCACAACACAGCACTGAAACAGCCATCCTCAAAATAGCCAATGACCTCCTCGTCTCTGTCGACTCCGGTCACCTCACCATCCTAATCGTGCTCAACCTCACTGCAGCCTTTGACACCATCAACAACTCCACTCTTCTCTCCCGACTGGAAACCTACTCCAATATTTCTGGCACTGCACTCTCCTGGCTCCTCTCTTACCTCACCAACAGACAACAGTCCATTAACATCAATAACTGCACCTCCTCCACTGCTCCTTTGTCACATGGCGTCCCCCAAGGTTCGGTGCTTGGTCCTTTCCTGTTCATCATTGACATCCTGCCACTCTGTAATATCATACGTAGGTCTCCACTTCCACTGCTACGCCGATGACGTCCAGATCTACATCTCCACCAAATCCATCACGACAGTACCTCTGCAACTCTGACCAACTGCCTCACCAACTTACAAACCTGGATGCAAACCAACTTCTTAAAACTCAATTACAATCAATCTGACATGATCATCATCGGCCCCAAATCACAAAAAACACCAACAAGCCTTTCCATCAACAACCTTGGAGTCAACTTTGACAACAACCTCACTTTTGAACACCACATCAACCATATCACCAGGACTGCCTTCTTTCACCTCAAAAACATTGCCCGTCTCTGCATCACTCACCTTCTGTGCTGCTGAAACCCTGATCCACGCCTTCATTACATCCAGAATTGATTGCTAGAATAGCATCCTCTATGGTTCTCCTGCCGAAGCCCTAAATACACTTCAATATATCCTAAACTCTGCTGCCCGCCTCCTCACCCACACACGCACCTGTGACCACAACACCCCTGTCCTCCAGAATCTTCACTGGCTCCTTGTTCCCCAACGCATTCAGTACAAAATCCTCCTCCTCACACATAAAGCCCTCCATAACAAGGCCCCTTCCTACCACACAGACCTGTTTCCACCACCACAATCCCTCCCGCAACATCCGCTCCTCTGACACTAACCTCCTCTCACCTCAAATCAGGACCAAGCACCGTACCTGGGGCGACAGAGCTTTCACCATTGTAGCCCCCTCCCTATGGAACTCCTTACCCATACACATCTGAGATTGCAGCGACATGGACTCATGTTCATATATTTTATATGATGCTATTTATGTTATTAATCTGTTTAAAATGTACATGTCTACAGTAAAAGCAAAGTGTCTTAAAAAGAGAGAACATTTCACTTCATTTGTTGGATTTTTAATTAAGTGAAAATATGGTTGTAGAGCAGATCTCATTTCAGTCACTTCACAGCCTCTCTACAGTATGTTGGCCTCACAGGAGCCAGACTGCAGAATCTGCAGAGTAACAATGAGCTTAACTGCTCTTCTAAACCAGGGGTAGAACATGGCATAAATCACAGGGTTTAGACACGAGTTCAAACAAAACAGATAAATCACAAAGGTTCCAGAAGAAGTATTGAGCAAACTGTCCCCTGCAAGAGACACACAGTAATATGGGCAGAAACATATTAGGAACACAACTACAAGAACACCAAGAGTCCTGGCTGCTTTCAGCTCAGATTTCTTTGCTGTTAGAGTCACTGAACGTTGGAGTGTGACAGCTGTAATGTGAGTGCGCATGGCACGAGCCTGAGACACAGCCACTACAAACACTCTCATATACAGAACTATGATGACAGTAACTGGAACAACAAAGGTCAAAGCAAGGTCAACAGCTTCTGTGATGTGGTTAACTATAAGCAAACACTCTCCAAACAGGAATTATACCTACCTGGTTGAGTCAGGTCATCTTTTACAAAGAGACCGTTGTAGAAAACAGAACAGAACCAACACAGACAAACACAGAGTTTAACTCTTCTCACAGTGATTCTGGTGGTATAATGCAGAGGGTGACAAATAGCAACATAGCGGTCAACTGATATGAGCACCATGTCTCCTATTGAGGCAGCAGGAATGATGTACCCTACATAAATATACAGAGAACACACAAGGTCACCAAGAAACCAGCAGTGTATGTTTCTAAGGATTTCTCCCGGCATCAGCAGGAGGCCCACGAGAAAGTCTGAGACAGCCAGAGAGAGGAGGAGGATGTTGGTGGGTGTGTGGAGCTGCCTGGAGGGAAAGAGAAAAGTATCATTACACATAGTGAGCAACACAATAGTGAAAAAATGACAAAAGTACTAGCTAAAAGTACATTTCACAACTTAATAGTTGAAGGTTCTGCTGAGAAATTGATCTCTACCTGAAGTGGGAGACTGAGATGATGACAAGCAGGTTGAGAGCCACAGTGAGCAGAGAGATGGAGGACAGAAGAGTGTGCAGAAATACAGCTTCAGACTGAGGAAGTGTCGGCTTCCTGCAGGAGGTGTTGAGGAGTTGTGGAAAGCAGAGCTCTGCTCCGTCATCAACCTCCATCAGACAGTGAGAAGAGGAAAAGAGGAGCAGCAGCTTCTGACCAGAACACTTTATCATACAGTTGATTTATCTCTTTCTGACATTCAGTTTGTCCCTCCTCTCCTCTCTCTCTCAGTCTCTGTTGGACACTGATGTCCCTCCTCTCTTCGTCATATCACACCACCATTATCTTCATCACTTTCTCTCCAATCCTCCCTGTGTATACTGTTTGCAATCTGGTAGGGCAGGTTTGGTTATTTTCAAATGTATGTATTAATATCAATAAAGGTATTATCACTCAAATTATTAAAGATGAATAATTACGGAACACCACCCTGTGATCAGGGAGCAATAACCATAGCTTGAAAACACTCTCAAAAAGGGCTTTGTCCACTCAACTGGCTCTTTAAAGTTACAAAACAGATAAATCACTGTAATCACAATCAAAGCATACAACAATCAGTAAGCACACGCTGGTGTGTGTGTCTGTAGGACAATTTTGGGGAAGCGAAGTACACCGTATAGGTTAAAAATACAGAATAAATACATAAGATGAGACCTGGTGCATTCTTTACAATAACAATTAACAGCTGTTTTGTGTGTAGGTTTGTGTCATTTCACATTTTACGTGCGTTTTCTTTGCCAAAACGTGGTTTGGAGACCAGCATTGGGTAACACAGCCATTGTCACCTCGTGTAGTGTGTGACCCCCTGTCTACTATGAACGCCACAATGACTTCAAGACTCCGTCACAAGACGGCAAGTTGTGTATTATGAACAACATGATGATCGGCCGACCCTGAAAGTCATGTGTAAACTCACATAAAATCTGTCTTCCTGGACTAGGAGGCCGATAAATTAAAACATAGTAAAATGGCCATAGCCGAACAACTTTAGTCAGTTAAGGTTTAAAAGTTTTTGTGCTCACTAATTGGCATAAAACCAGATTCTTTCAAACAACAGCAAAACCTCCACTGTGGTCTGAGTGTTGGGCAGTAATGCGTTACTCAGTAACTGTAATATTATTACTTTTGCCAGTAACTAGTAGAGTAACTAATTACTTTTCTAAAACAGAAATATTATTACAGTTACTAATCCAAGTAACGCTGCATTACTCGTTACTGAACGCACCATCCTTGATGAATGTGTGACTACACTGCAGGTCAGCAGCACCGGGCCTTCTCTTGTTCATATCAGCAGTTAGACAAACACTAAAGGAAGAATGGAGAACGAGGGAGAGAGGCGTTCTTTCCAGCTGTAAGCAGCTACTGCCATTATTGTGTCACAGTCTAAGATGCAAAGAGCATTGTCGTCTATTGTAAACTCTGTGCGAGCAGCAAAAAGCTTTCAGGCTGGCACATCTGGAAACTGCACTTTTTCTCCATTCTTCCTTGCAAAACAGTTCAAGCTCTGTCAGGTTGCTCAGGGATCAGGCATGAACAGCTCTTTTCAAGTCCAGCCACAAATTCTCGATTGGACTGAAATCTGGGCTTTGACTTGGCCACTCCAGAACGTTCACCTTGTTGTCTTTGAACCATTCCTGTGTAGCTTTTGCTGTATGCTAGGGGTCATTGTCTTGCTGGAAAATAAATCTTCCCAAGTTGTAGTTCTCTTGCAGATGGAGTCAGAGCCACTCTTCCATCCAGCTTCGACTGGTGAAGAACCCGGGAAACAGTTGTTGAATGTACAGTCTCTCCCATCTGAGCCACAGTAAATTTTTTAACTCCTTTAGAGTGGTCGTAGGTGTCTTGGTGGCCTCCCTCACCAGTCTTCTTCTTGCCCGGTCACTCAGTTTGTAAGGACGACCAGCTCTAGGCAGATTTAAACAAGCGCCATACTCCATCCATTTCTACGTCCAGTGAGTTGGAAATCTTTTTGTAGCCATCTCCTGACTGATCTTTTCTCTGAGTTGCTTGGAGTGTTCTTTTTTTCTTCATGTTGCAATTATAGTAGGAACACTGATGAACCAGAGACTGGAGCTCCCAGACACAGGTGTTTTTTATACTACAATCACTTGACACACATCAGCTGAACTCAGGTGATCTCCATTTCACTTATTGTGACACTTCTTGCATCAACTAGCTGGAGGTCACTTTAAAGGGGGTGAATATTCATCTTCTTTTCCATATATATTTTTGATTGATTGACATTAGTCTGTTTTCACTTTTCATTTTAAAGGGTTTTATTTTTGCAAATTCTGGTAAAAAAAATTTATATTGACCATGATTTCATGTATAAAAGAAACAAAAGGGTGAAACATCCAAGGGAGGTAAATAAAGGCCTTTTTAAAGGCATTGTAAATAGGCTACATGTGCAGAAAAACAATAGTTCAAAAATCGGGATTTACTTGCTAGATTTTTTATTTCAGCCGGTGGCATTAAGAAACGTTAGCGTAGATGTTTTGTAAAAAGCATTCTCCTTGCTGCTGTTATGAATGTGATAACAATTGAAGTCGGAGATACTGCTTTGTCTGGGGGTGGTAGTGAAGTGTTTCCCATACATTATTTTATTTGTGGCGGCCCACAAATAAATCAATGTATAGGATCATTATCAACGTTGACCGCCACATATTGATTTTCAATTTTTTTACTAGATGTATTTAAAATCATATTTGATTTAGGATCTGTATTGTGGAGCAAATATTCATGCAGTATCTCACTCGCTCGCTACCCCTCTCTCTCTCTCACTCATGAACACTGCTGCACAAACCTGTCCAAAGTTATATATTGCTGGGTTGTCCAGATTAGCGATTTTTTTCCAGGATGTCAGTGACCAAGTCTTCAATAACAAGTGTGTTCCCTTCTTTTACTCCTAGAGGTAACTCTGGCTGCTGCATTTTGAGTCTACTGACATTGGAAATGTAAATGCTCCATACTTGTATAGCGCCTTTCTAATCTTTTCGACCAATTCGATGGTCAATGCGCTTTTACTGTACATCTGCAGGAAGGTCGACCTTCCGATTAACGGCCAACCCGCTCTACCTCCTGAGCCACAGCCGCCCCACCTCATTTTTAGCTGAGACTGTTTTTTATCCAAGCAACTTACAATTGCTATACAGGTCACACACCTCTGGTGATGATGGTAGATGAGTCACAGTGGGGAACTGAACCTGTGTCTCTCACACCAAAAGTGTTTTTGCGCCACCACCCCCGTTGTTTGATTGTCTTTTGCGGGAGTCCATTTGAAGACCATTACAGTAATCAATCCCAGGGGCGGCTTGTTCATTAGGGTGACCGGGCGACGCACCACCAAGCCGGGAAAGGCAGGAGATTTTTCTCACACTTTCTACCACACTGTTAGTTAGCTGTGACTGTTTTTGACAGACAGTTTGTCTCTGAATATCGCTGTCCAATCAGTGTCAAGTTGTGTTCCGGGGAGTCCCGCCTCTTTTGGTGCGATTTCAGTCTGGTTGTAAATCGGCCAGATCTCTCTCATAGACTTTCATGTAAAGGCATTTCACTTACATGTTTACGTCACGTGCCCAACAGCAGAGCTACGCTTCTGCCACCTGGAAACTACTCTGCAGTCGTCCAGCTTGTTGCTCTCACTACGAGCAGCTGCTGTAGAAAACGTACATTCAGGCCTTTTTTATATACACTTTACGGTTCAAGCTGAAAATTCGACTGTGGTGTTGTGTCGTGAGATGCAGCGACTTTACCAGCGGTAAGTAAGACACAGTTTAAATAATACATGTAATTTGTTAAGCTATGAGAAGAGGAAAAGTCCGCTAGCCACTAGGCTAATTTATGCTCCGTACAATGCCATAGGCTAAGCTAATAATCTTGATAGGTATTAATAAGCCGAATTTTATGCTCATGTTAAATGTGATTGCTATTATGTGTAGTGGTGGAGTCAATTTAAAGTTAGCTGCACTTAACCAGTAACAATTTTTTGATGTGTTGTTGTTTTTTTATTTATTTATTTATTTATTGCCAGAAACCAAAGAAGAAAGAGGAGGTAGCATGATGTGGCCACCACTGGCATCTTGTCAGAGGAGGATAAAAAAGAAGGAGAAGTAGGAAAGCAACACAGAAAATAAACCAAAAACAATAGAATATACCTTTTATAGTTTCCCTTACATGCCTTGTTGTTTATGTGTAAATAAAAGGTTAGTCACAGCTAAATCAGATGATTGTGAGAGTCATCCTTTTTTCATTAATGTTGCCTTTACATCCAAAGGTCTAAAGATCTGTTGATCTTAACTGTGGACTGTTCATTCATTGTAGACATTGACAATAAACTTCAGTATGTAGCTGTTCACAAATACTGTACAGTATGTAGCCTAAGGAACAATCCTTGTCTTATGGCAGACTAAGACCATTGAACTGGTCACCTTAGCCGTCATCGCAACAATTGCCCCCCCTGAGAAATTTGGCAGGAGCCGCCACTGATCAATCCTAGTAAAAATAAAAGTGTAGATGAGTTACATTTAGCTGATGCTTTTATCCAAAGCAACTTACAATTGCTATACATGTCAGAGGTCACATGCTTCTGGAGCAACTAGGAGTTAAGTGTCTTGCTCAGGGACACAACAGTGGATGTCTCACAGTGGGAATCAAACCCAGGTCTCTCAGACCAAAGGCAAGCATTTTATCTATGCGCCATCACCACGCCTGTATTTCTCCAGGTCTGGTTTAGTTATAAATTGTCTAAATGTGTCTAAAATGTCTACGAAATATGTTGTTGATGTTCTTGAGGTGATAAAATGCTGATTTATTAACTGATTTGATAGTCCATCTCTACACCAAGGTTACGTGCCAGTTCTTTGGATTTCAGGCTCTCGAATCCAGATCGAAATTATAAACGCAACACTTTTTTTTGCCCCTATTCATCATGAGCTGAACTCAAAGATCTAAGACTTTCTTTATGTGCACAAAAGACCTATTTCTCTCAAATATTGTTCACAAATCTGTCAAAATCTGTGTTAGTGAGCACTTCTCCTTTGCTGAGATAATCCATCCACCTCACAGGTGTGGCATATCAAGATGTTGATCAGACAGCATGGGCATTGCACAGGTGTGCCTTAGGCTCGAAAATGTGCAGTTTCACTGTACTGGGGAGGTCCGGGGGGGTCCGGGAACCAGTCAGTATCTGGTGTGACTACCATTTGCCTCACGCAGTGCAACACATCTCCTTCGCATAGAGATGATCAGGTTGTTGATTGTGGCCTGTGGAGTGTTGGTCCACTCCTCTTCAATGGCTGTGCAAAGTTACTGAATATTGGCAGGACCTGGAACACGCTGTCATATACGCCGATCCAGAACATCCCAAACATGCTCAATGGGTGACATGAGTATGCTGGCCATGCAAGAACTGGGATGTTTTCAGCTTCCAGGAATTCTGTACAGATCCTTGCAACATGGGGCCATGCACAGATGTCGCAAGTTTGGAGGGAGCGTGCAAGTTCCAGCACAGTTGTTGCCCGTGAATTGAATGTTCATTTCTCTACCATAAGCCGTCTCCAAAGGCGTTTCAGAGAATTTGGCTGTACATCCAACCGGCCTCACAACCGCAGACCTTGTGTAACCACACCAGCCCAGGACCTCCACATCCATCATCTTCACCTCCGAGATCTTCTGAGACCAGCCACCCGGACAGCTGCTGCAACAATGGGTTTGCATAACCAAAGAATTTCTGCACAAACTGCCAGGAACCGTCTCAAGGAACCTGATCAACTCTATGCGAAGGAGATGTGTTGCACTGCGTGAGGGAAATGGTGGTCACACCAGATACTGGTTTCTCAGTGTGGCAATGACCACTTTCTTTAGCGCCCCAAGTGGTAGCGACCACGGGTCGGTGTGGCAGCGTCCACTATCTTTAGCGCCCCTAGTGGTAGCGACAAGTGGTCAGTGTGGCAGCGACCAGTGGTCAGTGTGGCAGCGACCACTATCTTTAGCGCCCCTAGTGGTAGCGACAAGTGGTCAGTGTGGCAACGACCACAATCTTTAGCGCCCCTAGTGGTAGCGACCAGTGGTCAGTCTGGCAGCGACCACTATCTTTAGTGCCCCTAGTGGTAGCGACCAGTGGTCAGTGTGGCAGTGACCATTGGTCAGTGTGGCAGCGACCACTATCTTTAGCGCCCCTTAGTGGTAGCGACCAGTGGTCAGTGTGGCAGCGACCAGTGGTCAAGGTGGCAGCGACCACTATCTTTAGCGCCCCTAGTGGAAGCGACCAGTGGTCAGTCTGGCAGCGACCTTGGTCTGTGTAGCAGCGACCAGTGGTCAATGTGGCAGCGACCACTATCTTTAGCCCCCCTAGTGGTATTGACCGGTGGTCAGTGTGGCAGCGACCACTATCTTTAGCGCCCCTAGTGGAAGCGACCAGTGGTCTGTGTGGCAGCGACCAGTGGTCGGTGTGGCAGCTACCGACCCTGCCCCTGGCCAAGTCCCATCCACACCAACTGCCAAACCCGCGGCCTCCTCACCACCGGCGGCTGAGAGCTCTGACACCTAACGAGTGGCTCGGTATCCCACCAGACAGCAAACCCAGCAGC
Organism: Micropterus salmoides; assembly: GCF_014851395.1. Classification (NCBI taxonomy): domain Eukaryota; kingdom Metazoa; phylum Chordata; class Actinopteri; order Centrarchiformes; family Centrarchidae; genus Micropterus; species Micropterus salmoides. The sequence continues at coordinate 29,069,414 of NW_024040596.1, forward strand.
ATTCCTCCTCAACCTTTATCTCCTCTGCCCGGCGCAGGATTCTAAAGGAGGCCGTGATCCGACGTTCCAGCAGACCACCTCGCCCGGAACTGGCTACCCGAGCCCCACCGAACTGCGAACTCCCTCATCATCCCCCTACCACTTTGATAGTGGGCTATAGCATTATCAGGAACATCCATTTCTTCAACGCCACCACACGTCGTCTTCCTAGAGCCACAGTCCCGACTCTACTAAGCAAACTGCCTGAATACTGCTCTCACTCCCATACTCTATAAACCGGGTGCTTGTCCACATTGCCCATAATGACACAGCTCGTCAGTAATATGAGCAGACAAAAATTTTACTTTATATTTTATTTTTGGGTCATTATACAAAAACGTGCCATTTTGTGTCCCTCTATATATCATAAAACAAATAAAATATTTTATAATTTAGTTTCCATAATATAAGAATAAATTATTTTCTGTTTCTTTTGTTTTTAAAGGATTTTAATCACTTTTTTGTGCAAAGCATCTTGCAGAAATTTTGAAAATGGCCTGTTGACCAGTATGATTTTTCTATTTCTGCTTGCTATAGAGGCCAAAAAAGTCAAACTATCATACCAAAACTTAAACCTATATAAAGCCTCAAGTGTTGTTTCATTACTCATGAAGGGGTTTTATTCTTAATATGTGTAAAATATTGCAAAAAACAACAATTTAGTTGGGTCCCCATGTTGTTGTCAATCCTGTTCATTTTAATCAAAACACCCCCTTAAAGCTGATGGACTGTTCTAAAAGTCACATCACTTGCCTTTTTATGATGTTTATGGTAAAAGACAAGTAATTGTCTAAAATATACTTTTCTTGCCCCAAAAGCGTTAATCGAGGGCAACTGGACTTGGCTGAAGATGTTTCACCTCTTAATCCAAGGGGCTTCTTCAGGTCTAATACTGGTGGGGAGTTCCAGGTATTTTACCTCTGTGGGGTCATAATGGTTGGTGCTGCTGGTTATTGTAACAATAGTAGTTAGGGTCCATGGAGTGAACTGAGGCCAATTTTAAAAAAACAGTCTTTGAAAACACACCTATACGCAAGTTGATTATTTGAAAAAAGATAGCCTGAGATGGCACGGCACATTTTTCTTCGAGTTAAGAATCTACTTCATCCACTTAAAGACTTAACAGTACTTTGAAAATCAAACATTAAAAAGGTCAAATGGCACGTTTTCATATAATGACCTAAAAAGTTGTGGTAAATCGTTTGTTATCAGCGGCCCCTTACCAACTCTCTCCCATGACTCAGAGCTTCAGCAGACTCCTCAGCGTCACTTGGCTCCAGTCCACCTGCCATGCTCACAACTTTGGTTTTATTGAAATCTGTTTTGGAACCGTTTCTCTTTTTATGGGACCAATGGAGTGCACCCCAACAGACAAGGTAGCTAGTTTTTAGCTACCACATGCTGTACTGTCTGCCTTACATGCGTGACTATTTACACCCATAGACTGTATATAAGAAATGGACGTAGTCATCGTGACGTCACTTGTTGGTTTGTGGACCTCCGTTTTGAAGCCACGAATTTGGCCGATAGGGCGCCACCATGTCGAGTTTTTGCAACCAGTAAGTGCCCGGAAGTGACAATACGGCGGAGCTAACGGTTGTGTGGGAAGCTAGCTAGCTAGGTGCTACTGTAACTCACGTTAACTGTCATTTTAATAGGGATGATAATTTTGTCAGTCTTAAAACTAAATGTACTCACCAGAGAAGGTAAACAACCAACTCCTAATAAGCTTTTTCAGCGATTTTCAGATTTTCAGATTCAGCGCCATTTCAATCTGGATTCCGCTCACAACACAACCCTGCTCAAAATAACCAATGACCTCCTCGTCTCTGTCGACTCCGGTCACCTCACTCAGAATCTTCACTGGCTCCCTGTTCCGCAGGGAGTACAAATGCATTCAGTACAAAATCCTCCTCCTCACACATAAAGCCCTCCATAACAAGGCCCCTTCCTACCACACAGACCTGCTCCACCACCACAATCCATTCAATACATTTTTTAGATTAGCTTTTAACATCAAATAATGTTATTACACCTGCTGCTGTTTGTTAATTTGTTATTTATATGGTTGCCCCTTGCTTTTATATTTCCGCACCACATGTTTTTTATATAGTATTCATATATTTTATATTATGCTATTTAGTTATTAATCTGTTTAAAATGTACATAATGTCTGCTTTTACTGTAAAGTGTCTTTAAGCATCTAAAAGCGCTATAGAAATAAAATGCGTTATTATTATTATTATATGCTATTTAAAAAGAGAGAACATTATCCTTCATTTTTAGGATTTTTAATTCATTGAAAATATTTTGTAGAGCAGATCTCATTTCAGTCACACCACCGCCTCTCTACAGTATGTTGGCCTCACAGGAGCCAGGCTGCAGAATCTGAAGAGTAACAATGAGCTTAACTGATTTTCTAAACCAGGGGTAGAACATGGCATAAATCACAGGGTTTAGACATGAGTTCAAACAAAACAGATAAATCACAAAGGTTCCAGAAGAAGAATTGAGCAAACTGTCTTCTGCAAGAGATGCACAGAAATATGGGCAGAAACATATTAGGAACACAACTACAAGAACACCAAGAGTCCTGGCTGCTTTCAGCTCAGATTTCTTTGATGTTAGAGTCACTGAAAGCTGGAGTGTGACAGCTGTAATGTGAGATCGCATGGCACGAGCCTGAGACACAGCCACTACAAACACTCTCATATACAGAACGATGATGAGAGAAACTGGAACAATTAAGGTCAAAGGAAAGTTAACAGCTTCTGTGATGTGGTTAATTATTAGCAAACACTCTCCATAACAGGATTTATACCTGCCTGGTTGAGTCAGGTCATCTTTTACAAAGAGACTGCAGTAGAAAACCGAACAGAACCAACACAGACAAACACAGAGTTTATCTCAGTGATTCTGGTGGTATAATGTAGAGGGTCACAAATAGCAACATATCGGTCAACTGATATGAGCACTATGTCTCCTATTGAGGTATTGGAAATTATGTACCCTACATAAATATACAGAGAACATATGACGTCACCAAGAAACCAGCAGGATGTTTGTCGGAGGATTTCTCCCGGCATCAGCAGGAGGCCCACGAGAAAGTCTGAGACAGCCAGAGAGAGGAGGAGGATGTTGGTGGGTGTGTGGAGCTGCCTGGAGGGAAAGAGGAAAGTATCATCACACATAGAATTAAATAATGGAAAAAAGTACTAGCTAAAAGTACATTTCACATTTCCTATCATATTTATTTCACAACTTAATAGTTGAAGGTTCTGCTGAGAAATTGATCTCTGCCTGAAGTGGGAGACTGAGACGATGACAAGCAGGTTGAGAGCCACAGTGAGCAGAGAGATGGAGAACACAAGAGTGTGCAGAAATACAGCTTCGGACCAAGGAAGTGTCGACTTCCTGCAGGAGGTGTTAAGTAGTTGTGGAAAGCAGAGCTCTGCTCCGTCATCAACCTCCATCAGACAGTGAGAGGAGGGAAAGAGAAGCTGCAACTCTGGCAGCTCTTCATCATACAGTTGAATTATCTCTTTCTGACATTCAGTTTGTCCCTCCTCTCCTTTCGCTCTCAGTCTCTGTTGGACACTGATGTCCCTCCTCTCTTCGTCATATCACACCACCATTATCTTCATCACTTTCTCTCCAACCCTCCCTGTGTATACTGTTTGCAATCTGGTAGGGCAGGTTTGGTTATTTTCAAATGTATGTATTAATATCAATAAAGGTATTATCACTCAAATTATTAGTAAAGATGAATAATTACGGAACACCACCCTGTGATCTGGGAGCAATAACCATAGCTTGAAAACACTCTCAAAAAGGGCTTTGTCCACTCAACTGGCTCTTTAAAGTTACAAAACAGATAAATCACTGTAATCACAATCAAAGCATACAACAATCAGTAAGCACACGCTGGTGTGTGTGTCTGTAGGACAATTTTGGGGAAGCGATTGAAATGGCAGATGCAACCCCATGGGTGGCTCTTCATGTGATGATCGAAAAGGGCAAGCAGGCCTGTGTAGTTTATACAGAGAGGTAGGAACCAAAATGGAGGACGCACTCTACAGGCCTTTCTCAAAACACCCCCTCCCTACCCAGTTCCACTTTGTTTGCATGTCCACATGGAGGATCTGCCACATCAAGTCCCAACCCAAACCACTCAGTGGGAAGTGGACTTTTTAATATTCATAGTCATACTCATACAGACATTAACCACTTAAAGGCTACATTGTATTTAGATTCAAATATGCTCTTCTCAAGTCTAGAAAACAGTAGATATGTTAATTTGTGTGTTGTATATCTACAGGCAGTGTGAAAAATATTTTCACAAAATCAAAGAAATGCTGCCTCTCAAGCACCATAGCAAGACTCAATAATTGTTCCTCCATCAGTACATGGCAGCAAACGTGCAATCGACAACTTTGTTACTGGATTTTGTCTGATAAAGATAAAACATACAGAAGATTAAACATTAACATACAAGAATGAGCCACATGAAGAGTAAGTGAACTACAAACACCCCACATAATAAAAATACATAATGTTACACAGTACTTAATAAAATACATAAGAAGTACACCGTATGTGGTAAAAATACAGAATAAATACATAAGATGAGACCTGGTGCAATCTTTACAATAACAATTAACAGTTGTTTTGTGTGTAGGTTTGTGTCATTTCACATTTTACGTGCGTTTTCTTTGCCAAAACGTGGTTTGGAGACCAGCATTGGGTAACACAGCCATTGTCACCTCGTGTAGTGTGTGACCCCCTGTCTACTATGAACGCCACAATGACTTCAAGACTCCGTCACAAGACGGCAAGTTGTGTATTATGAACAACATGATGATCGGCCGACCCTGAAAGTCATGTGTAAACTCAGATAAAAACTGTCTTCCTGGACTAGGAGGCCGATAAATTAAAACATAGTAAAATGGCCATAGCCGAACAACTTTAGTCAGTTAAGGTTTAAAAGTTTTTGTGCTCACTAATTGGCATAAAACCAGATTCTTTCAAACAACAGCAAGACCTCCACTGTGGTCTGAGTGTTGGGCAGTACTGCGTTACTCAGTAACTGTAATATTATTACTTTTGCCAGTAACTAGTAGAGTAACTAATTACTTTTCTAAAACAGAAATATTATTACAGTTACTAATCCAAGTAACGCTGCATTACTCGTTACTGAACGCACCATCCTTGACGTGAATGTGCGACTACGCTGCAGGTCAGCAGCACCGGGCCTTCTCTTGTTCATATCAGCAGTTAGACAAACACTAAAGGAAGAATGAAGAACGAGGGAGAGAGGCGTTCTTTCCACAGCTGTAAGCAGCTACTGCCATTATTGTGTCACAGTCTAAGATGCAAAGAGCATTGTCGTCTATTGTAAATTCTGTGCGACCAGCAAAAAGCTTTCAGGCTGGCACATCTGGAAACTGCAATTTTTCTCCATTCTTCCTTGCAAAACAGTTCAAGCTCTGTCAGGTTGCTCAGGGATCAGGCATGAACAGCTCTTTTCAAGTCCAGCCACAAATTCTCGATTGGACTGAAATCTGGGCTTTGACTTGGCCACTCCAGAACGTTCACCTTGTTGTCTTTGAACCATTCCTGTGTAGCTTTTGCTGTATGCTAGGGGTCATTGTCTTGCTGGAAAAAAACAAGTTGTAGTTCTCTTGAGTCAGATTATCCTCTAGGATTTGGCAATATTTTTCTGCATTCATGAAACCCTCTATCTTTATAAGCCTTCCAGGGCCTGCTGCTGCGAAGCATCTCCAGAGCATGATGCTGCCACCACCACCATGCTGCACGGTGGAGATGGTGTGTTCCCCTTCAAAGGAACTCGAACAGCGTCGGTTACGACACTATGGGAACGCCTCTACGCGAAGCAGGTCTGAACGTGAATGAAATCACTCCAATCCTATTGGCTTGTTGCTAGAACAGTAAGGTGTGACGGAATAACCGGAGGAGTATAAAGCACACCTGTACACACTCATCATTAGCTTTTTTCTATTCAGCAGGCGCTCTGTATGTTGTTTGAAGAAAGCAACAGTCCTCCAAGCAGTGTGTCTTACCTGAAGAAGAAGTCTACCAGCATGTCCGGCAACCAGATGTACAGAAGGTGTGTTTTTTTCTTGCCCTCGGTACATCACGGATGGAGATTCTCATGAGATATGTGTCTCATGTTTGGGGATGGAGCACGCCCGGGCAGCTCTCGAGGGGGCTGCCTGTGCCCGTTGCGAAGCCCTTTCCGTGCGGGTACTGAGGTACAGCATGGCTCTCTTTTCCGAGGATGGCCAGATGTGTTTTCCCCGTGGTGCGGGCCCTGCGGCCGCTGAGGCGGCCCAGCGGCTTCACTCATGGGGTTCACAGCGTGATATGTCGGAGGATTTCGGGACGGCTGCGGCTTTTTCCCGACCTTCATCCGCTGGCTCCGACGCTTCCTTTCCTCGTTCGGGAGCCCGTTCTCGGCTTCTCCCGCTCGCGGCTTGGATCCGGAGACGCTGCAGCAATCCGACTCCGAGGAGGCGGACGTGCTCAGCGTAGTGGACGATGACTTCTGGGTGTCGGGGCGGCGTCATCTGGCGGCGCCCAAATATGACGTGCTGCTGGACGTGGTGACTAGAGCCATGGCTAAGCTCAACATCAACTGGCCACAGGAGGAGCTGACACCACAGGCTAGTGGTAAGCTTGATGAAAGGTTTCTTAAGCACCACGTGCCACTTCCACGCCAGTCTCTGCCATTCTTTCCTGATTTACATAATGAACTGAGTAATCATGGGGCAGACCCTTCTCTACATCTATCGAGTCCACGCCGTACTGCCTGCCCCGAGGGTCTGCAGTCAGGTGGCGTTCAGACTCACTCACAGTGGATCTTCGGCGGCTCTCCCCTGCCGTTATGGGGCTTCAGGGGTCCACCAGAAGATCACACGAGACACCGACCACCAGCCCCGAGGGGTTGGTTCCGTTGGCAGACTTTGCAGAGGCTTGGCGGAGCCTGACGAACATTTCTCCGTGGGTCCTGCGCACTGCCATACATGGGTTTCGACTACAGTTCAAAACCCGCCCTCCAAAATTCAACAGAAGCGAGGGGGTGGTTTGGACTGTGGTCCGGCCGGAGAAAGGTCCGGTGTTGGGACAAGAAGTTCGTACTCTGCTGAGGAAAGGGGCCGTGGACCGTGTCTCCCCCCCAGACAGAGACGCCGGTTCTACAGCCGGTACCTCATAGTCCCCAAGAAGGACGGAGGGCTGTGCCCTATTTTGGATCTGCGGGTTCTAACCGGTCTCTGAGGAGATTTAGGTTCAAGATGCTCATCATCCCCGCCATCGTGACGCACATCCAATCTGAGGATTGGTTCGTCACGATAGATCTAAAGGACGCCTATTTCCAGGTCTCCATCCGTCCTTCTCACAGGAGGTTCCTGAAGTTCGCCTTCGGGGGTGTGGCTTACCAGTATCGGGTTCTTCCATTCGGCCTGGCACTTCCCCTCGCACATTCACCAAGTGTATTGATGCAGCGCTGGCCCCGCTGAGGTTCCAGGGCATCCGGATTTAAACTACATCGACGACTGGCTCATCATAGCCCAGTCTCGAGAGTTGGCGGTTCGGCATTGAGATGTCGTTCTGGCTCATCTGCGGCGTTTAGGGCTGAGGCTCAACGCAAAGAAGAGTGTGCTGGCGCCCACCCAACGGACTACGTTCCTAGGGGTAGTATGGGATTCGACAACGATGCGGGCACAATTGTCTCCGGCATGTGTCGACACCATATTGGCTGCCGTGAAAGGGGTGAAGTTAGGCCACGCCATCACTATAAAACACTTTCAACGAGTGTTGGGTCTCCTGGTGGCTGCGTCCAGTGTAATACCATCTGGACTGCTGCACATGAGACCCCTGCAGTGGTGGCTAAGGAACAAGGGTTTTTCCCCGAGGAAATCCTCTCCGTCTGATTTGGGTTACGCGCAAGTGTCTTCGTTCCCTATCAGTTTGGAAGGAGACTTGGTTCCTGTCCCAGGGGCCCGTGCTGGGAGGGTCTTGTCGCAGGCTGGTCATTTCGACAGACGCCTCCCTCACGGGCTGGGGCGCGGTCATGGACGGCCGCTTTGCAAGGGGATCCTGGCAGGTGCATCAATCCGAGTGGCATATCAACTGTCTCGAGATGTTGGCGGTGTTCCAGGCTCTAAGGAGTTTCCTGCCCGATCTCCAAGGCCACCACGTCCTGGTTCGTTCCGACAACACAGCAGTGGTGGCCTATCTGAATCACCAGGGCGGTCTGTGCTCGCGCCCTCTGTACAGACTGGCACGTCAGATCCTCCTGTGGTCCCAGCAGAGGTTACTATCGCTCAGGGCGATGTATCTCCCGGGGACGCAGAATCAGGGAGCAGACCTGCAGTCGAGGCAGGGGCTGGGGCCGGGGAATGGAGACTTCACCCCGAAGTGATGGAGCTCTTGTGCGAAGAGTTCGGCCCCATAGACGTGGATCTGTTTGCGTCTCAAGAGACTACACACTGCCCGCTATGGTTTTCTCTCGTTCCTCCAGCCCCGTTGGGTCTGGACGCCATGGTACATTCGTGGCCGAGGCTACGTCTGTACGATTTTCCCCGAGTCGCTCTGCTCCCGGGGGTTCTGGAGCAGGTCCGCCAGGACAATGTCGGCCTACTGCTCGTAGCCCCGTTCTAGCCAACCCGGGTGTGGTTCTCGGACATCATGTCGCTCCTGCACGGCCCGCCGTGGTGGGTCCCTCTGAGGAGAGACACGCTGTCCCAGGCGCAGGGCCGGGTTCTTCACCCTTGCCCCGCCATATGGCAACTGTGGGTCTGGCCCCTGAGGGGGCACAGTACCTAGAGGCGGGTCTAACAGCCGGAGCAGTCGAGACCCTCCTGAGCTCCAGGGCCCCGTCCACACGGAGGATGTTCAGGTAGTTCAACTTTAACTTGCCGGTGGTTCAGGTACTTGAGTTCCTCCAGGACCGGTTCTCTGCTGGTCTTTCCCCTTCCACCCTCAAGGTGTACGTTGCAGCTATTTCGTCTTTCCACACCCCTCTGAGGGAGAGGTCCTTGGGGAAACTTCCCTTGGTTGTACGTTTCCTCCGTGGTGCCCGGAGGATGAGACCTGTGTTCATCTGCTCTGTATGAGTATTTACACTCTGAGGTCCTCCCGTTGGAGGAAGGCTGACCAGCTGCTAGTGTGTTTTGGGTCCCCCAGGGCTGGGCTCCCTGCATCCAAACATACTATTAGCAACTGGATTGTTCAGATTATTTCCCTGGCCTATCAGGTGTGCGGTTTGCCTTCACCTGTGGCTGTGAGGGCTCATTCTACCAGAGGCATGGCGGCCTCTCAAGCCCTCCTTTCCGGGGCCTCTTTGCAGGATGTTTGTTTAGCAGCTGGCTGGGCCACTCCGCAAACACTCGGTTTACAGTCTTGACCTTCCTTCGGCACCTGGCACTCGTGTGCTCTCCTCTTAGTCATGCCACTTTACTGCACACTGGGGCAGGCAGGGTTTTCGGCACGGTTTAGTGGGTATCTCGTTCCCATAGTGTCGTAACCGACGCAGTTCGAGTTCCCTCGAAGGGGAACGTCTCGGGTTACGTATGTAACCCTGGTTCCTCTCTCCCCGCCTGAAGCGCCTGCTTCATAGTTTAAGCTAATGATGAGTGTGTACAGGTGTGCTTTATACTCCTCCGGTTATTCCGTCACACCTTACCGTTCTAGCAACAAGCCAATAGGATTGGAGTGATTTCATTCACGTTCAGACCTGCTTCGCCTAGAGGCGTTCCCATAGTGTCGTAACCGACGCAGTGTCTCGTTCCCCTTCTCGGGGAACCAGGGTTACATACGTAACCCAAGACGTTTGTGGCCAAACATAGCGTCTAGTCTGATGGCCAAAAGCTCAGTTTTTGTCTCATCAGACCAAAGAAATTTCTTCCAAATGACCTTGGAGTCTAGCACCTGCTTTTGGGCGAATTCCAGGCGAGATTTCATATGAGCTTTTTTCAACAGCAGCTTTCTCTTTGCCACTCTCCCATCCAGCTTCGACTGGTGAAGAACCCGGGCAACAGTTGTTGAATGTACAGTCTCTTCCATCTGAGCCACTGAAGATTTTAACTCCTTCAGAGTGGTCGTAGGTGTCTTGGTGGCCTCCCTCACCAGTCTTCTTCTTGCCCTGTCACTCAGTTTGTGAGGACGGCCAGCTCTAGGCAGATTTAAACAAGCGCCATACTCCATCCATTTCTATGTCCAGTGAGTTGGAAATCTTTTTGTAGCCATCTCCTGACTTGTACTTTTCACTGATCGTTTCTCTGAGTTGCTTGGAGTGTTCTTTTTTTCTTATTATAGTAGGAACACTGATGAACCAGAGACTGGAGCTCCCAGACACAGGTGTTTTTTATACTACAATCACTTGACACACATCAGCTGAACTCAAATCTCCATTTCACTTATTGTGACACTTCTTGCATCAACTAGCTGGAGGTCACTTTAAAGGGGGTGAATATTCATCTTCTTTTCCATATATATTTTTGATTAATTGACATTAGTTTGTAAAAATCTGTTTTCACTTTGATATTAAAGAGTTTTATTTTTGCAAATTCTGGTAAAAATAAAAAGCCAAATTATATTGACCATGATTTCATGTATAAAAGAAACAAAAGGGTGAAACATCCAAGGGAGGTAAATACTTTTTATAGGCATTGTAAATAGGCTACATGTGCAGAAAAACAGTAGTTCAAAAATTGGGATTTACTTGCTAGATTTTTTTATTTCAGCCGGTGGCGTTAAGAAACGTTAGTGTAGATGTTTTTTAAAAAGCATTCTCCTTGCTGCTGTTATGAATGTGATAACAATTGATGTCGGGAGATACTGCTTTGTCTGGGGGTGAAGGGGGTGGTAGTGAAGTGTTTCCCATACATTATTTTATTTGTGGCGGTTGACCGCCACATATTGATTTTAAATTTTTTTACTAGATGTATTTAAAATCATATTTGATTTAGGATCTGTATTGTGGAGCACATATTCATGCAGTATCTCCTCTCGCTCACTCGCTCGCTACCCCTCTCTCTCTCACTCATGAACACTGCTGCACAAACCTGTCCATAGTTATATATTGCTGGGTTGTCCAGATTAGCGACCAAGTCTCTAATAGTCTCCAATAACAAGATGTGTTCCCTTCTTTTACTCCTAGAGGGAACTCTGGCTGCTGCATTTTGAATCTACTGACGTTGTTTGATTGTCTTTTGCGGGAGTCTAGGTTGAAGACCATTACAGTAATCAATCCCAGGGGCGGCTTGTTCATTAGGGTGACCGGGCAACACACTGTCAAGCCGGGAAAGGCAGGAGATTTTTCTCACACTTTCTACCACACTGTTAGTTAGCTGTAACTGCAATGCAATCTCTATGGGTTGCGCTAGTGCTTGCACTTACATGTTTACGTCACGTGCCCAACAGCAGAGCTACGCTTCTGCCACCTGGAAACTACTCTGCAGTCGTCCAGCTTGTTGCTCTCACTACGAGCAGCTGCTGTAGAAAACGTACATTCAGGCCTTTTTATATACACTTTACGGTTCAAGCTGAAAATTCGACCGTGGTGTTGTGTCAGGAGATGCAGCGACTTGACCAGCGGTAAGTAAGACACAGTTTAAATAATACATGTAATTTGTTAAGCTATGAGAAGAGGAAAAGTCCGCTAGCCACTAGGCTAATTTATGCTCCGTACAATGCCATAGGCTAAGCTAATAATCTTGATAGTTATTAATAAGCCGAATTTTATGCTCATGTTAAATGTGAATGTTATTATGTGTGGTGGTGGAGTCAATTTAAAGTTAGCTGCACTTAACCAGTAACAATTTTTTGATGTGTTGTTTTTTTGTTTATTGCCAGAAACCAAAGAAGAAAGAGGAGGTAGCATGATGTGGCCACCACTGGCATCTTGTCAGAGGAGGATAAAAAGAAGGAGAAGTAGGAAAGCAACACAGAAAATAAACCAAAAACAATAGAATATACCTTTTATAGTTTCCCTTACATGCCTTGTTGTTTATGTGTAAATAAAAGGTTAGTCACAGCTAAATCAGATGATTGTGAGAGTAATCCTTTTTTCATTAATGTTGCCTTTACATCCAAAGGTCTAAAGATCTGTTGATCTTAACTGTGGACTGTTCATTCATTGTAGACATTGACAATAAACTTCAGTATGTAGCTGTTCACAAATACTGTACAGTATGTAGCCTAAGGAACAATCCTTGTCTTATAGCAGACTAAGACCATTGAACTGGTCACCTTAGCCATCATCGCAACAATTGCCCCCCCTGAGAAAATTTGGCACTGATCAATCCTAGTAAAAATAAAAGCGTAGATGAGTTACATTTAGCTGATGCTTTTAGCCAAAGCGACTTACAATTGCTATACATGTCAGAGGTCACATGCTTCTGGAGCAACTAGGGGTTAAGTGTCTTGCTCAGGGACACAACGGTGGATGTCTCACAGTGGGAATCAAACCCAGGTCTCTCAGACCAAAGGCAAGCATTTTATCTATGCGCCATCACCACGCCTGCATTGCTCCAGGTCTGGTTTAGTTATAAATTGTCTAATGTTGTTGATGTTCTTGAGGCGATAAAATGCTGATTTAGAAACTGATTTGACTTGACAGCTAAAGCTAAGATCAGAGTCCATCTCTACACCAAGGTTACGTGCCAGTTCTCAAATCCAGATCGGCATCCGATCTGAGCCTCTACTGTTCCCGAACTGAGTCAGATTCAACCTGGCCTCCCTTGGGGTTTAATACGTGGAATATTTTGATAACAAGGGAAAAGGCAAAACTCAGTAAAAGACACAGTAGTGGTAATAATTCATTTAGTTTCTTTATTAGAATTTATTTGGGGTGGCCAGGCTTCCTTTGACCTTCCACAGTATGTTCGCCACCTCTGACTGTGTTTGTCTGCTGTTTGGTGGTGGGGTTTTTTGCTGAGAATGGCTGCCTGTTGATGAGAGCAGTGACTGTAAACAGTGAAGTTGGGGCCTAAAAAATTAATAATTAAAAGACATATCATAGAGTTGAGAGGAACTGCAGAGTCAAGTGATAATTCTCTGTGGATTTGTGACTGTGATTACCCCTTTACACATCACACACTGTAATTTGGTCAATTGTTTTTATTATAAAAAGTATTTCTTGATTAAATAATGGAATCTAAACAAACACAAAGTCATGACAGACACTCTCAACTAGAACACACACACACTGTCAGCAATGATTGCATCACATGTTGGTGTGTGGCGGCTGCATTGTGTTTGTTTGTTTTTCTTGACACCTCGGACACAAATCCATGCAGGTGAGAAACTTCCTGTCCGGAGGGGTTCGGCACACCACCGTTAGAAACAGCTAACAGGCTGCATAACGGTGTTCACAGAGAGGCAAATTAAATCTTGAGGGAATTAATGTGTGTGTGTGTGTGTGTGTGTGTGTGTGTGTGTGTGTGTGTGTGTGTGTTGGATCTTCTAATGGCCACAATACATGGGGGAAATTTCAGAGGTGTAGAGTAAATGACTGAAGTTTGATGATGATGAGATTAGTTTTTGCACTTCAGGTTAGCTCTGCTCATTAAGTCATTCACACTAACTTTGTTTCATTTTGCTGAAAACAGTTTGAATCATGTATTTCCTTTTACTCCCTTAAGGTTGAATTCCCTAATAGCTTATGTTTGGAGTTTCTGAAGTTGGGATACTTTGCTTCATTTGTTACCTCAGCCCTCCCTGTGTTTCTCTCTAATTCTGTCACATATTGTTCCTACATAAACATTTGAGGAAAAGTAAATTTTTTGACCTGGTATCCACCAGCGAGTTCTATCTTTAAAGATGCTTTCAAATCTTATTCTTGTGATTCCAGTGATGACAAAGGGGCCCAAAATTCAGACAGTCCAAGAATATAGGAAGAGTTTTGTGATGAAGCAGATAAAGAGGAACAGGGAAGATGATCTCGGGCTTTGACATCAAGACAATAAGAGGTAGAACTGGGCCTTTTCTGCAAAGAAAAACCAAACAGAAAATAAACATTTAAAAATAGGTTATGTACAATAAATAAACTGAATTTGGTTTTCCAATTTAATTTGCTTCAATATGTGGATATGTGGATGAAAAAAAAGAATTCTAATAATAATAATAATAATAATATAACATGCCTTTCTACACTGAACAAAATGACATGTTTGTTTCACATCTCCACGCTGGTGAAGAACTGACTGAATTTCTAAAGGGAGCTTAAGAAAGCCAAAGTTCTTGTCAGCATTTACAGAGGAGAAACAGAAAGCATCCTGACTGCAAACATCTCAAACTGGCATGGGACGTGCACGGCCCAGGACCGGAGGCCTCTGCAGCGGGTGATTAAAACCCATCAGAAGATCACCGGTACCCATCTCCCGAGCATCAGTGATATCGGTGAGGTGAGGTGCCTGTGCAGAGCCCTAAGGATACTAAAGGACAGTACCCACCCAGCCACAGCCTGTTCACCCTGCTGCCTTCTGGGAAGAGATATAGAAGTTTCAGCTGCCACACCACCAGACTGCAGAGCAGCTTTTTCCCTCAAGCTATCAGACTCTTAAACTCTTATTCATCCTCAGCACTGCTCCAGTGATGATAGTTTATTTCTGTTACCCTTTTTCATAATTGATTCAGTATTAATGTATATTGTCTCTTATGTAGCAGAAGAGAGTTACAAAGCTCAATTTCATTATATAACCTGTTATATTGTGACAATAAATGTACCTCCCTACCTACGTTTCATGGAGCAGTGCTGATGAATTTGAGTCAGAGTTCATAAGTCTCAAGGTGAAACCATACATCTCACGGAAAAATAATGTCACATTGACCAACAATCAATCCAATCCAACAAATCTTACCCCCTTCCTTCTCAATTGACACCAGTCAGAACTCTTAAAGGTTTTTGCTCTAGCAGCCAGATCTGGTTGACAGTTCACGTTCCTGCGTGGTGTCTCACAGTGGGTCTCACAAGCAGCTGAGGGAAAAAATGTGTGTTATAAATAAATAGCATAGCCACAGTACAACAAATGTATTAAACACCACAGTAAAAGTTTGTTACTTACACACAATGGCATCATGTAAATTTGGAAACCCAAACGGATGTGACTACCTCATTATAAGGCGTGAACAGTCTGTGAAAACAGAAGTACAGTCCAACAACAATCAAAATAACTTTTTACTTTTATACAGTACAATGCATGCCTATTCTGAAAATGTGCTTCTACTACCTTCTTCACAGCTCTCAGATACACGCTTTGGATGCGTCACCTGCAGATCCCACAGGCAGGATTTCAGAATAAGAACGTTTTGCCTGCCTGATGTCTAGATTTTGTTGATTTGGTAATCAGAGCTTCCTTTTTGTGCTTCTACTATGATTAAGTAGGCTATGTAGTTATATTTCTTTTTTGTCTGTTTTAACTGTGTTTATTGTTGATATATACGATCGGGGGTCTGCACAGGGTATTTTATTGTTAAATTTGCTGCGTATTCTCTCCAGAGAGGAGTGGAGAGACACATCTGGTGTGAGCACAAGCATTGACTAGTTGTTCCTCCTCAACCTCGATCTCCTCGCCCGGAACCCGGCTTCTAGCCCAGAGGCAACTGGCTGAACAGCCCCGCCCACACGAGTCTGTAGTAACACCCAAGCCACAGTCCCGACTCTGCTAAGCAAACTACCTGAACTGCTGCTCTCACTCCCATCCTCCATAAACCGGGTGCTTGTCCATATTGGCCATAATGACACAGCTCGTCGGGAAATTGAGCAGACAAAAAATAATCTTATTTTAAATTGTATTTTTGGGTCATTATACGAAAATGTGCCATTTTGTGTCCCTCAGAAAAAAAAGGCTCTGTAAATCTTAATAAACCATAAAACAAATAAAATATTTTATAATTTAGTTTCCATAATATGTCTCATAATATAAGAATAAATTATTTTCTGTTTCTTTTGTTTTTAAGGGATTTTAATCACTTTTTTGTATAAAGCAATGAAAATGTATGATTTTTCTACTTCTACTTTCTATAGAGGCCAAAAAAGTCAAACTATCATACCAAAACTTAAACCTATATAAAGACTCAAGTGTTGTTTCATTACTCATGAAGGGGTTTTATTCTTAATATGTGTAAAATATTGCAACAACAATTTAGTCGGGTCCCCATGTTGTTGTCAACCCTATTCATTTTAATCAAAACACCCCTTTAAAGCTGATGGACTGTTCCAAAAGTTGCATAATTTCCAGAAAGTGACATCACTTGCCTTTTTATGTTTATGGTAAAAGACAAGTAATTGTCACTTCCTTTAATGGATTTTTTTTGCGTTATGTAATGTCTCACGGAGGGGGACGAGCTCAGTGTGTCAACCCAGTTACCACAAAAACATGTTAAAAGGTTATTTGTTTGAATTTTAAATGTACATATAACATTACAATAACAATATAACATTTCACCCTCTCATGAATGATCACCATGTGGTGTCATGACATTTACCACAAGGCTAGTAGTGGCTGGCAATAAAGCTTTTCATCAACCCTGTTACCGTCAACCCTGTTACCATTTCAGTGGTAATAGGGTTGACGAAGCTATATGCTTTTGTGTGTTGTCCTGGAATTTATCATATCAGTGAGTCTAACATGTAATTTTCATCACACGGTACATGAAAATATACTTTTCTTACCCAAAAAGTGTTAATCGAGGGCAACTGGACTTGGCTGAAGATGTTTCACCTCTCATCCAAGGGGCTTCTTCAGTTTTAATACTGGTGGGAAGTTCAAGGTATTCAAAGTCATTGATACCCTTTGGTGGCTGGTGGTAAACTGCTGAGTCTTAAACTGAGGAGTTAGTTTGTTTGGTTTCTCCGATATACAAATCTGTGCATTCCTCCTATGTTGCTTTTCTTGTGTTTAGGGTGGGGTCTTTCAGGTGGACCACTTTCTATCTTAGTGTGTTGCTGGACACAGGGATGTGGTGTTTGTTGAAAATCCTCTTGAGTTTCTCTGAGACTCTTGACATGGAATGACGATGTAGAATTTTATTCCTCTTTTTTTCACCAACCACAGTATTAGAGTTCTTCTTGGATCTTGTGGCTGTTTTCACAAGGGTCCAGTTAGAGTATCTACAATGAAGTTCATCCTATTGTGCTCCTCTAAGGCCTGGGCACTTGTTGGTACATTATCAACTTGGTGGTGCAGTTTTGACAACTGCTTGCTTGTGCTCTAGTGGGCAGTGATGGTATTAAGTAAGTACTGGTCTGTGTGTGTGGGTTTCCTGTATACTCCAGTGTGGAGGTTCCTGTCCTCTGCAATGTGTATGCCACACTCCATCTTTCACACGAGAGGTAAAGACAAGAAGGAAAAATGCAACAACATTGTGATTCCATTACTGTATTTAGATGGCGAAGACAGATGGTTTAAAAGAGGATATTTACACCAGAATAGAGAAACCATCTCTCAACAGAGGAGGATATGATATATATACCACTTATCCCCCATATATAACGCTGTCGTTTCATATGTTCCTAGAAGATGGAACAATTGGTCACATTTGGCCGCTTGTGAAAATTCCAAAGACTTATAACCAATACGCTAACTGTCGTCAACCCTGTTACTTGTATAATATTCTATATATAATATAATTGTGAATTCAACTAATGGTAGAAGTTAAGCAGAAGAGATCTGTAATACGCTCAAAGAAATTGGGATATTATTATTTAGTTTTTCTCCGCAGGTTAAATTTACACAGTGCTGAGGGTACGAGTCGGCTCTAGCCTGATTGACAGGTCGTCATGGTAGTGACTTTTGTCATCTATGTCAATCATATTTTTTTTTAACATCTCACCTTCAAACCCTGGTCCCACTCCCCTTGTCACATCCATCATCTACTGCCGCCCAAGCCAAACCCCACCTTTCTCTCCGAATTCTCATTTCCTGACCCAGCTCTCTGCCATAGCATCACCCAATGTCCTCCTCCTTGGAGACTTTAATTTCCACGTTGATGACATCAACTGAAATTCTGCCACTGAATTTATTTAACTGTTACACTGCTTCAACTACACACAGCACATCAACTTCCCCACCCATGCTGGCTCCCATAACAACCAAAACTGTCTCCTTGAGCTTCAGCTCCCTTGTACACTTCACGTCAACTGGAAACACTATACAACAAAACCGACTTAACAGTTCACCTTCACGCATCCACAGACTACCTTCACCAATACAAAAACGCTCTCAACACTGCCCAGTCCACCTTTCACTCACACCTCATACATTCCATCTCCAGCAACCCCAAGTTTCTTTTCTCTACAATAAATAAACTCCTCAACCTCCCCTCCTGCCCCACCCCTCCACACTCTCAGTCACTGTCTTGTTTCTCACCTCTGTACTCTTTAGAACTGTTACAATTCTCCCCTTACTATCAAAAATCCTGGAACGTGTTGTTGTTGCTCAAATTCAAACCCACTTCAACACTACTCCTTTGTCACATGGCGTCCCCCAAGGTTCGGTGCTTGGTCCTTTCCTGTTCATCATTGACATCCTGCCACTCTGTAATATCATACGTAGGTCTCCACTTCCACTGCTACGCCGATGACGTCCAGATCTACATCTCCACCAAATCCATCACGACAGTACCTCTGCAACTCTGACCAACTGCCTCACCAACTTACAAACCTGGATGCAAACCAACTTCTTAAAACTCAATTACAATCAATCTGACATGATCATCATTGGCCCCAAATCACAAAAAACACCAACAAGCCTTTCCATCAACAACCTTGGGGTCAACTTTGTCAGCAACCTCACTTTTGAACACCGCATCAACCATATCACCAGGACTGCCTTCTTTCACCTCAAAAACATTGCCCGTCTCTGCATCACTCACCTTCTGTGCTGCTGAAACCCTGATCCACGCCTTCATTACATCCAGAATTGATTACTACAATAGCATCCTCTATGGTTCTCCTGCCAAAACCCTAAATAAACTTCAATATATCCAAAACTCTGCTGCCCGCCTCCTCACCCACACACGCACCTGTGACCACAACACCCCTGTCCTCCAGAATCTTCACTGGCTCCCCTGTTCCCCAACGCATTCAGTACAAAATCCTTTCTCCTCACACTTAAAGCCCTCCATAACAAGGCCCCTTCCTACCACACAGACCTGCTCCACCACCACAATCCCTCCCGCAACCTCCGCTCCTCTGACACTAACCTCCTCTCACCTCAAATCAGGACCGAGCACCGTACCTGGGGTGACAGAGCTTTCACCATTGTAGCCCCCTCCCTATGGAACTCCTTACCCATACACATCTGAGATTGCAGCGACATGGACTCATGTTCATATATTTTATATGATGCTATTTATGTTATTAATCTGTTTAAAATGTACATAACATCTGCTTTTACTGTAAAGTGTCTTTGAGTGTCTTGAAAAGCTCAATAGAAATAAAATGTTATTATTATTATATGATATTTAAAAAGAGAGAACATTTCACGTCATTTGTTGGATTTTTAATATATATATTATATTATATATAATATTTTGTAGAGCAGATCTCATTTCAGTCACACCACCGCCTCTCTACAGTATGTTGGCCTCACAGGAGCCAGGCTGCAGAATCTGAAGAGTAACAATGAGTTTAACTGCTCTTCTAAACCAGGGGTAGAACATGGCATAAATCACAGGGTTTAGACACGAGTTCAAACAAAACAGATAAATCACAAAGGTTCCAGAAGAAGAACTGAGCAAACTGTCCTCTGCAAGAGACACACAGTAATATGGACAGAAACATATTAGGAACACAACTACAAGAACACCAAGAGTCCTGGCTGCTTTCAACTCAGATTTCTTTGTTGTTAGAGTCACTGAAAGCTGGAGTGTGACAGCTGTAATGTGAGAGCGCATGGCACGAGCCTGAGACACAGCCACTACAAACACTCTCATATACAGAACGATGATGACAGTAACTGGAACAACAAAGGTCAAAGCAAGGTTAACAGCTTCTGTGATGTGGTTAACTATAAGCAAACACTCTCCATAACAGGAGTTATACCTACCTGGTTGAGTCAGGTCATCTTTTACAAAGAGACTGCTGTAGAAAACAGAACAGAACCAACACAGACAAACACAGAGTTTAACTCTACTCACAGTGATTCTGGTGGTATAATGCAGAGGGTGACAAATATGATATGAGCACCATGTCTCCTATTGAGGCAGCAGGAATGATGTACCCTACATAAATATACAGAGAACACATGAGGTCACCAAGAAACCAGCAGGATGTTTGTCGGATGATTTCTCCCGGCATCAGCAGGAGGCCCATGAGAAAGTCTGAGACAGCCAGAGAGAGGAGGAGGATGTTGGTGGGTGTGTGGAGCTGCCTGGAGGGAAAGAGAAAAGTATCATCACACATAGTGAGCAACACAATAGTGAAAAATTGAAAAAAGTACTAGCTAAAAGTACATTTCACAACTTAATAGTTGAAGGTTCTGCTGAGAAATTGATCTCTGCCTGAAGTGGGAGACTGAGATGATGACAAGCAGGTTGAGAGCCACAGTGAGCAGAGAGATGGAGGACAGAAGAGTGTTCAAAAATACATCTTCAGACTGAGGAAGTGTCGGCTTCCTGCAGGAGGTGTTGAGGAGTTGTGGAAAGCAGAGCTCTGCTCCATCATCAACCTCCATCAGACAGTGAGAGGAGGAAAAGAGGAGCTGCAGCTCTGGCAGCTTCTGACCAGAACGCTTTATCATACAGTTGATTTATCTCTTTCTGACATTCAGTTTGTCCCTCCTCTCCTCTCTCTCTCAGTCTCTGTTGGACACTGATGTCCCTCCTCTCTTCGTCATATCACACCACCATTATCTTCATCACTTTCTCTCCAACCCTCCCTGTGTATACTGTTTGCAATCTGGTAGGGCAGGTTTGGTTATTTTCAAATGTATGTATTAATATCAATAAAGGTATTATCACTCAAATTATTAGTAAAGATGAATAATTACGGAACACCACCCTGTGATCTGGGAGCAATAACCATAGCTTGAAAACACTCTCAAAAAGGGCTTTGTCCACTCAACTGGCTCTTTAAAGTTACAAAACAGATAAATCACTGTAATCACAATCAAAGCATACAACAATCAGTAAGCACACGCTGGTGTGTGTGTCTGTAGGACAATTTTGGGGAAGCGAAGTACACCGTATGTGGTAAAAATACAGAATAAATACATAAGATGAGACCTGGTGCAATCTTTACAATAACAATTAACAGCTGTTTTGTGTGTAGGTTTGTGTCATTTCACATTTTACGTGCGTTTTCTTTGCCAAAACGTGGTTTGGAGACCAGCATTGGGTAACACAGCCATTGTCACCTCGTGTAGTGTGTGACCCCCTGTCTACTATCAGTCATGTAGTGTGAACGCCACAATGACTTCAAGACTCCGTCACAAGACGGCAAGTTGTGTATTATGAACAACATGATGATCGGCCGACCCTGAAAGTCATGTGTAAACTCAGATAAAAACTGTCTTCCTGGACTAGGAGGCCGATAAATTAAAACATAGTAAAATGGCCATAGCCGAACAACTTTAGTCAGTTAAGGTTTAAAAGTTTTTGTGCTCACTAATTGGCATAAAACCAGATTCTTTCAAACAACAGCAAGACCTCCACTGTGGTCTGAGTGTTGGGCAGTAATGCGTTACTCAGTAACTGTAATATTATTACTTTTGCCAGTAACTAGTAGAGTAACTAATTACTTTTCTAAAACAGAAATATTATTACAGTTACTAATCCAAGTAACGCTGCATTACTCGTTACTGAACGCACCATCCTTGACGTGAATGTGCGACTACGCTGCAGGTCAGCAGCACCGGGCCTTCTGTTGTTCATATCAGCAGTTAGACAAACACTAAAGGAAGAATGGAGAACGAGGGAGAGAGGCGTTCTTTCCAGCTGTAAGCAGCTACTGCCATTATTGTGTCACAGTCTAAGATGCAAAGAGCATTGTTGTCTATTGTAAATTCTGTGCGACCAGCAAAAAGCTTTCAGGCTGGCACATCTGGAAACTGCAATTTTTCTCCATTCTTCCTTGCAAAACATTTCAAGCTCTGTCAGGTTGCTCAGGGATCAGGCATGAACAGCTCTTTTCAAGTCCAGCCACAAATTCTCAATTGGACTGAAATCTGGGCTTTGACTTGGCCACTCCAGAACGTTCACCTTGTTGTCTTTGAACCATTCCTGTGTAGCTTTTGCTGTATGCTAGGGGTCATTGTCTTCCTGGAAAAAAACAAGTTGTAGTTCTCTTGCAGATGGAGTCAGATTATCCTCCAGGATTTGGCGATATTTTTCTGCATTCATGAAACCCTCTATCTTTATAAGCCTTCCAGGGCCTGCTGCTGCGAAGCATCTCCAGAGCATGATGCTGCCACCACCACCATGCTGCACGGTGGAGATGGTGTGTTTGTGGCCAAACATAGCGTCTAGTCTGATGTCCAAAAGCTCAGTTTTTGTCTCATCAGACCAAAGAACTTTCTTCCAATTGGCCTTGGAGAATTCAAGAGGAGCTTTCATATGAGCTTTTTTCAACAGCGGCTTTCTCTTTGCCACTCTCCCATCCAGCTTCGACTGGTGAAGAACCCGGGCAACAGTTGTTGAATGTACAGTCTCTCCCATCTGAGCCACTGAAGATTTTAACTCCTTCAGAGTGGTCGTAGGTGTCTTGGTGGCCTCCCTCACCAGTCTTCTTCTTGCCCTGTCACTCAGTTTGTGAGGACGGCCAGCTCTAGGCAGATTTAAACAAGCGCCATACTCCATCCATTTCTACGTCCAGTGAGTTGGAAATCTTTTTGTAGCCATCTCCTGACTTGTACTTTTCACTGATCTTTTCTCTGAGTTGCTTGGAGTGTTCTTTTTTCTTCATGTTGTAATTATAGTAGGAACACTGATGAACCAGAGACTGGAGCTCCCAGACACAGGTGTTTT
Source organism: Micropterus salmoides (assembly GCF_014851395.1). NCBI lineage: Eukaryota > Metazoa > Chordata > Actinopteri > Centrarchiformes > Centrarchidae > Micropterus > Micropterus salmoides. The sequence goes on from NW_024040596.1 coordinate 29,092,445, forward strand.
TTATACTACAATCACTTGACACATCAGCTGAACTCAGGTGATCTCCATTTCACTTATTGTGACACTTCTTGCATCAACTAGCTGGAGGTCACTTTAAAGGGGGTGAATATTCATCTTCTTTTCCATATATATTTTTGATTGATTGACATTAGTTTGTAAAAATCTCTCTCTCACTCATGAACACTGCTGCACAAACCTGTCCAAAGTTATATATTGCTGGGATCTCCTGTTAGATGTCATTGCCGCCAATCGGCAAGTGAGTGTTTGGCCAGGATACAGGGAATTTTTTATCCAGGGTTTCAGTCACCTTAGTACCTGGAAGGCAAAAACCCACTGCCATTTTTTTCCTCATCTGTCTCACTATCAAGTCTCCAATAATGAGCATGATTGAAGGGGGAGCAGTGGTCCAGTGGAGAGGACATTACCCATGGTGATGCAGTGAATGGAGACGGAGACAGAGCGAAGTACATGAGCTCACCATGGTGCTGGTGTATAGAGCGTTATGGAGCAACAAACCGTGTTGTAATAGGACTGTTTTGGTATGGCTGTTGGAGAGAATGAAGGAAAATTAGCTGTGAGGTCCACAAGACCACCAGGGGGGAAGGATGAGTAAACAGCGACATGCACAGTACAAGTGTAGGCAGACAAGTGTTATTTGCATGGTACAAAATATTTTAATAAAATTACCAAGTCAAAAACTGTGTGTCTGCTTTGCATGACTTCTGAGACCAAATCAGAGAGCCGAATGTGAGCATCGGCGTCATCATTTCTGAAGTCCGTTTTCAAACTTCTCTGTTTTAGGTCTTCATTTTTGCTGTTTAGTCTGGACAGGAGATGCAAACGTAGCAGAAAACACGGTGGTGTGGATGGGGCCTTGGGCAGCAGTGGCGGCTCAGGGGGCATAATCACTAAAGCTAGTCTTTAGGCAGGACTAACAGACATGTTCATAATGACCTGAAAGTTCAGCTCATATCAGTGCAGCATATCACTTATTTTATTTTATACTGGTCCTACATAGCCTCCCTTGGGTTTTTTAAATAATGAATTGACCACTGAATGTTGAGCTTACTGGCCTCATTCTCCAGCCATAGCTGGCCTCCTTTGAGTGATGGTAACATTTCACTAGAGAGAACAAAGGACATCAACTACACATTGTAATGCTCGCAGAGGGGGGCTGTTTCACTTGCTACATGAGCAAAAGAAGAAAAATATGGTAATACGTGGAATATTTTGATAACAAGGGAAAAGGCAAAGCTCAGTAGTGGTAATACATTTGGTTGTCTTTATTAGAATAAAGCTGTGATGGACTGGCGACCTGTCCAGGGTGTACCTCGCCTTTTGCCTGATGTCAGCTGGGATTGGCTCTGACTGTGTGTGTCTGCTGTTTGGTGGTGGGCTGCCTGTTGATGAGAATAGTGAGTGTAAACCAAAACAGTGAAGTTGGGGCCTTAAAACCAAAACTATTAATTAAAAGACATATCATAGAGTTGAGAGGAACTGCAGAGTCGGGTGATAATTGGATGAGTGGATTTGTGACTGTGATGACCCCTTTACACATCACACACTGTAATTTGGTCAATTGTTTTTATTATAAAAAGTATTTCTTCATTAAATAATGGAATCTAAACGAACACAAAGTCATGACAGACACTCTCAACAAGAACCCCCCCACACACACACACACACACACACACACACACACACACACACACACACACACTGTCAGCAATGATTGCATCACATGTTGGTGTGTGGCGGCTGCATTGTGTGTTTATGCTGAAGCTTGTTTTTCTTGACACCTCGGACACAAATCCATGCAGGTGAGAAACTTCCTGTCCGGAGGGGTTCGGCACACCACCGTTAGAAACAGCTAACAGGCTGCTTAATGGTGTTCACAGAGAGGCAAATTAAATCTTGAGGGAATTAATGTGTGTGTGTGTGTGTGTGTGTGTGTGTGTGTGTGTGTGTGTGTTGGATCTTCTAATGGGGGCACTTCATGTTAGCTCTGCTCATTAAGTCATTCACACTAACTTTGTTTCATTTTGCTGACAACTTTTTGAATCAAGTTTTTCTCTTTACTCCCTTAAGGTTGAATTCCCTAATAGCTTATGTCTGGAGTTTCTGAAGTTGGGATACTTTACTTCATTTGTTACCTCAGCACTAATTCTGTCACATATTGTTCCTACATAAACATTTGGGGAAAAGTCAAAACATAATTTGGTATCCAGCAGTGAGTTTTATCTTTAAAGGTACTTTCAAATCTTATCCTTGTGATTCCAGAGATGACAACAAGGCCCCTAATTTATACAGTCCAAGAAAACAGTAAAAGTTTGGTGATTAAGCAGATAAAGAGGAATAGGGAATCTGGGGTTTTGACCTCAAGACAATGTGAGGTAGAACTCCGCCTTTTCTGGGGAAACAACAAACAGAGAATAAATCTTTTAAAATAGGCCACAGTTCTGTATATTAAATAAACATGCCTTTCCATTTCAGTTCTTTAAATGATATTTGGGGTGGCTGTGGCTCAGGGGCTAGAGCGGTTGTCCACAAACCAGAAGGTCAGTGGTACAATACCAGGCTTCCCCAGTCTGCATGTCAAAGTGTCCTTGGGCAAAATACTGAGCAGTTGGGTGTGACATAATGTAATGCACTTTGAGTGGTCCCAAAGACTAGAAAGGTGGGATACAGACTGTGTATTTCTGCTTTTCTGACGACAGGGTGGGTTTTAGGCTCCAGTTTAACAAAACAGGCCTTGAGTGTGATTATATACATGTGTGATATTTTTGCGTGCCCCCATAGCTTGGTATCGCCCTTTTATGGTGAATCCAAAACATTACGGTTTGTAAAAGATGGTAGAAACACGAGGCAGAATCTAGAACCCAAACCTTACAGGATCTGAAAATGTTCGGGTTATGGGAAGCTCCAGGGTACGTGTCATTAATGAAGTTCCTGTAACGGAAAAGAGCTCTGATGGGGTACAGCCCTGAGACAAGTTTTGTACGTTGTCTGCACTGGTACGTACGCCTCACACTCTGAGTCTAACACAGTCAAGTATTCGTTTTCTTCTGGCTTCTCAACTGTCAGGGTTTTGGGTTTTGCTTGGTGTTTCCTGTTATATTTTGGAAGTTTCTCCGCCTTGTGCTTTATCCCACTTTCTTTCCTGTCCGTGTCTTCCCTTTGATTGCCTGATGTGTCTCACCTGTGTGTAATCACCCTGCCTGCTTGTGTGTGTATGTGTTAGTATTGTCTGTGATTCTTCTTGGTCTTCGTCAGTCCGCCTGTGTCCATGCTTTGTGCGTCTGCCTGGATTATTTGCATTCATTTTGTCGGTGGACTTTGGAAGTTATTACCTTCCTTGTGTGGATTTTTTTGCTTTTGTTTTGGACATGAACCACTTTAAGTTTGTACATTTTATGTTTTGGTATATAAATACTTTAGAACAGAACCTGCTCAGCTTCATTGTGTCTTGCGTTTGGGTCCAAATCCTGTTCTTCCTGCCTCTGCACTTGACGTTCATTTACAGTATATATTACCAAACTTTAAGCAGTACGGGTGGTGATTGACTGATAAATGTTTTCACATTACTGACCCGGCTTACCTTATGAGCTTGCTGCTTCGATTGTTGATTACTATAAACTCGATCCAACCTCAAACCTGCTCTTGTGAAGACTCGCTGAGTCACACTGAGAAACATCATACAGAAAGCCTACAGTCAAGAATCCGTATAAAAAAGTCATTTATTTATTTACATTTTATGTACATCAGTGTTTTTATGTGAGAGTGTGTTAAAGGGAATGTAGCTCAAACACAAAGGGTGATAAATGGACCGCCACGGTGCTGAGCTGCAGCTGATCAGATGTCAATTCACGGATCCATCTAGACGTTTTTTCCGCGATTGGATCCTTGCGCACTTCGGACACTTTTTTTCCACGAAACATTGTTTGTGAAAGCAGGCCTTGCACACTGTAAAAAGAAATATCAAAACAGTCGATCATTTCTGCATTGTTTTTGTAACTACAGGGGCTGTGCTCCTGTTTTCCACTTTTGCTCCCAAACTTTGAAGTGAACAGAAAAGCATTGGGATGTTAGAAGATATTGCATGTCAGTGTTACATTTTTAAAGTTGCCTATTTACACATTCAGCATACACAAGGGACTATTTTTTGCCTCCGTTTTACCTTGGCACTTTCATATCCTGCATATCTCATCTATTTTAAAGGTAATCAGCATTTGTCAGCGCTTACCTGGACATCGCCTACATATGTCACTCTGAAATGGAAAGATGACGTCTCTTTCTCGGCAGAACTCGCAGATGAAACCTCGGGCCAGACACAACTGTGTGGGGGGGGGAGAAAACGTTTTAAAGATTAAATGTTTAAAATATGTGTTGGGAGTGCTGGTCTTGACTTTTTTAAGTAACACATTCCAGTGTCTATAGAGCCTAAAACCCTCCCTTCCACTTCCACCTTATGGGACCTTATTTCGGAGAGACAACTAACTTTTTCTCACTGATGTGTTTAATCCAACAACCCATGATCCTTCCATCACATCATCTCCACATGGAAGTTAGCTTCAGTCATTAAGAGAAGCAGTTACTACTTTTAAGGACAACTGTCACTTTCTTAACTTGCAAAACTATCTTTTAATCTGATAAACTTCATGTGTGCAACTCAGGGCTCAATTCAAATGGGATCAAAGCTTTAGTCGCCATTGTGCACTACCGTACACACAAAAGTCCGGCAATACATACATCCTCATTAGTATTACATGGTAAAGTTCTGTACTTGGGTCATGTGAGGACACCTGAGCAGGTTGTGTGCACATGAATTCAAATGTTCCTCTAAACATAATGCGTACAAAACTCTGTTTCCCTGAACAGTGTTTCCTTGTTGTGTTGCAGTGGAAGGATAATAACACAGAGGGATTCTCGTATTAAAAACACTGTATCTTTGGGAGATATTCTCTTGATTTGACTTTAGGATTTGTCCTGCTGACTGTCCACGTCTACAAAGACCACATCCTGTTATTTACTTTAAGAGGAACAATAATATCCAAAAGCCACCTCACACAGTGCTTCAGACCCACCTTGCAGTTTTCCACATGGTCGATAGCGGAGTTCAGCAATGCTTTGGCCTGCGTCACGAGCTGACCCTTCTTCACCCTCAAGAGGTCGTCCATGGAGAAGAGGTGTGGCTGCTCCGTCAGGTGAGCAGGAAGCTGTTCAAACTCAGTCATCACTCTGGTGCAGAAACACATGCAAACATAGTCACATTAACATTGCTTCTTCTTGACGACAAATATTCTGTTTGTGGGCAGGTTTTAGTAGCAGCTTCAGCATCTCAATTTTATGCAACGTTATACTTCTTCTCCACTACATCTCAGAGGCAAATATTACACTTTTTACTCCACTTCATTGATGGCTTTAGTTACTTTATATATTACCGTTTTTCATCCCTTCCTGTCCAGTGTATCATGTATCTCCACATTTTAGTGAAAAACTGTAGGATGACGAGTTATTTCATGGAGCTGAGAAAATCCTCCTCCTTCAGCTAAATAAACTATTAAACCCTCCTTGGATCAGCTGGAAAATGCATTATAACAAAGCTGAAAACTGAAGACAGAAATCTGCGGTTCTCACAGGACAGCGACGCTACAAACATATAATGATCTCATATGCACTTCTGCAGATTAAACTGCCCAACAGTTTACAAAGGAGTTAAAATGAGCTCAACCTTAATCATCTACAGCAGGAACATTTCACTGCACTATGAGTACTTTTACTATTAACACTTATTAGTTAAATGTACTTTAACTAACTAACTGACTTTAAGGTTCTCAGTGCAGGACTTTTACATGTAACCAAGTAGCCTAGAGCTACTCTAACCTAGTAACTGTACCTTTTCAAAAGGTCTGGTTGTTAATGGACAAAAGAACTAGTTGCAATGACTTCAATTTAAATAGGGAAGAGTCAGGTCACCAAGAAAGTTTAATACAGGAGTTGGCACAGGTGGAGCTCACAGTTAAAACTCTGCTGTTCCTGTTCCCCCAATATGGTCACCTCACAGTATAATTCTCTTGTGGGTGCTTCCTTCAGGTGCCTTTGGATTTTTTACCTTTACTTTTGTGTGTGTGTGTGTGTTCTTCTTTTTAACTATCTCATTAACCCCTCATCCCTTTTTTCTTTGCATTACACACCAGCAAATGAATCCCAATTAACTTCATGAAAACAGTAGATTATACATCTCTGTGGGGGTCGTTGGCAAAATGCAGATCCAAATGCTGTATTTACAAAATGCCTGAAGATTCTCAGTCACCCTGGGCCCTGTTTCAGAAAGGGGGATTAGTGACAATTCTGAGTATGTTAAGCCCAAGATGAGAGAAACTCTGGGTTTTCGGTTTCAGAGAGCGAGATCAGATAATCCCTAGATCAGTAACTCCGGCAAGTTGGAAAACCGTCACTTTCTCTCTAACTCCTGCCCTCCTGCGGAGCCTGAAGCAGCTGTCTGACACACCATTTCATTTCCTCATTCATTCTGTCTATCAAAGCACATATCGGAACGCATTTAGCCTACATCTTAAAAAACTTTAAAATCCGGTTAGATAGGCTATCAGTTTTTCACTCAAACATGATCTTGAACATGACTGCTTTTATGATAAATCTGTCATCGATGTAAGGACAGAGTTTTCTCTGCACATTGTGGATTTATTGTCTTTAGGTATAACACTGACAGTTGCACTGAAAACACTTGCTGTGAGCTACATTACTGCAGTGATCACTGTTTAAACTAATCAGTATAATGAACAGTAATCTTTCATATGGAACTTTCCTACTATCGTAGTAATCAACTGGAGATAATGTGATGTTTCTGGGTGAGGATGACTGTGGTGCAGCTGAAACAAACAGGCCTAAATGTAGTTTAAATGTGAGTTTTTCATTATTAATTGTTGATAGTCTGAATGTGTTTTGACAATATTAATAGTATACAGAAGCACGATTTTAAATAATATAAAATATATGGCTAAACCTTTACAGTTAGTTTGAACCCATAGACACATTTTCCACTGCAAAAGGGGTGGTGATGGCGTATAGATAAGATGCTTGCCTTTGGTGTGGGAGACCTGGGGTTCAATTCCCACTGTGAGACATCCACCACTGTGTCCCTGAGCAAGACACTTAACCCTAGTTGCTCCAGAGGCGTGCGACCTCTGACATGTAAAGCAATTGTAAGTCGCTTTGGATAAAAGTGTCAGCTAAATGAATAAATGTAAAAAAAAAAAAACATTAATAGGCTAACCTACTGGGTGTGACTGTGACTTCACAATCACAGGTTCATGAGTAAATTGTGTCTTATATTTGATCTACACCTATTTTTAAAATATCCTAAAAATTTTAAATATAGCCTTCATATTTAAAATTGAATGTAATGGGCTGTAGGAGAATTCATTCAATAAAGAAATTCTAGTCTGGTAAATGATGAATGAGCAAGTACTGATGTTAATGTATTGATCCTTCCTCTACTTCTGTGTTTTAGAGCCTATCATGGTCAACGTTGGCACACACTCATTTTTCTAGCTCCATCTGATTAAAATGGAGGTTCTGCTTTTATTTACCCGTTGCCATGGTGAGTCATAGTATCGGAGCTCCATTGATGATGGCTTTTTTTCCTCCCCACACACGCGCTTCCATCAGGTTCAACATACTGAGTTGTGAGTTGATTGAACTTATTCTGATCAAGTGAAAACTCAGAGTTTCCCACTTCAGGCTCAGTAAACTCGGAGCTCATGGATAAGCTCAGTTCGTTTTTTTTACGTGATTAGATATATAGATATTATTCTGATGGTATATGTTTTTGTGGCATGTTTTGCTGTCTGCCACAGTGTCGTGATGCTGCCACTAGAAGGAGCCAAAGTACCACGTTTTCAAATCTTACACATAGTGGCTTTATTAAATAATGTGATATACTGAAGTACACTGAGTTAATCCCTGAAGTTTGCAACTCAAATATTAATTTCAGTATTACACAACATTATCTGCAGTAAACACTGATATTTCATCCATAGCTTGTACTTATACATTGTGTGTAATAAATGTTCTGTCTACCTTCCAGAAAACCTGCAAGCTTTCAGCAGCTTCTTTATGCCCAGCAGCTGTTCCTGGAGCTCCTAAAGGAGAGAGGAGGGAGGGAGGGATGGGAGCAAATAAAGACAGAAGAAACAAATGAAGTTAATAGATATGGCAAAATAAAGTTGAAATTTATCTCAGCTGCTGTGATTGTGTTGGACATGTCTAAAAGTGAAATCAACAATATTTACAGCAGTGGCGTTTTCTCCCAGATGCCAAGGGAAGCCAGGCTTCCCCTGTTTTTATCAGACTCTATTTATCATTTCAATAAAAACACGTTTATAGTTTCGATAAATCTTATAAGCTGTCATCTCTTCCCCATTTCTCACTATCTTGCAACAAGTGAAACAGCGCCCCTCTAAATGCTACGCGTTGGATTTGTGGTGAAACACTATATTGCACCACCGTAGACTGGCCTTCAGTCTGACTACGCGAGGAGGCCAGACAGAGTTGGCATCCCTTTGTGGGAAAAAAAATTAATTATTAACCAATCAGATGAGGCCACTGTCATGCCACTGCCTAACTGTGATTAGTCAGGATATCTCATCATAATAAATAGTTTTACTAAACTACCACTACAGCAGCAATTTAAGATTAAATCTGACGGAAGACCAACGCCAAAACTGGAGCTGGCGTGGAGAGAAAAAAGGGGTTTTGGACATTCAATGAGGAAAACTATATTCGTACAGTGTGGCTAGCTGCTAGTGCCAAACTTTGACTGACTTTGTTGTTGAAAAAAATAAAATAAGCCAGTGGGAAATTCTATAACTTGGTTAGTGACCACGTTGCCACCACGACAGGAGAACTCTATAATTTTTCAGAAAGGGTGAGTGAAATGACACCTCCTTCTCTCTCTGAACTTAACTGAACTGCAGAGAGAGACTGTGCGAGTGAGAGAGAGAGAGCGTAGGTCCTGGTAAATGCAACTGTCACAGCGTGTGTATTGATAACAGAGGGCGCATCTTTAAAGTTTGATTCAGTTTTGTGTAAAATTATACCCTGCACTGTAATAGCACAATGCATTAGATAATTGCCCTCCAAAAAGGACATCCCCTCTCACTTGGATTCCACAAAAATTGACCCCACCCCACTGATTTACAGGCTTTTTGCCAGAGATGCATGAAAATATTCAGATCATGTACTTAAGTTAAAGTATAGATATACATAGATAGTACTGATGCATAAATGTTAGAGCAGCATGTAGCTACTCAAGGTGGAGCTACTTTATATACAGTTAGCTAGTTTAGTCCGGTCGTTCCCAACCTAGGGGTTGGACCCCTTCAAAGAGTCACCAGATGAATCCGAGGGGTCAGAGGATGATTAATGGGAGAGGAAAGAAGCAGAAATAAAGTTCTGATGAACAATTCTGTTATCCGTTTCTTGACTTTTCTCTAATCTTTTAGTAAAATAGGCGCTAATTGTTCCTCTCCAATTAGTCCAATTGTTAGTTGTGTCTCATATGACAGAGACACAACTAAACACGACAGGCCACAACATTTAATGTAAAATCTTAATCTGAAAAGTAAATGTAAGGGAGTAACACATACGTTTCCTTTGACATGTTGTGGTGTAGTATACAGTAATATCAATTCAAAATACTCAAGTGATGTAAAAGTACCTCAAAAGTGTAAAGTACTTGAGTAAATGTACTTAGTTACTTTCCACCACTGCTTTTTGTACAACTTCATAACATGTCAGTGTGGGTTTGCAACTTTTAGCAATAATCATTGACTGCACTCAACAGCTGCAAAACAGCGGAGTCTGCTTTATTTTGAGCAGATACACAGCTCATCAAGTGTATATTTATTTATCTCCTTCTGGTAATAACTGATCTGATTTATCAAAACCAGGATGTGGGCGTCTCCAGATGTTTGGACTATCTCATTCTTAGGTTTGCACATGTAACCAGCGCATCCTGAGCACAGAAACCTGATCATGACCAGGATAGTAATGGTAGTAGTTATAATTAATACTAACTCACCCTGAACTTGTCCAGCTCTTTCACTTTGCTGTAGAGTGTCTTACCAACGCAGGTCAGGTCAAACAGAGGCTGGTGACAAACTGAATCCAGCAACTGTTTGGAGAAATCACTCACGGGGTACCTGCAAGATTAAAAATATTATTAATAAAACATATCAAGAGTAAAAGTGTACATCTGTCTGTGCTTCTTTTCCCACCAAGCTGATTTTGGTTTCAGTGTAACAGTGGCAGCTATCTTTGGTTCTCCCACAACTTCCTGAGCGACAGACTGCAGGCTGTGCAGGTGGGCAGGGCTACGTCACCTGCACTCACCACCAACACCGGAGCACCGCAGGGCTGTGTGTTGAGCCCTTTCCTGTAACTAATCAATGCATCACCCATCACTGCTTACCTCAAATACACAGACGACACAGTCATTCTAGCCCTGCTCACAGATAACCACTCTTCTCCGGACTATCACAACACTGTTGCATCCTTCACCCAGTGGTGCGAGGTTAACCATCTTCACGACAATGTCAGCAAAACGTAGATAATAAAAATAGTTCAGTCCTCACTTCAGCATCACATTGTCATCAATAATCAGTTGAAACTGTTGACAGCTTTAAATACCTCAGAGAGACACTGAACAACAGACTCAGTTTTGACCAGCACACGGTATCCAAAAGAGGATCCACCAAAGATTTTTAAAGAAAGAAATTTTAGAGGAAGCGTTAGTGATTTTAAGGAGCTTGTTTTTAGTGAGAGAGCATGGTGAAATAGCAGGTAGCACAGTGCAGGAGGACGGGTTCAATGACACTACGGTACAGCAGAAGCAGGAGGTGTGGTTTGAGAGTGACCTGATTTTAGGTACGACACGAGTCTGGCAGCGTCTGTGGATGTCTATGTGGTGATCAAAACTCAGTTGAGGAGGGGGTGTTGTATAGGATCATTATTTAGCCCGTCCTATTGTACTGTTCCACCTGCTTCTTTAACATGGTCTCGGTTACTCCCCGGGCCCAACTTACACGCACAGCCAACACCGCCGCCAGGATAACTGGTCTCCCCACACCCAAGCTAGCAGAACTAAACATAAAAGCCATTGCATGACTTGCAACCACAATAGCAGAGACCATCACACACTCACTCAGTCACCATTTTACCCTTCGGCTCTCTGGGTGACAGAGCACAGAGGTTTTGAAAAAAGCCTATTCTCTTTAACCACAGCCACCTTAAATAAGAGACCTCGCTGAACTGGTCTGAGAGTAATCTGTTTTCATTGTGGGCTGTTACTGTGTGCTGTTGTTGTCTGGTGTGTACAGGGCTGTGAAAACTAATTTCCCCTTAGGGACAATAACGTCTGTTTTAGCGCTTGTTTCCTGATCTTTTGCGAACTCTCTCTCCCTCATTAAACGCTTCACATGTTTTTTCCACCACCTACCCGCCTTTTTTGTAAGACTACAAGCCAGAAACCTCCGTTGTGAACTTGTGTATAATCCTGTGTTCTCAGGAGTACTAAACAAAACTGCATTATTTATTATTCTTTTGTGTAGTGATCTCAGTATTTATAAGTAACAGATATTGCGGACAATAATATTAGTTATGGAACTATTAGCAGTTGCATTATAACTAGAAGTAGCAGTGTTTTTATTACCTGCCAAAGTCCCAGCTGGACAGAAGTCGACCCGGAATCACAGCCTCAGAGCCGCTGTGGCAGCAGTCACAGAAATACCTGCCAAATGAATTAAAATAAACTACTAAAGTACGTTAACTGAATTCATTTAATATGTAGCTCAGTGTTTTGTTATGCTACGTCTTGTTTGAATTCCCTTGTTATTGAAACGTGCTTTGGAAATAAACTTGCCTTGTTAATATATTGATAACAACAGATTATTCTACGTACCTGCCGAGGTATTCACAATACCGCAGTTTCTTGATGTACTCTGGTGAGAGAGAAGCAACAAGCATATTGTTGTCTTGTTACTGTGTTAAGACAGTTGTCCACAGTTTTGTAGTTTAGCACAAACATTATTTGTTTTTTTGAAATTATGTGTTATTTGTTATAATTTTAGGACAATTTCACAGTTAGGGTCCATAATATTAAGAACAGACAACAGAAAACAGATGTTTTTCTTTATAAACTCTCTACTGTATTTCAATTTCAAGCCTTTTTGACGCCCTGATTAGCAACATTTTTGTATGTGTAGGGCTATGTGGGAATGTGGGAATAAATATGCAACATCCGGTTAGACCTTCAAAATAAAACTAGTGTTTAACATGAAACGGCCCACTTTGGTTAGGTTTAAACACCAAAACTACATGGTTAGGTTTAGGAAAAGATCATGATTTGTAACTTCATCACATAAAAATAGTCTGTTGAATGATGACTTGAAGGCCGGTTTCTGACACCCCAATCGCTTCCTTACTCAGACTTTTCTGTTATTTATAGTACGCCTACTTTTAGGATTGATCACTGACACTAAAGGGCTTCCCCCAGTGTGTTACACTATGACGCTAAAGGCTGCCTTGTGTTGGACAGACAGCAATGGCTGAAATCCCCTATAATTCATAAATGTTTGATGTCTGATGTCATCTTTATAATCCAACACTTACTGGGCTCCACCTCTGTCCCACAGCCTGCACACAGGAACTTTTGCAAAGCCACTACTTCACTGCGTCTGAAGGAGGAAACATAAACAGTCAATTGTGAATCAAAACATCCATCCATCTATCCATCTGCTTTTTGTAAAATGCAAACTGGTTTGTATTTGTATTCAGTGTTTATATTCCTGTCAGATGTGATGACGACCTGTGGGTTGGCTGAATAGTGAAGATGATCTGGAAGCGTGGTGGAGCCCAGCTCAAGGATCCTCTCATCCGGGTCCTCAGTCTGATCTCCTCTGCAAAGCTGCTGCTGCTAACCGCCACCTTTCCAGTACCTGGCAACTAGAGGCAGAGGAATCCAGAAAATATTACACACTGGTCTGACTAGCAGCAGGTTTTGCTGGTTGAAATGCATATTTTGTTTGTTTGTTTTGACATATGAAACATATAAATGAGAGTTTCAAATATTAAGTTTGTTAAGTTTTTTATTTTAAAAAATATTTTCAGACCCATATTTATTCCCCACATTATTGTGAGAAAGCCTACAGTTAGCCTGCTGTCACTAGGGCAGTAAAAAGCCATGCTTCAGGGGTCTTGACCAAGCGTGCACATTTTGACTTGTTGGTGACGCCAGAGTCATTAAGATTCAGTGCAGAAGTCCCATAAACATACATTCTATCGAATGGCCAGCAGGGGGCAACTCTTCTGGTTGCAAAACGAAGTCCGGCTTCATTAGAAATAATGGTAAAATGACTCTGCTTCTTAGTTTATGGTCTCAGTCGCTAGTTTCAAGTCTTCTTCAATACAACATGATGTTCATTTAGTAAATTATGGTCCCATTTAGAGGAAATTAGACCATAAAGACGAGTCTGCTTCAGGGCTGGATTATCTGTGATTGACGAGTTCTTACCATGGTGACCTGTCAATCGGGCTAGAGTGACTCGTACTCATGGCACTGTGTAAATTTAACCAGCACTGTTGAAAAAGCTTATTAGGAGTTGGCTGTTCACTTTCTCTGGTGAGTACATTTTGTTTTAAGACTGGTGTTGGCTAGACAAAGTTGTCATCCCTGTTAAAATGGGAGTTAACGTGAATTACAGATGCTTGGCATGCAAATAATCAATAACTTCAGTTTAGGCACACACTCGGTGATGGTTGTGGTAAGGGTAATTGGCTTCGGGGGGCTGTAAAGAGTACGCTAGCTAGCTAGCCAGCCTAAGCTAGCTGGCATTATCAAAGTAAACAGCGGTCCTAGAAATGCAGTTCCAGTCCTAGGATTGCGGTCCTGAAACTGCAGCCTCCGGAACTGCAGCTACATGCTACTACTCTGAGCCGAAAGGAAACAATTTCCCTTCAAACAAAACTGTTGAGAGGACACCTACAATTGACACATCCAGTCATTACTGCTTGTATAATGAATTTTAAAACATGAAGGTTTTGTCTTTGCAAAACCTTTCCAGAGCCTAGAGAAGAGTTTTATTTGCGTGACGTTACACAATGTAAAGTCTATGGGCAGAGGGGGAGGGGCCAAGGGGACAAAACACCTACCTAACATCTTTAAGTGCTGGGCGAGCAATCTTGGAGTCCAGTATACAGTTCTTATACTACATTAACGTTATACCCAAAATGTAAAAAAAAGTATAAAACAAACGAATGACTACCGACCGTGCACGTTCACTTTTTTTCATCCTAGTTGGTGCTTCTCAGGTAATCACGACATTACCTGAGAGGCCCAAACTGAGGGAAAATAAGCCACTGATGCAGGTTAAATATTACATAAACCAACGAAAGAACCCTTTTTGTTACACTAACACGTCTTCACATAACCAACAAAATGAGCAGCAGCTTCCTCCATCTGTCTCCCACATACCACATCAAATCAGCTATAAAGGAAGACACTTCAAACGTGATATTTGGTTGCTGTGTGTGTTCTCACCTCCTGCAGTGAGCTACGGAGGCTTTGCCGTCCACGCCGAGGCCCATGGGAGGGAAGCCAGCTCCTTCTGAACTCGAGGACCAGATGCTGGGCCAGCCACTCCGCACTGCATTATGGGACACCACAGACTGACTCGGGAATCACATAATCAGAACATTTGCTGAGGCATTTACTGAAAGTTGGAATTTCTGTGCCGGGTTTGTTTTTTTCTCACCTTCTGAGAGAATCTTTCAGTGTCAGCGTAGCGTCAACTCCGCAGTCTGAAATTAAAACACACAGAATGATGTGTTGTATTAATATACACTCACCGGCTGAATAAAGGACCTTACACCCCGTTAAAATCCCTTTGTCAAAAGATTACAAGAACCTTTGAAGGACGTTAAAGGTACTGTAGCTGTGTTACCTGAGAGAAAAGTTGCTTTAGATAAAAGCTAAAAAACTAATGAGTAAATGTAAAAGTAGTTTTTGCAACCCTGAGTAGTGTCTGCAGGTATTCCTGCTCAGGCTGCATTCCTTGAAAATGAGGATCCTGATAAGGAGTTATTTTGGAAATTTGGGGATGTATGAATATATTTTATCTTACTCATGTTACTCTTCTATATTAAAAGAATTTTACCTTCAAATCCACTGTCAGTGGAGAGGACAGAGAAAGTCTTTGGTTGATGTTCAGCTCGGTCGTTCCCTGCGTCCTCTTCTTCTTCATCCTGTGTGTGCTGGTGTGTGTGTACATAAGAGGAGTGTGTCTCTGTGTGTGATGTCTTCACATCATCATCTGAATGGCTGTGTTTGTTGTTGTGTTGTTCATGATCACCTGTACTGCAGGTGTGTGAGTGTTCGCATGTTTCGTATCTCTGATCGTGTTCATGTGGCGGCGAGTCCTCTGCCGAGCTCGTGTGTCCGCATGCGCACATGCTGCCGTGTGTTTCCATCGTGGAAGTCAGAGTCCACTTCACGCCTTCCAGCACCTCCAGCACCATGTCCACCACGATGAAATGTGCATTTTCCTGCACACAATCATTCACACAGACACTTAATTATTTTTATATAAGGAATATTATCCAGAGTCAGATGAGCAGATGGATCATTTTCATATTTTTCAGGGAGATCTAGAGATGAAACAGATGTCTGTCTAATCTGAGTCAGTAAACATGGAGTAAACATCAAAATGTGTTAAAAAAGTGAGCGAAGAAGTGTTTAACACACTGAACTCACCATAACTTGAAATTAAGAAATGCATCCAATATTTATGTATGTACTACAAGTACTAAAAAGCTGTACATGTACTTTACTGAAAGTAGGTAACGTACCTTTTCCAGCTCACTACTGGTCTTAAAGATATCTGCAGAGAATTCTGGGATACCACTGCACCTTCTCTCTTTACTGTGTTGTGTTGGGGTTGAGAGGCCTGATAAAACACACACACACGAAAAATGAGTGCAGCTTCATTTGACAGCGATATCAACAATGAATCAAATCCATCTGTATAAAACACCTTCTTAAGATGTGATTAACTTTGTGAAACGGTCGCAGCTTGGTTAGGTTGAGGAACTGAAACTAACTGGTTAGATTTAGGTAAAGATCACGGTTTGGGTTGGAATGAGCACATGAGATACACCATAACATTATGACCATCATAATAATGATGTTATTTCTTTCTCTTTCTGTTTTTTTCTTGAGAACATGAGGTTGATATTTTTGTTTTTTTATTTAATTTTTGATCCAGTATTAGATGGATTGCATTTGATTCAGACATTCATGTTCCCGACAGGATAAACTGGTATAACTTTTTCTGGTTATGAAACTGATCCAAATCAGAATCAAATTGGGGAGGTTTGAGAAATCACAGGTTTCTCTATACTATTACAGCCACAGCAGATATTCTACCTGATGAGTGAGGGGTATCACAGCCCCGCCTTCTGTGCTCCTCAGCCAATCCCTGCTGTCCACTGAAGGGAAGGTGGAGCCCAGCGCTCAGGAGGCGGTTCAGTTGTGATGAAAGAGAGATGCTGCGCGGCTTCTTTTCCTCCTGGAGCGGAGATGAGTGGGGGCAGGAGCTCCGTTGGGACCCCAGATCCTCCATACTGGTGACTGGCGCTGGCTGATCCAGAGAACGCAAACCCGAAGCAGGAGCTGGGGAGTCCAAGCTAGAAGAAAAAATGTTTCACGCAACAAAAGAACAGCAACCAGGATGGTCACATGACAAATCATAACATTCAGGTCCGCAAATTCAAAATGAACATTTGAAAACATTCAGTCTCCACAACAGACATGTATTTTAGTCTTAGCTCAACAGATCTCCTTCAGACAACCAAAAAAAAATCAGTTCTTTAACTGAATTATTCTCTTTTCCCCACATGATCTTAAGGTCACCAATTGGATCCGAGGCTCCCCGCTTACCAATTCAAAATCAGGGAGTCTTAGATCAGAAACCTGCAGCAGCCAATGAGAGCGAGCTGTCTGGGAAGCGTCACCAGCGTGCATCTGCTCGCGCTATAAAATGTGTAAACCTGCTGATTCCCTCTTCTCAGCCTCGAGTTCACTCTGAACCGTCTGGTGCGTGTTCTTAAGATTTAAATGTTAATAATCGGTTAATTCTGTCATCATGTCTTTGGTATCCCACGTTTTTAAACTTGGTTAAGATTTGAAAATCCCCTACTGTGCGCCAGATCAGAACATGAGGTGATTTCTTCACTGCCATTTTTTATTTAAAAATGGCTCACTTCATGTTACTTGGATAACAAAAACCTTTTATAGCGGGCATTTTCTAACCTTTCATGTATGTCGTTACCTTGAGCAAGCAGACATGTTGGTCCCCCGTCCATGCCAGGAGATGGGCCTGGGGTTTCTGGAGATGACCGGACTGCTCCTGGGAAGGAGGAAACTTTTGTCATCTGGATGCAGAAGAGACCGGTCGTCTTTGTTCCCGGGTCTTCCTTCCTCACTGTCTTTGTTTTCACCCTTATCACCATGACTGTTAGGGGCTTTGTCACTGTGGTGCAGAGCAGACAGAAGGAGAAGTGGGACTGATCTTGAACCAGCCGGCTGATGGTTCTGGTGAGAAACTGCTTCTGGAGAGGAGATGGGAGACACATATTTATTTTGTCAATAAATATTTAAAATTCGCATCAACTGTCTGTCTCTTTCCTCAGCTGGTCTTGTGTTTGAACCAGAAACAAACCTTAAAAAAGGTGAAAGGTGTCCCTGCAGACAAATGATTATTAACGCTTCCAGATATTTCAAATTAAAAGCCTATAGCAGGAACAGGAGAGTTGTTGCTTTTTGAGGTGGTGGAAGGCTTTTATTGTGAATCATCTGTGTTTCCCCATACACGGCAGGTATGTGAAACATGATGTTTCCGGTGTAACTGCACAGCCTTCAAAGCTCTGTAAAGCTATTTTCAGATCTTACCTCCTGCTGTCAGAACCGTAGTCACAGGTGTTGGAGATTCTGCAGATCCACACCAGCTGACATATCTGGATCTCTGCAGAGCGGAGGACATGCCCCTGCAGCTTCCTATCTGTACAGAAGAGGAGACACAAAGTTTCCCAATTACAGCAGCTTTGGTTAGACTACATGGTGCAACAGTGCTTCCTGAGTGACGAGAAAACAGCAGCCACCCGAGGCTGCAAAGAAGGCTCTTACTGATTCAAAGGATACAAAATTACCCAAATACGTAATCTTCACGTATACCAACAGTTATAGGTTGTCAACCAAATTTGTGACTTTAACAAAACTAATTTGTCGTAATGATTTTCTGTGCCCGGGAGTTTTATCAGTTGTGCTGCAGCAACTTCAGGTAAATCTCACTCCTGAGGATTACAGCCCTTGTTTACACTGAGGGCTGGAGACAAGCTCAGGCAGGTAGTGTATGAAGATTCGTATTTGTGGACACTGCTATGAAGGTATTTCAGAAAAAAAAGTTGTGGCAGATATTCACATACTGTGACTTAGTTATACTCTCTGGAGTTGAACGCTTGTAGAAATTTAGGCACTTATCAAATCCATCACGGCACTCCCAATGTGGAGCAACACATAATACCAGATTTGTCAAGACGTGAGAAGTCACACCAGATCTGCTCTTGGGCAAGTCAGAATATGTTTTAAAAATATATCTATTTTTGAGCTCAAACAAATGTCCAATATTTCCAATCTGCCATTAAATAATATTATTCTCCACTCACAAACTACAAAATATCCCTCCTTTATGCTATATTATTACAGACAGACCTTTCCTTTGCAACTCTGCCAAGAGGGCCAGCATCCCGGAAGGCGCCTCTTCACTGATGTTTTCCAGGTACTGTTTAATGACGCTGATGCCAGTCGTTTCTCGAACTAAACCCTCTAAAATATTTGTCCTCTTGCTCAGTTTTGCACGGGGCCTCCCACTCCTCTTTCTATTCTGCTTAGAGCCAGTTTGCGCTGTTTGAGATCTTCAGTTTCTTGGCTATAGATATATATATATATATATATATATATATATATATATATATATATATATATATATATATGTCACGAAAATGAAGGAAATGCTGAATTGAGCATCTGTGTAAAGATCACACAAACTGTACGAGTGCGATATCCTGAGAGCTGAGGGGCCCTCATTATAAACTTCTGCTTTTGGTTTTTAACCTCAACCTGGGAACAGCTGCCTGCTGGACTCTCAATTCTTATAGTTAAATTTCCTCTAAAAACATCAGAGGTTAAAAATGGGGTTGCGCATGCTGTCCTGTTAGACATTGTAACTCTGACTACAGCAGTCTGAAGTGAACTTAGTATTTATTATATCAACTTAAAGACGTGTGAATGACACAAAGTTGTTATCTTTGTTCTAACCTTCTTGTAACGCCCCCGTCTCAGGTCCTGAACAAACATAAACTCCAGCTTGCACCAGTTCTGTCTGTGGTATTTCCCTGACTGTGGAACACGACAGTTTCCAGTACACTCACAGATTCACAGCTACATAAACATAAGCTGGTTTCACATCACAATGTAGTGTCACACTGAGAAACACGCCCCTGTGGTTCAGCAGCTACACTCTCATACAGGCCCTGCAGCAGCTGATGCTCTCACTCAAAGGATGCCACTCAAGGAGCCTTGGAGGACGGCTGTGGCTCAGGAGGTGGAGTGGGTTGTCCATTAATCAGAAAGTCGGCATTTCGAGCCCTATGAATGTGTTTCTGTTCCTGATGAGCATGGTAGCCTCTTCCATCAGTGTTTGTGTGATAGTAATGTGTGAATGTGACTTGCAAATCGCTTTGAGAGGTCAGTAAACTAGAAAGTGGTAATTTGAGTGGTAATATGGTTCAGATATTCATGTTTCCCTCAGGATGAATTCACCCTCTGACTTTTCATCTAGCGCCATCATCAAGTCAAAATTTTATTTACCGGCAAAACTAAAAACATTCCCATCAGCCTCAGCTGTACTTTGTTTACTACTAATTAGCAAATGTTAGCATGCACACACAAAACTAACACGGTGAAGATTATATTTGCTTAACATCATTATCAGTGCAAGTTCAAGTAATAACTTGTCATAATCACATCCATTCATGCAGAACGTCGTTTCAAAAGTTTGCTGATTGCCTCACTTTATGTTGTAAAGTGGTGAACACATAGGGGCTCAGATTAAGGGTGTGACGCACCTTTGGGTCACGAGAACAAGACGAGAAGATATTTTAACTGTAACTTTTGAAGAGATATTCGATGCTGAAATATATCAGTGGGTTCTGGGGGGTCCTCCCCCAGAAGACTTTGAGCATTAAACACTTAATTTCCTGCATCCTGGAGACATTTTCTGCTCCAATCTATGGTGGAAATGTCTTTATTTATATGGAGGGAAACAAAATTAAGGTGGCAGGTGACAATTTGGACAATGCCCATTTGTTTCTTCTGCATGTTTTCTTATTGTGCATTGTTTCATTTGTTATTAAACATTTCTGGTTGCAAACAAACAAAACAAACAACAACAAAACAACAAAAGCAGTTTGTCCCGTATTTCCGAGTTGTCTTCAATGCAGCATCCCATGCAAATCATCCCACCCGCATTCTGTGAAGACTTGTCCTATTCTACCCATGATTGGCTACTACTCGCTGCCATTAAACCATCAGGTTCAGGGCCAATCGGAGTCAGATAAGGGCGGGTCTCTTAGCAGGGAGTCGAGTTGAAACCACGGTGGCGGCAGCTCCAGAAACCCCCCCCACGTCCCCTCTGAAACAAAAGAGGATGCAAAAAGTAGCAACGACAACAAGAGTGGGAGAAATCAAATAGACTACTTGATCAGTATCAAGCCAAACGTCACAACTTGTCGGCCAGTGTTCTGTGTGGTCTCATCCTGTCCATCAGTCAAGTGACAGCAAGAACACTTGCTCTGTGGAGCTCATTAGGAGTGAGCTCTTCATCACTCTGAACTTTGAGCAGTCCTGTTCATAGTTTTACTGCAGCAGTCTGAAAGACAAACAGCTACTCAGTGCTGCATGAGTAGTGTAGCCTACTTCTGACAAGAAAACATTTATAAAGGAAGTAGGCCTAACAGGCTCCAATACTTCACACAAGCTCTGACAATATGACCATTAGTCTCAGACCATGAGTTGTGATAAGGAGAGTGAGTCCATCTGTTCACACTGATTTCAATAGCAGACAGCTTATTATAATGTCTATTAGTATCAATCTTACTACTTTCCTGACAACATGTTTTAAGTCATGACACACCATCAATGGCACCTCATCAGGCCTGTCATTACCGGGCCCCGAGGGGTGTGGCCCCCGCTGCGGCAGGCGTCCCTTATTTTTCTGTATTGAAGCTGGCAACCCTAGATGGAGGTATTCTGATTCTCACCTGTCCCCCGCGTCCCCAGTGTAAGGGACACTTATCTGTCAATATTTCTAAATGTCCCGCCCCATCCAGGCTGTGATTGGTCGGTTCACGATAAGTGACAGTGACGAGCTGCATTCAGCACACGGCTGCTTGGAAGGCACCGAGCTTCTCTCCTCCCTCTTCTCTCCCCGCCGGCAGAGTTTAGCAGGCAGAGAGCGCCCAGAGAACCTGGTATGGAGAACCGGTACTGCGTTCCTGTGCGTACCGGCCCACAAGCACTGAATCATCAATCATTGTAAGCATTTTAGCATGTTAACATACAGCCAATTGCTTTGAGCCTCACACATTTTTTGTCCAATGAAGTGGAAACAGTGAGTGTATTTTATAAGTCAATTACTAACATGAACTTTTTTTTTTTTCTTGCTGGGATTTTACCCTCCACGTCGCATGCATTTAGATCGTCACCCATAACGTAAAGTTTCCTTTCGTGTTATAATAAGGATGGATCGAGGGTGTGATTAGAGTCACCTCCTAATATAGAACTGTCACTGAGTGAGGACAGAGGCACGAAAAGATCCATTCAGATTTTCACCAAGTAAGGGACCTTCTGAGATGACAGACCTACCTACTGTTTAATCTCGTGTGGCACGTCGCACATATTTGTTTTTGATTGTTGATCTTTGTTGTTGTATATTTTTATGTTGTCAGTTTATATATTTATATTTACACATTATTCTCTTCCGTTGCGTTACTTCTGCACGGCACAGACCCAGAATAATGCACATGTATATATCTGTAATGTTGTTCATTGTCATTCTTCCACACACAGCTGAATGAAATGACGTTTCCTGGCGCTGAGGTGCAAAGACGGTGCCAGAATAAACAACAAAAAAATCACAACATACAACAACAGACCATTCATTCAAAACCTACAATACAATACACCGTAAACCGTAACAATACACAGATAAGGTGGAACAGACAGTAGGTAGCTAAATGTGAGTGATTCCTGTTTATGAATCATGAGGACCCCTCCTGTGGCCTGCTAACTACAGCCTGTCTTTGCAACCTTCTCCTCAACCTGTTAGAGGTTAAATTTCCCGCATAAACACTATTCCTGACTGTAAATATTTAGTTTGTGTCATTACTTGTTTTCACTTCAGCAGTTAGTTTTCCAAGACCTCTGCCACTCCACACTGTCATCTCACTAAGCTGTTAAATATCATAAAACAATCTGTTTCACACTTTTGAGATATGGATTCTGAAACATAAACAAATCAGTAAAACCCAAAATATAAAAGACTGACTCTCCGGCTCATCGACCTCTGACTGCCTTGTCCTTTGCCAATTATAACCAACTGATCCTTAACCAGTTTCTCTTTAATCATTTTATTATTCAGCCCTTCATTTTCATTTAATAATCAGAAATGACCAAAAAAAACATCCCTTAAAAATGTAAAACCTGAATTTAAAACCGTTTCAAGTTGTGAGAGAAGAAAGGAAAAACAGCAATGAATAATTTAATGCTGTAAAGAAATCTGGAGCAACGTTTTCTCAGAATTAAATTTTCTAAAAGTAGAGTTTTAATTATTGAGGCCTGAGAACTGCGTTGGTTTTTAGTCCGTCTTTACCCCAAAACCACCCGAGTTCTTTTCTGTTTTCAAAGATAAAATGTGATCTAAACTTCTTGGTCCCCCTTGAAGAGGCTGATTCACTTAAAATGCCAAACAGAGCTTCCTGTGTGAGGGCAGAAGTGAACACTGATTGTGAACGATAATGCCTTGAAGTAAAAAGATGTTTCCTATTTCAGTAGAAGCAAAGTGCATTTGACTGGAGAATGCAGCAACACCGACCACAACACAAACAAGTGAACACATCTTTATAAATAGAATAAAGATATACAGAATAAATAAATTAAGCGACTCACCATGTGAACTCCTAAACGTGAGCAGCGGGGAAACCTATCAGAGGCCGAAGGGGACTGACTGTCTGATTTCATCCACCGAAAACTGTCGCAGAGAAAGGAAGGGAGGCGGTTGGTTATCAACACTTCCTGTATTTAACAGTGGCTTGTACTTTCTGTGGCTGAGCGGTCTGCAGTGTCTCTCATGAGAACAGAGAAGCTCTTGTTGTAACGCAGATCCCTGAAAGAATTGCGAATAAGTAAGTTTAGTGAGGAATACGATGTTTATACCGTATTTCCTCTTTAATCTGAAACTATTTTTATTGACAGGCAGTTTAATACATTGCGCAATCAACGTATTTAGATCGGTCCCTATTTAAATGTGTTGCATGAGTCATAAATTAGTTCTTACTGTGGATGAAAGTGTGAGCAGACAGTGAAGAAAAGTCATCAAATAAAAATAGAAAAATGTTATAAATGTACTCTAAAGAAAAATAATGTGAGCAAATATGCATGAAAAAAACTCAAAGCAGTGATCAAAGGTGAAGGAGTTTCTCGTAGGTGCACGTTATCGCAGGGAAAGCCACAGCGGGAGTTCCATCTTCAAAGGTTGCAAACGCTGCATCTTCCTCAATCTGAGAGCAGATACACTGACGTGAGGCTGTCTTCAGCAGAAATGTTTTCCATAAAGAGTCTTAGCTCAGCGGACTGATGCCCGTCACGTCAGCTGGCAGCTGGTAGGGGAGAAAGAGGAAGTTTTACTCAGAGTCAAAGTATCTGTGGGTTTAATTTACCTTCGTGGAAAAAAAAAAGTAGAAGCAGCTCAGATTTAAGAGAGGAAACATGCAAACACAGTAAACATGCTTCATTAGGTTAGAAAACTCAGAAAAAACAAATCAGACAATACATAACATGCTCTGAGTGTTTGTTTTTACACAAACAAACACTGGGCCGTCACAGGATGTATTCGTACTGTCAATGTGCCTGTTTGGGAGTAAGTGTGAGATTTTTTTTGGAGCACAGGTGCATCTCAGAAAAGTTCATTTTTATCAGTAATTTCATTTAAAAAGTGAAACATTCATATATTCTAGGTTCATTACACATAAAGTGAAATATTCCAGGCCTTTTGTTTCTTGAATCTTGATGATTGCAGCTTACAGCTCATGAAAATCAAAAGCCCATCTCAAAAATATTAGAATATTAGAATAAAGAACGTCGACCTTCTGAAAAAGGTTAATTTATGCACTCAGTCCTTGGTTGGAACTCCTTTTGCATGAATTACTGCATCAATGCAGCGTGGCATGAAGAGAATCCGCCTGTGGCCCTGCTGAGGTGTTATGAAAGCCCAGGTTTCCTTGGTAGTGGCCTTTAGCTCGTCTGGGGTGTCTTTTATTTTTGTCTTTAGATTCTCTCTGGGGTTCAGGTGAGGTGAGTTGGCTGGCCAACCAAACACAGTAATACCATGGTCAGCAAACCAGTTCCTAGTGGCTTTGGCCCTGTAGGCAGGTCCTAAGTCCTGCTGGGAAAGGAAATCAGCATCTCCATAAAGCTGGTCAGCAGATGGAAGCATGAAATGCCCTAAAATCTCCTGGTCGGCTGCATTGACTTGAACAAACACAGTGGACCAAAACCAGCAGAGGACATGGCGCCCCAGATCATCACTGACTGTGACAACTTCACTCTGGACTTTAACTTGGATTCTGTGCCTCTCCACTCGTCCTGCAGACTCTGGGGACCTGGATTTCCAAATGAAAATTTGCTTTCATCTGAAAAGAGGACTTTGGACCACTGAGCAATGATCCGCTTCTTTTTCTCGTTAGCCCAGCTCACGCAGGAGCCCCGACCATGTACTGAGTGCTTAGATGAAGACGCTGACATCTCTATATTACATATTCTTTAATGTTCTAATGTTTTGAGATGAGGCTTTTATTATTTCCTTTAACTTTAATCTTTAATCATCGAGATTTAAATAAAAACAAACTTAAAATATTTCACTTTATGTGTAATGAATGTAGAATATATTAAAATCCTAATTTTTTAATTAAATTATGGGGAAAAATGAACTTTTTCACGATATTTGAATTTTTTAAGATGCACCTGTAGTGGGAATTACTTTACTGATGTCACTAGAGGGCAGGTTCCTGCTCACTGTAGGAAAATTCAAACTGAAATGCAGAAAATTTTAACCTTCTTTAATTCCTTTAACACGGTCGTTTTCACCGTTACTACCGGAATCCACCCTTCCCGTGCTGGATTCAAACGCGGTGCAGAGCTCCACATGCTCAGCAACATAACCCACTCCTTTACTGTGTCCTGCTGGTGTGTGTGAAACTACTAGCAGTCAGGTTCCTACCCTCTCTGGGAGAAGGAAATTAATAACTACTGACGGACTTCTTCATTGAAACCACCTGAGTTTGTTTGGCAGCCAGTCAGATGTTAAAAAGTGCTGACCTCTTTGGAAAGTAAGTTGTTGTTTTTTGTTGTCTTCCCCTTTTCAAAGGCCTGTTTGAGGGTTAAGTTGTAGTTTTGGGGGTGAAGTTTGGACAATACGCTAGAGTTAGTCTTTGGGATGTGTTGTGCATTATCTCCATTAGAGGTCCTCACAAGTGTACAAGCGCAAACATGAACTGGCAAACATAATGTAATCAGAGATCAGCTCTGTGTATCTGCTGACACAAGCTTGTTATGTAATCAGCTGACTCAGCGCTTCTGCTTCCAAATGGAGCTCTCCCACTATCACACACACACACACACACACACACACAAGCACTAAATGGACATCAGATGGTTGTAAATTGTACCTGCACAAAGAGGCTTCTCTGCTTTCAGAGCTGCTTTTACTTTATAATTATCAACCTTTATTTAACATGTCGCTTGTTTGGAATTATTCCTTTTTAGATTTAGCTACATATGTTTTACTGGTAAAGTTTACAAGGTTTTGGCTCGTTATCAAACTGAAAAAGAAAAGAAAAATATAATTTGACAGCCTTCATGACTAAGTCTGGGTCTCAAACTTTTTTCTCCGTGCTGAGTCTGACCACAATGTTTATGTGGCACCTTGTATTGAAAACCTTATGGTATCAACAGTTGCCATCAAATGTCTGTTTTTTAAATAATCTTCCATATTATTGATCATTTACTACTAAGTGAGAGTAAGGAGGTCAGAAACTAGAACAGGAGTCCGGCGTTTCAACATTGATTCTTTTTACGTAATGTTATGTAATTTAAGCACTTAATTTAACCTAAACCAAGATCTTTTCCTAAATCTAACCAAGTAGTTTTGGCATAGGTGTCACTGACACTGGGGACGCTGGGGACACGTCCTCACCACATTCTGAAATGGCTGATTTTGTCCCCATCACTTTTTGAAAGCAATTGTTAAAAGGGTTCTGAAAAACAGCACCAAGAAATGTTAACTGACAAATTAAAATGCTTTGAGAAAGGTTTCTTTGCAGAATAACAAAACATGCAATGCAAACAAATGCGCATTGTCCAAGAAAAGTAACTAAATACTGCATTATATTCCATTATATTTTTATATTCATGAATTGTTCCCTGCCAGGTTTTTTTGTTTCCTTTTAAATCTTCTCGTCTTGTTCTTGTGCATCATCTCATTCTCGTGACCCAAGTGTATCATCACAGCCCTAATCTGAGCCCTTATGTCCCACTACTTTTCAATGCAAACTTTTGGTTCTAAACCGAACCAAATTGCGCTGTTTCACAACGTTAACCACAAGTTTTATTTTACCTGACGTTACATATTTGTTATTGCTAACTTGAACTGGAGTCCTACAGGTCTAAAACCGATGCTAAAGGGTACCAGGGCTTAAAAAGGGACGCCAAGCGGTCTTGACCAAGCGTCCATATGTGATGCCATCGGATGAGAACGGGTTGGATCCCCTGTCTTCTCATTAAGTGCCACAAGTTTTCTCACCGTCTACTTTATGGATTGACACATAATTTGTGATTTTCAGAAGATGAACACTTCCCCTGAGTTTTCCTGTAGCTGGACTAATAAGAATGAGATAGGTGTAATTTGTCCCACCCGCTAACAGGAGAAGGAGGGAAATGGCATTCAAACACTGCCCACACAGTACTGAGAAGAGCTCTTATCAGCCTGAAGAATCAGCTGCGTGGGTAGAACATACTGTGGGCGTGCAGGTGGTTTAATGACAACAACATTTGGTTGCTGCAAAATGTAGACTCAGTAAAATGTTTACTTTCTGTGATATTTAGTTGAAAAACAAACACTTTAAAAATGTGGTTAGCCATGTTAACTGCAGTCGTGAGGTTAAAACGTTTCCAAACTGATTGATGGGTCACTTCATCTTCTGCACAGCATTTCCATTCAGTTTTTTCCATCCAAAGAGGCACTTTATGGTTTCTTCCATCAGCATTTACTAAATATTTAGTAAACAAGCTTAGTGTTCCAATTCAGACCTCATTTCTTTTTAGTTTGGAGCATGATTTAAATTTTGTTTCATATTTATTATCTACCCAAGATCTTCCTTTTGTGTTAGTTAATTTTGTAAAAAGGTTAAAAAAAAGAGAAGAGTTTAATAAAATCTTAAGTACATCGGTAAAAAGAATTTAGAAACACCAAGGTATGGTTTACATTTTGAAGTGCCTTCATCATTTCAAATGTCAAATATATTCTGCAAACAAAGCAAACTCCTGCTGTGACACTTTAACTGAAAGTAGGGCTGGGCGATACGACCACAAATGTTCTCATGATAAAAAAGTTCAAAACATTCTATATTGATAATTATCAGGATAAATGTCAAACAATTATTTCTTTAAGGTTTAAAGGCTGATTTTTGCTCCTAAGTGAAAATTAAATTTAAACATTTCTTAATGATCAGAACAAACACTTTATGCAAAACAGTGGATCACTTCACAAATCTGAGGCACAACATTCAAAATTATTATGATAAAATCTGTTTTCAATAAATAGGCTATGCATGAGGTTTAGTTGGTTTATGGGCCCGCAAGAGGACGAGGATTTGGGGTCCACATGGTAGAAACATATGTTATCACTGTGACATACAGTAACACTCTGGTGTGATTCGGATTCTACATGTGGTAACACCTTCAGGAGTGCAGCAGGTGGTGTTTCTGATCAGCAGGTGTCGCTATTTACAGAGTTTCTGCTGTTCTTTGCTGTCTCACAGCTGCACAGGACAGTGCGCAGCCGCATTGAGTGAGCTGCGTCAAGCCAGAGAAATGCAGAGGGCAACCGGAAACATAGAGGGCACGTTTTCTTCAGAATTCTTCAGCATAAAATATGTAACGCAGTTCAGCATTGAAATTACCCATCCATCCATCGTCAGGACAGGTCGCCAGGCCATCGCAGGGCAGCATTTAAATTAACTTAATGGACATTAAAATCAGTCATTCTTTCAAGTTAACTGGTTTAAAAAACATTGATATACACAGAAATAAATATATATAAATGTTAAATGTTAGAATAAAGCCGGCTGAGTCAGTGAACTCTTTTATAGTATAGCCTTTCCTGATTTTAGTTGATTTTATTTTTTTAGGCAATTTTTTTATTGGAACTGTATTTTAATTTCTTAAGTGTTTTCTTGCTTTTACTGTGTGTCTTGTTATCTGTTTTATTATTTTTGCACTTGTGAAAGCACTTCGTAAAATGTTTTTGTGCTCTATAAATAAGATTATTATTAATAATAAATTATCATTAATATTATTATTATATAGAGTAAGAGTTATAAAGCGTTATTATCACTATAGAAAGTATTTATGGAAACTCCTAAATAAGCTAATGCAAAAACAAATCTGTCACAGGTTCTAAATTTTTTTTAAATGTTCTTCATTACAGCATTGTGTGAGACATTGATTTTTATCCAACTTGAATAATAATTTATGGAGAAACTGTCAAAACAGTAAAAGTAAAAGACACAACAACTTTGTTGGCTTTATTTTATTTTGAACGTTGACGGCCGGATGCCGCGCCGCTGTCTGATCTTTGACGCTTGACGTAGCGCGCAGACAGGAGGCGGACGCGGCGGCGAGCATCTGGAAGGAAAGTGGCTGCGCGGCACGAGACGGCACGCCTGTATGTCTCGCGGTGTGCCTGAACGTTAGCTAGCTCCACGCGCTCTATTTCTCGGATATAACCGCGGAGAACAGCGGAGAAGAAGCGGGGATATTATGGCGACGCTGGGGCCGGAGTCGGCTCGTCCTCCCCACTCCCAGCTCTGCTCTTCCCCGTCGATCCAGTCTCACATCGGCGGCGCCAACCTGCCTCCTAACCGGGGCTTGGAGCGGGCGCTGGAGGAGGCGGCGGCCAGCGGCGTGCTCAACCTCAGCTCCCGAAAACTGAAGGAGTTTCCCCGGACAGCCGCCAACCATGACCTGACGGACACGGTGGAAGCAGGTAGGCGGCTCTTCCACACCTATCCCCGGGTAGCTTTATAGAAATAGACCCGGTGCTGTGCGGTGACTTAACGATTCTCAGCAACGTGGATACTTTCCTCCCTGACCGTTGTACTTTTATTTACAGTTAGTGCTGGCATTTCCGTTACTCTCACAATCAGAACAGCTTATTTATACTTGGGCCACACCGGGAGTCGAACCCGCAACCTCCCTGGGGTGTGAGTAGCTTCTCTGTATGTGTGGATTTAATTTAAATGACAGGTCTGCTTCACCTGGACACACCGAGGATGTGAACTCCTCCGGTATTATTAGTGTCCAGCTGAGTGGTCACACTGACTACTCACCACATGACACTGGGGACAGGGTTTTGGGTGAGACGCTCTTGGAAAAGATCCTCAAGTGTGCAGTCTGCAGGGTCTGACTGTTTAGTGGGCCTACGGTGGAATTCCCCACCACTTCCTTTAAATCCATTTACAGCTGTAAATAAACCATGGAGAGCGGGATGAACCAGGACTGACTCAGTGTGTGTTGTGCAGTTTGTCTTTACACACAGGGACTGTATATGTAAAGACGCAGAGACCGGGTTTGTTATGTTATATAGTGACCTGCAGCCCCTGGGTAGACATGCATCCATGTGCACAGAGAACCTGTTTTAGCTGATTTAATGTGCTGTAAATCAGTAATGACTTAAGAGCAGGCTGGTCACACACTATCAGTGTCACACCTTAAAGGGTCAGTTCACTCACTTAGTCTCTGCCTTCCCTTCCACTTCCACCCCATGGGACCTTGTATCGCAATAAATATGTATGACAGTCAACTGTGAGAGGCAACTATTTTTTTAATATCACATTTGAGCTGTACCTTGAATTACACTGATGTTTGTCAGTTTGAAAGATAAAATTTTGTCCGTCTAGAAAGTCTGTTTGTGTTGAAACCGCTCTATGAACTACACCTCTCCTCTTTCACAATACACGTCATCAACATGTTAGAGCTGCATTGCTAAGCTAATCAGCGCTAGCATCCAGCTGTCATGACTGAAGCCAACGTGGAAGTATCTTAAACCTGCATTCTCTCTAAAAGCCAGCAGGGGGCGACTCCACTGGTTGCAGAAAGAAGCGTGACTCTAAGGCTGTGTTGGAAACAGGCTAAACTGCTGTCTCAGAAGTTGTCTAACAGGACAGCGAGGCGTTGAGTGCTGTTCGAAACTGCTTGAACGATCTCTTCCTGTCTCCTGAGATGCCTTCAAGCTGCCCCAGTAACGGCCAGTTTTGAAGGCAGCATCAATGATGACTTAATGCCGACTATTATCCATAAAGCAGCGCGTCTGCGGCCGCCGGAGCTTTCGAAAACTGGTCATGATGGCGGATAAACGAGCCGAATTTGTACACAAATATACGTTTTTAAAGGTTTTTAGTAGTTTTCTCGCTTTGATTTTTGAAAATCTAGCGAGAACTAAACACTGACCTATCATATCAGCCCGTGACTGTAACCAACCAAGTTTGTTCAGTATGATTTCTGAGGCGTCTGTTAGCCGTTTGGCTTTTCAATAGCTAGTTAGCTTATGCTAAGGCTAGGCGGCGTGCTGACATCCCACGTTGCCGTAAGTGCTGCCCTAGAAGGCTGTTTGAAACCAATGTAAACAGAGCTGCCTTCACTTGAAAGTGATGCCTTCTGAGGCAGCTGTCTATTACGGTATCGAGGCAGCGAGGCAACTGCCTTCCGTTTCGAACACAGCCTATATAAGTCTATGAGAAAATTAAGCTACTTCTCAGCTGATTTATTACCTCAGTAAAGACTTTCCTGATGAGTTTATGGTCTCAGTCGCTAGTTTCAAGTCTTCTTCAACACAGCATGATGTTCATTTAGTAAATTATGGTCCCATTTAGAGGAAAATAGACCAGAAAATAGGGGAGGCTTTATGTCGGGGCTACATTGTGATTGACAAGTTGCTACCATGGTGACCTGTCAATCAGGATAGATTTTGAGATCTCGTCTGTTTTCATGAGGGCTGTTCCTTCACACTGTAACAGGAAGAAAGATGCAGCTGGATGTTTTTCCAGTACAAACTAAGTTCCATTCACCTCCATTATTCTGTTCCCCAAACCTCGCCCTTGTAAAACCGAAACCATCTCCTTATCCGTTGTCTTCACAGCAGCATCAGCTGGGCTTGAAAAGGCTCGGTGACGTTACGTAGCCGTGCTTCACTTTGTTTATGTACACCAAAAAAAGAAACGTGGCTTGCATAACCACCGTGGGTCAGGTTTACAGAAACACACACACAACATGAAGTCAGACGGTGTGGAGGCCGTGTGGTTCAGGTTAACAGCATTACAGACTGGATCTGGGTCACTGGGTTTGGATTCAACCTGCTGATCGTTGAGGTTTCATCTTTAAACATTTCTGTCCCTTGTTTGGGGATTATTGTGCTTTTGGCATATTGTGAGTTGGTGTTTGGAGAGAAGATTTGTTTCTGTTTAACAGTTATGGTGCTGAACATCATTTAATTACAGAAGATCAAATCAGACCTTTTAGGGGTGATCCTAAATACTTAGACTACTTAAAGTCTCCTCAATAACAGAACCCGTAAAGACCCCGAATGAGCTTTTAACTAGAGATGCACCGAGCTGACTTTTTCAGTCCTGATACCGACACCTGGGCTTTGGGTATCGGGTTATTTATAAAACCTTACATTTACTGGAAATTGTCTTATCTCTAAGCAAAGTGTAGACTTGACGGAAGAGATTTTCCTGCCGGTCATGTTATGTGAACTTTGCATTAGCTTTATAAACAATGTTACAGGAGTTATCCCTTCAAAGCTGTGTGTTTGGCTATGTCTGTCAACTACTATTTTACCCACCGAATAATTTGTGTTGCCTGGCGTCAGTCTTCTCCACCATCTCTGTGATCTCGTCTTCCACAAAGTTTGCTTTTCTCTTTTGGTCCATGGCTGTTCCTGACCTAACCCTCATTTGTGCTGGAAAGTTAATTTGAAGTTTATAGATCTTGTTTAAACCTGCATAAGCATGGTTTTTCATGCTCAGTATCTTTTATGAATCGCACGTAAGCACACCGTTGGAAATTATTAAGTTTAAATCTAAGAACATTTTTATAAATGAGGCCCCAAGTCTGAATGAGCAGCAGGAGCTTTTAGATGAGAACAAAGATCAGTGTTTAATAAACACATGCAGCAATGTGTGATTGTGCAGCTCTGCAGGCGACGAGGCTTCATTAATCTGACCCACAGACTGCAGCTTCAGGTGTCTCCGTTTTATTGTTCACTGCCAGGCAGACTTAAACAACTCATCATATATTACAGGGCTCCAGAGTGCAACCAAAATGTTTTCTTGATCATTTTGCGGGACAATTTTTTGTCGGCTACCCAAAACTCACTGAAGGAAAAGGGTTAGAGCCAATCAAAAGCAAAGAAGGGACGCTGGATTGATACTCCTGCTGCGACTCGACGCCTACGTCTATGGGTCGTTGGTGACACACGTACTCTTGTATTTATACTTGTGTGTTGGTGTCTGCGTCGCTCTGCAATTACACCACCAAAACTCTAGTTAGGGGTTGGGCTTCCATGTTGCGCTTTGTTGACTTCTGCCAGTAAGCCAGCTAACTTCCTGTTTAGCCTCCGCTAAAGGCTTGTGCAGACCACACGACTTTCAGCTTTGGCAGATTGACCGCTGTTCGCAGTACATAACATGCCGTGTTGTAATGGGAGTCTGAAGTTGTTTTGGCGTTCACACTACGTGACTGATTGGTGATAGGGGGTCACGCACGACAGGAGCTGACAGCGGCTCTGTCACCCGACGCTGGTCTCCAAACCACAGATTGTCTAGAAAACACACGTGAAATGCTTAAGGCTTAACTTGAATGGGGGTAAGATAATAATCATGCGTCTCTTCTTGACTTTCCAAATGTTATCAACCAAATGGATCAAATTCAGATCATCATGCCGTTGTGTCGCTCAGAAGAAAGTATCCACCGTTTTACAGCTGCTTCTTTGGCCGCTAATGAAACTAGCTTCAAAGCACGGAGCACTTCCTGGGAGCTTGGAGGAAATGGCTACCAAGACAAGATTTGTTTTACAATAATGCAACATTTATCTGCAAGTGTTCCTGTTTATAATAATTTACATAACTATCAATATATTTGGGAAACGACAGAAGGTTAGAATATACTGTTATGGCGCTTAGGTTGCTGTGAGAAATTTTGATGCACCTGAATTTTATGGCAGTGCAGCTAAATGAAAAACGTAGGCGCAGCAGTGCAACCAGTGCAAAAAGTTAGTCTGGAGCCCTGCATTAAAAAGCTGCAAGGAGTGACTTTATTTATCAGATCATGAACACGCTGCTCTGATGGTAGTAAACAGTTTATCACCAACGACTGTGATCAACCCCCGTGAAATTAAATGAGACGAGAAAGAACAGAGTGAGTCAGTGTGATAGATGAGCGCGCACACACACACACACACACGCTTTACAAAAATCTGCTGAACTGCACTCAGGAGCAGGTTGTCAGGCGCAGCACATGCACGCACACGTACCTATAAAATCTGTGGTTCAGCCTCGGTTCATATCAGCGGTCACACAAGCCTCAACTTGTAATGAAACACAAGCTGCAGCTGGTTTCCTTAAACCTTCCTGTGACTAAGGGTCAGGTTATGCTGGAGAAGAGCTCATCTGTAGGACGTGATGTCTGACCACACGTGAAGGCGAGTGTTTTGTAGAGCTGCTGAACGGCCACACCAAAGAGATGTGATATTTAATTACGGAGGAGGTTTTCAGAGCGTCTCTGCTGGAGGACATTCTTGATTAGGGTGAGGTACAGGGCTCGAGACCAACTTCATCCCGGGGACGATAAAAAATGTGTGTGGGACAAGGGATTCACCGATATGTTTATTTTATATTGGTAGGATTTTATTGATACTATTTATTGGTTCTATTCTTTATCTATACTCTTATTGGTTTTTCAATACTAAATAATTGCCTTTAAAAATGTTATTTAAAAAAGAATAAATTCAGAACAGTAATCAAATTTAATATTTTATTATAATTAACTGTTTTCAGAACAGCAACAAAAGTAAAGTTCACAGCAGCAAAGTCACTTGATAAAATCAGTATCTCACTGGAAACAAATGGAACATGTTAAATAAACTATATTCCTGACACCAAAATACTGAGTTAAGTTTAGACAGCAGTCTGTAGCAGTCCTCCTCCTCCCTCTGCTGCTGTAGAGAGGAGCTGGTTTCTCTCAAGCAGCTGAGTTTACAAGGATCTGCTAAATTTTAAGGTACGTAGCATCTCAGCTAAACAGGCTAGAGACAGAGACAGCTATTACCGAGCTAGCACATGTGCTTGTGTAAAACCAAAACACAGCTGCGGTGGATGAGACACAGCAGATTAAAATATCGCTTGGTGCACGTTCCTGCTTGTTGTACTGATGCAGTATCAGCCTTTTACTAGTACTGCCGGTTTTGCTGCACTTACTTACAGTAACAAGCGTAGGTATGGTTAACTGGTGTAATCTACACTGATCAGCTCCGCTCACTTTGCTCCACTGTGTGCGCATGCGGCAAGAGGAAGAGAGGGGCTGCAGCCTGATGGCTCGCTCGTTCTATTGGTTACTTCTGCACAGTAGTCAGTGTCGATAGGCTATTACTCTTGTAACTTGTAACCAATCAGCTAGTACTGTCTCACCACTCTGTGGGCTCCAGCAGACAGAGAGGCGGCTGCATCAGAGCCAAAGGAGCAAAATTTTTTCTTAAATAATTTTATCGGCTATCTGTTTTTAAAATGACCGATGCAGATTATTGGAAACATGCTGAATATCGGCGCCAGTAATCGGCCAGACCGATTTATCGGTCGACCACTATTTGGGACTAACAGAAATATTCTCCGGGACAAAAGGGATCATATGTGTGTTTATTTATCACTCTCACTTGACAAATGACAAACTGAACTGACATTGACTTGTGGAGTGTGTCAACTCCGCCCAGCTGACGTGACACCGGCGTAATCTGTGATAGTAATCAAGTGACCCCCCACTCGCGCTTTGAGTCGCAGCCAGCTTGTGACCGAGAAGTAACGTAGCTGGTAGAGTTTTCTACAATTTAAACATTTCAAAACTAAAGCGCTAACTTGCTCTGTTTGGGACTGTGAGCTGCACTTTATCAGAGCTGCTGAAGTTGATATGTGTGGATTTGTGGTGAGATTTCTGCCTGACCACAAGTTTTGTTGGTTAGTTTTGGTTTCACATCCTAACATACAGTCCCAAACTGTGTCAGTCTGAAAGGGAAACCACCAGCGGAGCAATAACGTAATGCACAGCAGAGTATATGGCAGGTAGTAAAAATATTATAAGCTCCTATTGAATAATGACGTTAGTCTCGTAATGTGACTTTTTTGTCAGAACACAGATCTGTGGGAGAGATTCTGAATATGCAGAAAGATTTGAACATAAACAGAAAAGCTGCTGAAACGCAGGAGCTATGAAAGTGCAGGAGTTTCTAACTGAATCAAAATGAATTCATTTCTCATTGAACTGAAAAGGTGCCACATGCACATTTAAAGAGGTTACTTCCCCAAACAAAGACACAGAGGAGGGAAGAATAAATCTAGTACAACCTCTACTACAGAGACTCCTTTCACTTTAGCCATGAAGGGGAAGATGTGCAAGGAGGAAGAGGATGAAGGTCACCAAACGCTGACAAGATCTGTGGTGAAGGAACCAGAACTGAGATTTGATAAGAAGAGTCAAGTTATTCATGTCGTTGTGGGGAATTATTTAAAGTTATCAGCTGAGACCAGGAGCAGAAAGGTGAAAGAAGGTGATTTCTAGACCCAACCAACCAGCCAGTCTGCTTTCAGTCAGCTCATATGGTGGTATCACTTGTGTGTGTGTGTGTGTGTGTGTGTGTGTGTGTGTCCTGTAACTGCCGACCTGTTGAGGATTTAAAGGTAAACAGTTGGTGTAGTTCTGAGGAATAGTATTTTAGTTTGAGCTGCTGTGAAAGTTTTATTTCTTCATGTAAATGTGATCGTCTACATTATTGATTCATTATTAGGGGTGTAATGATTCTCCAAATCCACAGTTCGGTTCAGACCTAAATTTTTGAGCCAGAGTTTGGTTCATAACTAGGTTTATTTTCCTGTTTTTTAATTATCATTATTATTATTATTATTATTATTATCATCCACCTTTGGTTAATTAAACTAGTCTAACTTACAGGCATGATCACTTAATCATGAATAGACCAAAATAGTCATGTGACACACACAGTTAGAAGACAATAAAATAAGTACACAGTGTAACATTTACAAAATATTGGCCTACAGCTCACCCTAACTTTAAATACAGTGTTTCCTACATGTACTTTAATTGGGCGGGCCACCCTGGTACACTACTGCCCAGGGACATTAAGGGCGTACTCACACTAGGCGATCCGTACCATGCTCGAGCACGTTTAAGCCCAAAAGTCCAGTTCGTTTGACCAGTGTGATCGCTCTGTACTGTGCCCGGGCCCACTTGAAGATGTGGGCTCGGACACAGTACACATAGTGTGGATGCTAACAGTGCCCGAGCACGGAACTCGTACATGGACTCTGCTGTGCTGTGCGAGAGATAGCGTTTTGTTTTTTTTGGGGGGGGGGTTCGAAAGAGTGATGACGTAGACGTAAACGAATTGTTAGGAGCAAAGTGAGTTTGGTCCAGCGTGGGAGTGGAAAGGGGGGACAGTCGTGCTCGGGCACAAAACAAGGCAAGTGTGCCTAGTGTGAATGCGCCCTAACAGCTGCCAAAGTATATTTGGCGACCCATTTTAGCATTTTGTTGAGAAACACAGAGAGAATTGTTAGCTGGTATTACGTTACAAGATGCGGACAGATAAGTACGGAGCGACAGTGACCGTACAATTACTCTACAATTAAAATGATGAAATAACCTATTAGATATACTTTATACAC
Organism: Micropterus salmoides; assembly: GCF_014851395.1. NCBI lineage: Eukaryota > Metazoa > Chordata > Actinopteri > Centrarchiformes > Centrarchidae > Micropterus > Micropterus salmoides. The sequence goes on from NW_024040596.1 coordinate 29,130,140, forward strand.
CTCTACCCCCCTCCCCCTTCCCCTCCCAGGCGCGGCCATCACTTAAGCCTAATTCACATTACATGATTTTGAGCCCGATTTGCCGGTCGGAGAGCTCGGCGACCGTTAGGGGTGGGAATCACCAGAGACCCGATACGATATTATCACGATACTTATGTCACGATACGATATTATTGCGATTTTAAAATGTTTATCTTTTTCCCAACATCCAATTGTGTCCCCAAAGCAAAACTCTTTTTCTAGTGGACTGAAAAAGCTATTTTATTAGTGCCAAAAAACTAATGTGTGCTAATCCATTCTTTCACTCATATTCTTTGTCTTTATAATAGCTAGCTTTATAATAACAAACAACAGCTGTTTTGTGTGCAGGTTCACGTCATTTCCCGTTTCACATTTCACCTCTGCTTGACAAAACGCGGTTTGGAGACCAGCGTCGGGCGACAGAGTTGTTGTCAGCTCCCGTAGTGTGTGTGACCCCCCACGATCAGTCACGTAGTGTGAACGCCACAACAACTTCAAGACTCCCGTCACAAGACGGCAAGTCGTGTAGTCTGCACAAGCCTGAAATGAGAGCTCTGTGGACGTTTGTGTCGCAATTTTGCTCTGGGTTTCAGAGCTGTTTTGTCATTTTATCAAGTATATAATCAATCTTGAATTGCAGATCTAAACATAGTAACAGGTAGTAATAGGCCTAATCATTATGATCTCAGAGGAAAGACATTGGAGTTGTGGGGGATTTTTTTTTTTTTAAAGATGGTGGATGTCACCTGAATCCAGGAGGACAGGAAGGTGATTTCCAAACCAAACCGGCCGGGCAGTCTGTAGGCTGCAACTACTTATTATTTTTAGTATAGATTTAGTCAATTAATCGATTTAGTGGACATATTCAACTGTCTAGTTTTTTCTGTGAACCCAAAGATATTAAGTTTAACATCATTGTCTAAAGAAACCAACAAATATTGATATGTGGGAAGTTTGAATTGATTATAGAGCTGCAACTATTACTCCCATCAGCGGACTGTTTTCTCAATTAATGGATTCATAGTTTGGTGTGTAAACTCTCTGAAAAGAATAAAAACATGCCCATGAAAGTTTCCTTGTTTTGTTCGACCAAAACATATTGATCGAGGATATTTAGTTGGTAATATCCTCACAGATTAGAAGGTGGAATTAGAGAATGTTATGAATAATATGGGTGCCAGTCGATTTTCTGCTGATTGACCACTGGTTGTATATAAGTGTGTGTGTGTTTCATTAGTTTTGTTCTTGGCTGCAGGCTGTTTCACTTTCTGTTCTTCTTCTACTGGAGATGAAAGAATGATGCAGAAACACCCTGGCTGACTTTACTGTACTCTGATCAGTCCTACAATCCAGATATAAACTGTGTGTGTTTGTGTGTCCGTCCAGTAGCAGCTGGCTTTCAACCACGTTCCCAGCTCCAGACAATACGCATTTACTGCAGTGTTGGGTAGTTTTTCAGTGGACTCACACACACACACTATAATGTGTGTGTGTGTGTGTGAGTCATAATGACAGAAACAACATCCTGTGTGTGTGTGTGTGTGTGTGTGTGTGTGTGTTGTGTTTGAACCACGCAAAGAGACTACATAAGATTACGTGTTTTGTGATTCACAAAATAACCATCCGCAGGATTTCTTCGTGTCTGACTGACCCTCCGTCTCCTCTCAGTCACACACATCCAGATAAAAATAGACCTGCAGTGAATTTAAGACTAGAATCTGCTTCTAAATTTTATTTTGCATCCTCCCACTCTTCTTTCTGAGCTTCTGTTAGTTTTATATGTGAAATGTACGATAATAAACACTTCAGTCAGTCAACGTGGACGGGACGCAGTTTCTTGTGAAGCAGTTTCAGTTTATGCAGGTAGTGATTAGTTGATTGACAGAAAATGTCTGTTTTAGATTATTGCCAACTAAATTTGGACAAAACAAGACATTTGGTGACGTCGCCTTGGGCTTTTAACTCTTTTCTGATGTGTTTTAAACAAAACGCTAGCCAGGAAAGTATAACCCTACTCAGGGCTGGCTATCCTGAGTATTGAAAATAAATGCTACCGCTGCCTAGATCGGTTAGTGTCTGTTATTGTGTGACTTTTACGATGCTGATTATTGCTAAATGAACTCACTCTGCTGCTTCTTTCCACTATTTTCTTCTTCTTCTGCATGTCTGTTGGTGAGTGAGAGGACAAACGGACAGGTTTAGTTTGGGTTTTCAGGAGCAGAACATGTGCTGTATCCAGAGTGCCATCGTAAAGGAAGGTTAACCCAGAAGACGGCATGTTTGCGATGGACATCCGCCACAGCGCGGCAGTGGAACAGAAGGAAGGCAGGAGATGAAGTGAACAGAGCATGCTGTCACTGTGTGTTGGTAGATTCATCATGTATCCCTGAGGCTTGATACACCGCCCAGAGTTTACCACCCTCACTTCCTCACTGCTCTTCCTTCCATTTAATTTACACACACACACACACACACACACACACACACACACACACACACACACACACACACACACACACAGAGGAAGCTGTGGATTCCCAGGAATGTGTTGGTGTTAGAGGAGGGTCTATCCGCTCAGTGTTCCCGCCACACCTGAGCGTAATGACAGCTGGGACTGAAGCACACACCCTCTTAGTTACACTTGTGAGGACACTGAGTTAGGGTTGGGTATTGTTTCAGATGTATCGATTCTGATTGTACTTATGGAACCCGGTTCTTATTGAATCTCTGTTCTGGTTCCTTCACCACAGATCTTGTCAGCGCTCTGTGACCTTCATCCTCTTCCTCCTTGCTCATCTTCCCTTCATGGCTAAGTGAAAGGAGTCTCTGTACTGGAGGGGCGTCTCTGAGGACTGGTCTCTAAGAAAAATATATATTGAATCCTTTGTAGACATCATTGGTTTCAGTCAGCTCACCTGTGTTTTGTACCTGAGACGTTGCTACTGTTAGCGTTAGCTGTATGTGGGGCGTCGTTGTAGCTGGGAGAGAGCGGCACATCGAACACGGTGCGTTCCTTCAGATTCACGCCGTGTTGAGGTAAATGCTTCGTCATGTTGGAGCCGCTTCCTCCCTCGTACCAAACCTCCTTACTGCAGGTGTTGCATTTTACTGCGGTCCGCCATGGTCCAGGACTGGAAACAGAAGGACTCTCTTCTTCATGCTTTGTTGATGTACTGCATAACAAATGAGGTGACGTTAGGGCGCGGAGCAGCTCCTGGCAGATGAGAGACACTTTTATGGACTGTGAAAGGCTCACTGCAGTTCAGTCAGGAGCTGAAATATGCAGGAAGCCTATTATTTACTTACACTGATGCTGATCTTTAACCCTGATGAAGGCATGCTTTAACACAAACCCCTCTCTTAGTTTTCACCTTGAACCTCTTATTATTCTCAGAAGGGGAGGGCCAGATGCATATTGAGTGAAGCAGTTAATGGTTTCTCTCAGAGTAGCGAACAGAGACCGCAGACAGAAGGAACAACGAACAGGAGATCAGAGTAGAGATCACAGAGCACAATCAAACAGGACAGACTGAAGCTGTGCAGAGACCCGCCACAGTGTATGAAGGGTAAAAATAGAATTTCTTCTCATGCTGGCTGCACAATGGTGCTTTGAGCTAAATGCTAAAGTAAGCATGCTACTTGCTCACAGTGACAATGATTTACTAACTGTTGGTCTTTAAGGTTGTTAGCCATCCATCCAGAGGATTTCAGCAGTCTGTTAGAAAATACATCAAGCAGTAAACCTGAAGATGGATGTAGTTGGCGATTATCTTTTAATGACACTGTGAGGTGGAGCAGTGACATGCTGTTCCTCTCACCAGCACAGAGACAGGAAGTGACCACTTCCCGCAGCCCATTGTTTTCAGGAGGCAACAGCTCAGATCGTTTCCTGTCAGGTGGACCAAGGATTCCCCCCTCCCGCCACCCCACCCTACAATGCTGAAGTACAGTTGGCATGGTGTCTACTTCAGTCCTGCCAAACAGTAAACTCTTAGCCTCTCATGTACACACACCCCAATAAGGCTGCAACGGCTCTGAAACCGAGACCGAAACCACGACACAAATGTCCCCTCATTAACAAAGTGTGTGACATGTTTGTATTTCTAGTACGTTATTTTTTATCTCATCATTTTAATTCTCATTTATTCTCCACCTTGTTTTACTGCAAACACACCTGCTGGCCCCGGCTCTTCAAAGCGACTTACAATTGCTATTTACTAGGGGTTAAGTGTCTTGCTCAGGGAGGATGTGTCACAGTGGGGCATTGAACCCAGGTCGCTCACACCAAAGGCATGTGTCTTATCCACTGTACCGCACCTCGTGCCTGCAAGTTAGATTAGTTAAATTAACCCAAGATGGATGATGGATGATGATGGATGATGATGATATCATCAGTAACCATCGGGAGCAATTTAGAAAACAGGCAGTGTATATACAACTGTAATTACATAGCCTTTATTATTCTTTCATCTTTTCAGCTTATTGTCAGTTTCATATTTATGATTACAGTACTTGCTCTTTATCTTTCTTGTATTTTTCTACCTGCTAAGTTTTTTTTGTTAAACACCAAAACGAATTCCTTGTATGTGTAAACCTTCACATACATAAAGCAGCTTCTGATTAAGTTCATTATTATTTTGTCATACTACTACTACCTAAAGTCAAGAATATGACTTTTCCGTTATGACTAAAGACCCCTGACAAACGGCCATGTTTGTAGTCCGTTTTCCTGTAGCGTCTGTTCAAGAGAGGATCTTTGTACATCAGAAGAGGTCGTGACTTTACTCTGGGGACACCCGATCGCATAGCAGGATCACTGAACCCAGCAGGAAGTGGTCTTTTCTTCTGATACCTGACACCGCAGAGTCAGAGCGTGACCGCGGGCCGTCACATCGACTTACACACCAAAACTATGAAGATGATGTCACACATTACATCATATGTTTTTGAATGTTTTTTCACTGCATATCTCCCCTCGCAGCTATGTCTGCGTGCGTCATCTCAGCAGTGCAGTGATGTGTTGAGGTCATATCTTGTGTTTGTGCCTAAATTAGGTCTTTTGAGGCTTTTTTTCTACCGCTGTTTCTCATCTGCTGCGGCACTCTGCACAGATCAGACCAAAGAAGCAGAAAATAGAAACACACATCCACAGCCTGCAGACCAGACTTCTCTCCTGTGACATAAACCTGCATCTGCAGCACACGGACTTCATGGACACCCACCTGGGTTACAGATATTACATATATTCATGTTACCCACAAGAGCATTCTTTAAGGTGATCACCTGACTTAATCATCAATTTAAATTTGTCACTCTGATTTATAACCAAATTTCACCTCAGTTGTACTGTCTTATATGTTTAGTGCTAATAAGCACATGCTGGCATGCTGTTGCACCAAACTAAGATTGTGAACATGGTAAATTATTACCTCTTAAACATCAGCCTCACAGCATATAGACTTTGAGGTTTGTTTACTGGCAAATGTAGTGGTTTCTTTCCAAATCTATGCAATCTAATTGGCGGATTTGTGTTTTAATACTCAGATATTTATGTTTTTAAATAGATTTCAGATGGAAAAATATTTGATTTAGATGATTTAAATTAAATCCTGGATTCAGATTGAATAAAAAGCAGCTGAAATTATCTTTTAATTTACTCTCTGGTTAAACATGCTAGTTATTTGAATGGGAATAAAATTTCAAACTGCCTCAAGACAACTCAGTATTTCTGACTTTTTTGTCCTAGACATATTTGAGATCTGAGAAAAAAACCCATGAATAATTATTTAATTCAGATTAATCATCACTCCTCATCTGTGATCAGACTCGATGCAACAGTTTGGGACAGTACAGACACTGAGAGATCTTCTGGCTTTAACAACACAAAATTTATGTAAACATTTTACTTTTGGAGTGAAAACGAAAACAGTTTAATGCCTCGGGATCAGGAGCTGTAATTCAGCAGTAGAAGGCTGATTTTATTAATTATGAAGCACAAGACATGCGCTCTATCCCGGATGGTGATACAATGCAAAAAAGCTAGGATAGAGAATCGGACCTCAATACAGTAAATAAAACAAGTGTATGTTCAAGTAACGCGGAAATAAATTACTCCTCACTCAGTAGTTTGAATTAAGTAAAACATAAACTTGTCAATATATCACACATTAAAGGCTATTTTGTATAAATGAGTTTCACTCTAGGAGCTGGTTCTCTTCTGGTAGACTAGTCCAGACTATACGGGCCCTGAAGACTAAGGCTCTGTCCCCTTTAGTTTTTAGCTGAGTCCTTAGAATAGTTAGCAGCACCCTAGCAGAGGATCTCATCCTGGTTCATAGGGGGCTAAAAGCTCAGAGATACATGATACATGACTGTAGAGCCCCAGCCCGGGTGTGTCTGACAGCTTATCAGAACTCTCAGCCCGAGTGTGTCTGTTGCAGCCATTGAAATAGTCCAGTTTTTTTTAATGGCAAAGTAGTTATATTTCATTTCATTTTGTTAAATGAACATTTTGTTTTTTAAAGTGATGACTAAGCAGCCAGCGGCCGACAGTGAGTTAACAAACTATTTAGCCTCGCAAACTTAACTTGCCTACAATAAAATCTATAGATATAAAAAGGGATTAAACGGTTACCGGTTTAATGATAAACCATGGTAGAGTTTCTGACGGTTAGTATCACTGTTTACATATTTTAATTATCAATAACACTGTATTACCCCGCTTACTCACGGTAAATAATCTCCAGCATCAACCAAAGCTAGCTACAGTCTCCGAGACACACGCACGCATGTGCATATCATGGAAAATTTGTTTGTTTTGGGTCAGTGACAACATGGCGGAATAAAATGACAGCACTTTTTTAGCCAATTCCTCAAAGAACTAAGTCTGAAGTGTGGGCATATTTTGTGCTGGGGGAACCTTGAATTGCAGCAAAAGAAGTCAACACTAAGAATCTTATGTCATCTTCGTAGCACCACACACTACATTATAGCGAGTACTAGGTACACTTTGCACATTTCATTAACATTTAGCACACTTCATGATGTGTGGAACTAGGAATGAGGGAACAGGTCATGGTTTGTCTGTCTGACTTTTTAACAGTTTGTAAACACTCTGTATCCATCAAATTGTCATGCTAATTTTAAGTGTACTTTTGAAATGTCGCAAAAATGAAATAAAAAGTAAATGCAAAATAAATACGTTTCCATCAGCTGATTTGGAGCAAATAAACCAGGCTACAGCAAGTGTAGCTACGTCAGTAGCTGGCGGTACACATGGCTGTAATAAACAAGACGCATGGGTTCCAAACCAGAAACAAAGCCAGTCGCATGGAACTGATGGCCACTGATCTTAGAAAAATGGAGAGATCCCAGACAACAAACCACACTGCCTCCTAACACTACAGCCAGAAGCTGTTTGTCAGTGCGATAGGGTATAATTCCTCTTTCTATCTTTGTTTTATCGTCTCTAACTTCCCATGTTTATTTTAATCAATGGATGTCTAAAACATAAAAAGTTGATGATTAAGTATGAGGTTTGAACCGGGGGACTAAGCACACATACATCAGATTTTATAGGATTTATTTGTAGGAAGTTGTGACATCCAGGAATGTATTTCAGCAAGGCATTGTGAGGGGTTGCAGTGTTAGACTGTTTGTGTGAGAAAGGAAATGATTATTCCCTGTTTACTGTGAAATAAAGCTCCAGCCTTCCTAAATCTGAGATGTACAGTGTGAGTGTGTCCTGACAGACGCCGACTCCCTTTCAATAAATAAACAGGAACAGTCTCTCATCCCTCCAAATGTAGGCCAAATTCTCCCCCAACACACACACACACACACACACACACACACACACACCTCTATCACCCACTTAAATCCCTGTGGCATCATACTGGCATCCAAATATCTCTCACACACTCTCCATACCACCTCCTTCAGGCTTATCCTAATACACCATGAAGCACATGCCAGCATACATAAATAGGTTTTGACATATGTTCCTAAACACACATACACACACACACACACACACACACACACACACACACACACACACACACATATATATATATAAAGCAAAATAAATCCCCATATGCAGACAAATGAAAGCTGCTGTAAATCTGTAAATTTAATCTCCACATTCAGAGTGTGGCAGCATCACCTGCTCTCAGGTGTGACATTAAATCTTAAATGTTGGTGGTGGTGGTGGTGTATTATTAGTATTCCTGAGTTTATTTTTCCTTGGATATTTTAAATGTGGTCAGCTGGGATTGGCTCCAGCCCCCCGCGACCCTGTACGCCGGATAAGAGGTTGACGATGGATGGATGGATTTTAGGTGTGGTGTTGCTGTCATGTGGAGTTTGTTGCTGTTAGAGGTGGATGTTTGTAGTCAGTGTCTCAGACGTTGGACTGTGTTTCGATAAAATATCTCTCACTTCTCTGAACTTAAACTTCATTGTTCATACAATGCAAACCTTCACGGAGCTGATGCTACAGAAGTTAGCATAGCATTTTATCTTGTTTTGCGCTAAACGATCAGTAGCAGTTGAACGTGTTCGTCTGGCAAAGGTCGTAATCAACACAAAAGCTTTGCTAGCAGCAGTTAAAGGTTTGTTAGTCAACATTTCTCAGAACATGTTTAACAAATGCTTTCAAAAAAGTGGAGGGGACAAAATCAGCCCTTTCAAAAAGGCGTGGGACATGCCCCTGGTGTAAATGACACCTATGCCTTGCATCAATCTGATCCATGATTGTCTCCATATCTGTGGCAATCAAGGATGTAGCTAGGTAGCAAATAAGGAACATGACACCCCCGTTCTTTATCCGCTCGATTCACTTTGTTTTCAAAATTGCATCTTTGAATTTATGTAGTAGCCAATCAGATTTCTCTGAGGGCCAGTGCCAGCCCTAGGCCCCGCCTCCCTCCCTGGACACAGTAATATTTTGAATTTTAAAGACTCCATTAGCCAGAACTGCTGTAACACACTGCCAGTAATCATGTTTGTGTGTCTGTGTGTGGTGTTTTGAGAGCATGCTATCCCCCTGCAGTCCTGCCAATGGCCCCACACACACACACGCACTCACACACATTTTGGTGATATGCTGACAGTAGAGAAATGTGGGTCAGTGGTGGGGGTCTGGTTGTATTTGATGATGATGGGGTGTCTGTGTGGTGTATTTGACAGTGTGCCTGGTTGCCAGTTTGAGGAAACTCCCCCTCGCTAATCCTGTTAATGCCTCCGCCTGCCAGCTCTCTTCCTCTTTTTCCTCCGTGCTTCTTTTTTCTCTTTCTATTTTTGAACTTCCCTCCCTCTCTCACGCTGTTATTTTTCAGTCTGTTCAACCTCCCGTCTTTACTAAAACATCAGTGATTTATTTTCTCCCCTTTTTTAAACCAAAGTTTTTCTGTTTTCACTGCTTTTTTAAAATTCCGTTTAAACCTATTTAATCCACTGTTAGAAATTCCTTTATCATCTTTATTTTGTCTTCTTTTTAAAAATTTTATTTTCAGTTTTTCTAGTGTTGTTTCTGCTTCTTATAACACTTGTGTCTGAAAGCTGCTGTGTAAATAAACCCACTTTTTCCTTTTCTGCTAAATATCATATATATATATATAATATCATGTCATAAATCCACTTTTTGTAAATAAAATCTGCATGAGAAAAGAAAACTGCACATTAAAAAGAAGTCAGCACTCTTGTGTTAGCTGCCTGTAGATAATCACTGAATGACCGTTTTTGTGTACAAATCAATTTTTATCTGTGTGAACCCCCCCTGTAATAATAATCGGCCCAACCCTCTAAATCTACTGCATCAGTAATCTGTGATGTCTGGTCACTGGGTCAGACAGACAGAGATCCCCCGCCTTTGTCACAAACACACACACACACATAGCTTTTGTTTTTGTGTGAGTGCCAGATGGAATACAGCTGATAAACAGAGGGGCCTCTGCATGCTTTGTATCTGTGTATCTGTTAGTGGTGAGAATCTCTACGCAGCTCAGGATTCGATTTTGACCCAGAGGGCTACTATATATCAATGATTATTGATCTTTTTTTTTCACACAGGTTTTCTTTTGAGAGACTATTTGGTACTCACTTCCAATATATTGTATTAATAAAATGAATGGAAGAATTGTAGGAAGTCAGCTGGAAGGTTCCCAGCGTATCAGCTTTGACATCGCTTGCTCGATGGTCCTGTTGTTGGCAGCAACTACAACCGGGTGTTTTTCTTCCTCCTCCGGGTGGAAATGTGGAAAAACATTAGAGGTCTTCACAGGTCCAATGGGTCTGTATGTCAGTGTATCTAATCGTAGTCAGTATCAGATCTGATCATGGGGGTTGTTGTGATCATTGTGGGAGAAAATGTCTCTGGAAAATCAGCAAGATTTATGCATATATTAAGTGAATGGACTTTGACAGATGGTAATAAATCGGTTAGAACATTTATGATCTTCTCTTTATTACTCACCTAGTTGGCTCCAAAATGACCTGTTGGTGCAGGAGGTGAGAATAGGAATTTGTTTTTATAACTTCACATTTCCACCGTGGCTGCTTGTTATCTGAGAGATCATCAGGGTGCTGGTGTTCTTTCTGCATTGGGGTCTGTTTGGGTCCACTGCATTTGGGATTGGGGCAGCTGTGGCTGTGTGGAGAATATTAGATCCGAATCTAAACGGTTAGAATAAATGACGTGTGCTTCACGATTTTAACTTGTCACCTGGCCCAGAGCAGAGCGGACTTGGTGCAGCTGGGAACAACGTACATGTGATATAAATCCCAGCTCTTACGGAGGAGTGTACGCTTATTGATTTGTTTTCCTCAGCAGTGTCAGCTGATGACCTTTCAGTGTTCATTAAATCCGACACACAGAGACAGTTCAGCAGTTTCCTCTGAAGTTTCAGCCTGCTGTTACTGTTTTCTTGATTGACACTTCTGACCTTTACTCGTACACACAACCTGATGCTGTGCGCCCGCGTACACACACACACACACACACACACACACACACACACACACACACACACACACACAGCTGTTTTTTCCTGTCAGATCATGATGATGTTTGGTTCACTAGAGAACCCTTTATTTTATTTTATTTGTTTTAGATTTATTTTGTAAAAGCTGGAAAAGCTGACGTGGGGAAAAAAGCAAAAAAGCTCCTGATTGGTTGTTGGTTTTCATGTGTGATGTTTGTGTAAGAGGACATGCTGAGTAAAACATGAGTAAACATTAATGTTGCCTGTTTTTATGACTGTTTAATCAGACAGTCCCCTGGGATCCTGAGGGCCTGAGGGCTAAACACAGGACAGACAGTTTCAGTTTCATGATCACCAACATGACAGGAAACCACCAGGGGTAAAAGGTCAGTGATTGTAAAACCATGATGAAGCAAGGGTTCATTTAGCGGTCTTTTTACAGCACAAGGCTGTGGAACAAAACATACATAACATACAGTGGGTACGGAAAGTATTCAGACCCTTTTAAATTTTTCACTCTTTGTTTCATTGCAGCCATTTTCCAAAAATCAAAAAAGTTCATTTTATTTCTCAGTAATGTACACTCAGCACCCCATCTTGACAGAAAAAAACAGAAATGTAGAAATTTTTGCAAATTTATTAAAAAAGAAAAACTGAAATATCACATGGTCATAAGTATTCAGACCCTTTGCTCAGTATTTAGTAGAAGCACCCTTTTGATCTAATACAGCCATGAGTCGTTTTGGGAAAGATGCAACAAGTTTTTCACATCTGGATTTGGGTATCCTCTGCCATTCCTCCTTGCAGATCCTCTCCAGTTCTGTCAGGTTGGATGGTAAACGTTGGTGGACAGCCATTTTCAGGTCTCTCCAGAGATGCTCAATTGGGTTTAAGTCAGGGCTCTGGCTGGGCCATTCAAGAACAGCCACGGAGTTGTTGTGAAGCCACTCCTTCGTTATTTTAGCGGTGTGCTTAGGGTCATTGTCTTGTTGGAAGGTAAACCTTCGGCCCAGTCTGAGGTCCAGAGCACTCTGGAAAAGGTTTTCGTCCAGGATATCCCTGTACTTGGCCGCATTCATCTTTCCCTCGATTGCAACCAGTCGTCCTGTCCCTGCAGCTGAAAAACACCCCCACAGCATGATGCTGCCACCACCATGCTTCACTGTTGAGACTGTATTGGACAGGTGATGAGCAGTGCCTGGTTTTCTCCACACATACCGCTTAGAATTAAGGCCAAAAAGTTCTATCTTGGTCTCATCAGACCAGAGGATCTTATTTATCACCATCTTGGAGTCCTTCAGGTGTTTTTTAGCAAACTCCATGCGGGCTTTCATGTGTCTTGCACTGAGGAGAGGCTTCCGTCGGGCCACTCTGCCATAAAGCCCCGACTGGTGGATTGCTGCAGTGATGGTTGACTTACTACAACTTTCTCCCATCTCCCGACTGCATCTCTGGAGCTCAGCCACAGTGACCTTTGGGTTCTTCTTTACCTCTCTCACCAAGGCTCTTCTCCCCCGATAGCTCAGTTTGGCCGGACGGCCAGCTCTAGGAAGGGTTCTGGTCGTCCCAAACGTCTTCCATTTGAGGATTATGGAGGCCACTGTGCTCTTAGGAACCTTAAGTGCAGCAGAAATTTTTTTGTAACCTTGGCCAGATCTGTGCCTTGCCACAATTCTGTCTCTGAGCTCTTCAGGCAGTTCCTTTGACCTCATGATTCTCATTTGCTCTGACATGCACTGTGAGCTGTAAGGTCTTATATAGACAGGTGTGTGGCTTTCCTAATCAAGTCCAATCAGTATAATCAAACACAGCTGGACTCAAATGAAGGTGTAGAACCATCTCAAGGATGATCAGAAGAAATAGACAGCACCTGAGTTAAATATGAGTGTCACGGCAAAGGGTCTGAATACTTATGACCATGTGATATTTCAGTTTTTCTTTTTTAATAAATTTGCAAAAATTTCTACATTTCTGTTTTTTTCTGTCAAGATGGGGTGCTGAGTGTACATTACTGAGAAATAAAATGAACTTTTTTGATTTTTGGAAAATGGCTGCAATGAAACAAAGAGTGAAAAATTTAAAGGGTCTGAATACTTTCCGTACCCACTGTATATACATAACAAGCAAATGTTCATTTTGATAGCAGACGGCAGCAGGGTGAACGGGCTGTGGCTGAGTGAGTCTTTTAGTGTCCTTTGGGCTCTGCAAACACCTCATCTGTCTTCATTTCAAACATGTTTGACTTTTACAACTGGAACTAGGACTGTTTACATGAGGAGAATGAGCGGGATAGATTAGGATAGTGTGATAGGCATAAAACGAGTGAGTGATTTAATACCATAAAACTGAAATTAGATGTCTATCCCTTATCTGGCCTGGTGTGGCTACACATGTTTTTTTACCTTGTATATTTTTACAAGGCTACAGTGTGCTTTTACATATTTATATTTTCATTATACTGCTCAGACCCCAGTGTGTCTCTACTGTTTGTTGTTTATTGGCCATTAGTTATCTATTCATTAATTATTTATTGTTATATTTGGTGCTGAGGTCCAAGTGAAACAAAATTTTGTTCCCCTGTATGTAAGGCTATACATATGTGGAAATGACACTAAATCCAAGTCTGATGTAGTTTTTACAGAAGTTCTGTGGATGGATAAAACCTCAAAGCCTGCTGGTTCTAAGCTGCTTGGATCGTGCATACAGATAAATGTTAACTTTCGTCATTGTGGACGACATGCTACATGTCGTTATATCCAGCGTGACCCAGCCCTGGGTAAGCAGCAGTAACTGGAGAGTCCAGCACAGCAGGCTGGGGAAAAGTGAAACCAAGACACTCCTAATGAAGCTGGGGGCACCGATTAGTCATTATATCTACAGTTTATAGTTTTATATTAACAAATAAAACTATATAACAGCAGCCTGTGAAGAGTATGCTTCTCTCAGAGCGCCAGAGAAGTCAAAAATTGACTTGTAGTGTAAGAAAATGCCTTTAATATCTTCCTGTCTGTTTACCAAGGTCGACCCAGCTCTGCCAACCTACATACACTGTGTGTGTGTGTGTGTGTGTGTGTTTGTGTATAGATTCAAGTGTGTTTTCAGGCGCCTGCTCTGTCAGTGTTTAATTAGTGTCTAATGTGCAAATCTTCAACTACAGTCATTTTATTGCACTTAACCAGGCATTAAAACAACTACATGTCCAGTATCATATTACTGCTGGAACAACTCAATTAGCCAGCGTTGTGGAGCCAAGAAGTGTGTGTGTGTGTGTGTGTGTGTGTGTGTGTGTGTGTGATAAAGAAGCAGACTGATCTTTCTGGGTGTTCTCCTCTCGTCCTACTTTTCCTTCCAAGGAGGCAGGAAAGTGGGACGAGCGACAAAACAGTGGGAGGACGAAGCAGCGTCCTCCCACTGTTTTGAGTAAACCCTAGACGACGAAACAAACACACAGATTTTTTGCTTTTACGTTGGTTTTGTCCTAAAAGGGGAATTAAACGCCCGGCCGTGTCAGTACGCTGTTCTAAATGTGAGGCTTTGCTGCTCTCAGAGCGAGGCAGAGTGAGTGGATGTGGGTGGATGCTCACTTGAACTACTCTCGCTCTCTGTTATGTAACAGTCAGTTTGTGTCGGTTATTCTGGAGAACAAAACACAGATTCAGACACAAATGGAGCGAGGGAAACGAGACGGGGAGGGTGACATTAAAAGATCAGGCTGGTATTATGTAACCCCCCCCCCAAACCAATCAGGAGTTAGTCCGTCTGTTAACACTAACAAGGAAATTGATTACTTCTTAAAACATAAATATATTCTTTGAGATGTTTAGTGTGATGTATTTTTCTGTTGGCCAGTGTCAAAAACTTCAAATCTAGTTCGATTTAATATTGTAAGACATTGTTATGGGGGACTTTATATCAGCCTTAAAAATCTTGTATTGGCCAGTCTTAGGCCTCGTCCACAAGTACACGGGTATTTTCATTAATCTCCGTCCACAATAAATTAATATATAAAACTGTTTCCGGTAGGGAAGGGCGTGCTCAAACGTGTGGACTGTCAGCAAAGTGGAGTAATTCCTCAATATCGCACTAAAGTTAACAAAACAAAAAAGGTTAGAATGTCTTGTGCCACGTCCGCTGTTGCACAAAACAAAGGAGATTACGGCGCAAACTCTGACACCACAAGCCAAAAACTCCCCGTCTACATGGCAACACTGCAGACAGAGTATCTAAAAATCTTCACCCTGGCAGGAGTTTTTAAAAAAAGGTTTGTTCTCAGTGATGTTTTTGAAAATGCCCGTGTACGTGTGGACAGGGCCTTGAATGATGGTGACTATTGGATGTTGACTAGATAAGCCGGTTAGTACTGCAGTTTCTTGTAAGGTGGATTTTAGTTGTACAGAACTGGAGCACTTCTTATTTTGAGATGTGTGTGAGTGAGAAAAGGTCCAGTAGGCAGTGTTGGGAAGGTAAAATGTAATAGTAGTTTAACTATTTCAATTATTTTATCAAAGTAATGTAATTTTTTTTACATTTAATTACTTTTTGATTACGTTTCTAAATTTGTAATGAATGTTTTCAGCTGTTAACCATTTTCTAAAGACAGTTTGAGAGGCAGCTTAACTGGCAGACGGGCGGCGCGGCAAACTCAAGCATAAGAACCAATCAGAAGCATCAAACTTGACCAAAAGACTGACTGTGGCGAAATGGCAAAGAACGACAGTGTGCACATGAAAAACATTCAAAACAACAACATGAATATCATTTAACATATAACATTTTACAGAAAATACTCAGATGCAACCCCCAATGTGATTATGAATATTTTCATAAGAAACTGTAACAGTATAATATTTATTTTGTAATTAAATTACCTGTAACTAGTTAATCTCCAGCACTGCCTGTAAGATGCTGCATTTTTGAAGTTGTAAAAGGTATTTAATGGTGAATGTTTTATTATGAACATAGATTTGAATGGAGCCCATGAAGAATAGCCAGTGTTTAAGCTGGTGCTGATGGGGATCCTAATAAAGAGTTTTCCATCAAAGAAAAGTAAAAAAAAAAAAAGTTTTCTGTCAGTTATAGTTCTTAGAAAGAAAGAAAATCGGAAGTTAGTGTTTGTTCTGACTCTGGTCTAGAAAGTCTGTGGATGGAATCTGCTCCACACGGAAACAGTCTACATATAAATGAAAATAAATGAATAAATGTAAATATAGAAACAGATCCCTTTCAAAACGTCATTCCCTTCTGCCCTCAGTAGGAACACAAAGTGAACCCTGGGATCATTTCCTGAGGTCAAATAAATCTCCTTCTGGTGGACGAGGAATGTTCCAGTAGCTCAGGAAAACAGTTTGGGGTGTTTGCCTCCCATCAACAGACCTTATAAAGCAAATCATATGTTTTACTGTGTGTGTGTGAGAATGGCTGGTCCTCCCACAGGAATTCTGCATGACCTATTTCTCGACCCACGTCCATCTGCGCGCACACACACACACACACACACACACACACACACACACACACACACACACACACACACAGAGTGCTTCTATGTTTAGATCTGGAAACACTGAAAATATGCATTTTTTGCCCCAAGATAAAACACAAACACTTACACACTCGTGCCTACACACATTCGTGCAGCACTGATGCATACGGGATTACACACACATGCACGTCTGCACTTCCATGTGACTCTGCATCCACGCAGACAGTCTCACATGGTCGTCATGGTGACTTCAGCTCAAGTCTTTTCTTCTTTCTAACTTCTCCTGCAGCATTTATAATTTAGCCGACTCAGCAAACATCAGTCTTCACCCCGGATTCATTTATTTTGTTCCAGGTGAGCTGAATGAAAATATTTGATACTCAAAGCAGCACATTTTTTAAAGTTTTTATGAAGATGTTTTTATGGCGCTGATGTAAGAAAAAGGTGATCGTTGGAAGGTGTTATTGCTTGAAAATGGAGAAAGGATAAACTTATATAATTGTATCCTGCTAGTTTTTTTTACATGATTAACTCAGAAGAGGTTCTGTGCAAAATTACTATTTAAAATGTCTTTTTATTGCAGAAAAATTTAATAAAGAAAATTTTCCTTTAAATTGATTCACTTTTGTAAAACGTTGGTCCTGATTTGTGGGTTGAGTGAAGGTGTGGAAGGTTATCAGATCAGTGTCAGCACAGTTGTTTCTCAGTGTGGTTGTAACTGTAGTATTTCAGCGTCACGTGAGAGCTGATTGCTGACAGCAGCAGCTACTGACGGAGGATATTACCATCATCATCAGCACAAACTGAGTCTGAGGCAGCAAGTTTCTCTCCCGGCACCACCTTCAGCATCCTGGACCAACTCCACCCAGAGAGTTTCCTTTTGTTCATCACCTCCATGTGGTCTGAGCGCTCGGATATCAACGTGTCTTGGCTGTGTTCACACCTTTGTTTAGAGCTGTCCTCTTGTGATCGGGTCACCTGCCATTAAAACGGGGCCTAAATGTCACCAAAGGCAGCAATGCTACATTAGCCAGACTAACCGGGGTAAGCCGACTAGCATGCTACAACTGGTTCACTGCTAAAGCACATGCGAGTAGTCGACATACAGGGACTATTTTCACAGGAATTGTTTCGGTCACATGCTAAAACCAAACGCGACCAGGGTGTGATGAGACACATTATAACCAGACAAGATTTTAACACTATTTTTAAGAAATCTTCAATGCTGAATTATATGAATATTTTGAGCATTTTACATTAATTTTTTTCTGCACCAACTTATAGTGAAAATATTTTTATTTATGTAAAGGGAAACACACAATTCAGGCAGCAGGTGACAATCCAAAATCTAAGCCTCACGTGACTCTAACAGAATGTAAGTCAGTTCAGCTCTCAGTCATTCTGTGCTGTTCTCAGATCTGTTTCTCCTGTAATATTATCCCTGCTGATTCATGATTTAGTCTTCCCTCCTCTTTGTGTCTTTGTTTGGGGAAGTAACCTCTTTAAATGTGCATGTGGTACCTTTTCACCTCAATGAGAAATGATTTTAATTCAG
The DNA here is from genome assembly GCF_014851395.1 of Micropterus salmoides. Classification (NCBI taxonomy): domain Eukaryota; kingdom Metazoa; phylum Chordata; class Actinopteri; order Centrarchiformes; family Centrarchidae; genus Micropterus; species Micropterus salmoides. The sequence goes on from NW_024040596.1 coordinate 29,148,180, forward strand.
TTAGAAACTCCTGCACTTTAATAGCTCCTGTGTTTCAGCAGCTTTTCTGCTCATGTTCAAACCTTTCAGCAGATCTGTGTACACTGACAAGAAGTTCAGAAAAAGGGCAGAATATCACACTGTGGCGGCCCGCCACAATATCAATGCTGCCATATATTGATTTCTTTCTTCTTTTTTTTTTTACTAGGCCTATTTAAAATCGTATTTGATTGCAGAGCACCGTAGTGTGTTCGCGCAGCACATCCTCTCGCTCGTCCCTCTCTCTCTCTCTCTCTCTCTCATGAACACCGCTGCACAAATTTGTCCAACACAACACTGTCAGTGTCAGAGACCCAGCTTAAAAAAAGGTTATTAGCAAGCATGTAAGGAGCCTAGGTAATAAGGAGAGCTATTAACGTTAGAATATTGCTGGGTTGTCGAGCATAGCTACATGTACATAGTCGGTAGTCAATTGTCCAATGTTAATTCTTTAATCTTAATAACGCCTCAACCTCTGGGTCTGAAAGTGAAACCATGCAGACAGAACGAGATCTTATCACACCCCTATTTGGGACAAATACTTGTACACTGGTACGCAGGTAAAAGATCACTTCCTTAAGTCACGATAGTTGTGGATTATTCTGGTATTCAAATATGACCACGCACAAACAAACACACATAAAAGCTGAGCCTCTGCTGATAAATGTCACTGTAGCATGTGTGAAAGCCTACAATGCTGTGCGTGTAAAATGTGGTTAGCCTACTTGGATAAGTCTTGCTGGGTTTAAATGGCCCAGAGAATAATGAACAGATAAGAAACAGGAGCCCTTCTTCCACAGATTAATGCTGGAGGGCGTACAGTACTTTACAGCAGCTCAATATCAGTTTAACAGAAAGATGAGCATCTGTTTCTGACGGTGTTGAAAGAATTTCTAAATACCTTGTGTACCATGTAGGGCTACAACCAACCATTAATTTCATTATCGATTAATAGGTTGATTATTTTCTCGATTAATAGATTGGTTATGTCCAGAAAATAGTGAACATTTTTGATCAGTGTTTCCCAAAGCCCCTGATGACATCCTCAAATGTCTTGTTTTGTCCACAACCCAAATATATTCAGTTTACTGTCATAGAGGAGCAAATAAACCAGAAAATATTTAAGAAGCTGGAATCAGAGAATTTCTTTTTTTTTTTTTTTAAAGGAAAGTACTGAAAGCGATCAATTATCAAAATAGTTGATTAGTACTATTAAATTAATAATTAATTTAATAGTACTAATTGAAGAATTGACTAATTGTTTTATTATGATACCTAAAACCTCCCAATGCTCACAGACTGTACCAAAACAGTCATTCATCTGAGCCTGTAGACGTACACATGAGTACTTATGAGCAGGTGTGTGCAGTAGAGCCAGTGTAGTGTTCACTGTGTTCTTTTTTATCTCTTATTTCATGATGAGGATGACGTTTAAAGAAAGCAGCAGTAAGGTTTAACACTTCGCGGTGTCTGGGCTGCACTGTGGGTTAAACTTTGCTGGCTTAGAGTCCTGTTTGATGGTGTTGCTCTTTTGGTTTTTGTGTGTGTGTGTGTGGAGTGAAGCCTGTCATTACGGCATCATGATCTCTCCTTTTCCTGCACAACCAGAGGATGCAGCTGCAACACACACCTAGATTATACAGACATATACATATTCAGAGATCTCCAGGCAGACACGACCAGACAACCTGACACTGCAGAATTTAGATCTGAACCATAAGGACCAGAACCATCTTTGTCTAATCAAAATGTAACAAAGCACTGACATGAACACGGGTTAGCTGCTGCAATTAGTTTCACAACTAACCTTTTTGTATGTAGTTTGTTTTGTTTTTGTTTATTGATCCAGCTGGAATCACAACAAACAAAAATACTTGAACAGTAAATGACAAGCATGATAACCTACAGAATAGGCAGCAGGAACACTTCAGAATGTCAGATATGCAGTACAGGCTTTACTGCATGCACAAAATAACAAAATCTACAGATTGCAGTGAGAGATGTGATGCTGTTGTACAGTTGAAGTTAACAGTTCATTTTTAATCTGGGTTTCACTGCAGGAAGTTGTTGGTGATGATCAGTTTAAGGAGTAGATAGTGGCCTAAACAATAACCACACCCATCAAACATATATGTGACTTACTGCATGAAATAATGCGTCAGGCTTTTTCACCTTAAGGTAAATGTTTTACCTGGAAGTGGTCTTTCCTGATTTCCACTTTCACAAACAACAGAGCGCCCGCCAGGAAATACACACAAACAAATGAAACAGTTCTTATTCCATCTGTTACTAACAGCTGTGTGAGCCTGCATTTGTCCGCGTTACACCAGTGGGTCAGTCAAACTGTCCTTGAGCAAAACACTCAACCATAAATTGCTCCCTGTGTGTGTGTGTGTGTGTGTGTGGGAACAGCAGTGGACAGGATGTTGCTTTGGACAAAAGCCTCTGCCTGAATAAAAACCAAACAAAACCCCTGCACACGGTCGACCACTTGTACTCACTTTATTTACGATGTTTTGTTCTCAGACCGCCTTCAGGTCAAAGACAAACAGACAAACAGCAGCAGTAACAAATACAGTATATGTAAACATGATAATGGATTGATGGAAAACAATGAAAAGTTGCTATGGATTAATAATAAGATATTATAAGATACGTACGTTTTTATCAGGGCAGCAGTAGCTCCATCTGTGGGGGTCTCTGCTTTGGAACCGGAGGGTCACTTAATTAGGATGGGTTAACCGCCAAGAACCAATTTCACATGCAGAGTTGATGGATTTTATTTAATTATCATCACAATAGTTAATAAAAAAGGATAAGAAATAATACTGTACATACCAATTTATCCAAAATAAATATAAAAAAATCAGTGTTTTATTCAATCATCCTGATAAAGCACATTAGAATAATGACAATAGTAGCATTTTAAATTGAATCCAATTTCACGTAACTGATGTGTTGTGATAATAACAATAACAGACATTAATCAGGCTACTTTACTTTAAACTTTAAATGTTTCTGACATGGATTAATTTCAATATTGAGTAATGCAGTATGATAATCAAATGTATTTCTGCATTATGCTGCGTTCCATTTACCTCGGAAGTCTGGGGTCGGAGCTGGGAATGACGTCACACCCGGGTTGACGGCGTTCCGGAAAACCTCGCTCAGCCTGTTTGTTTACAACTAGCCAGGTTAGCCGTTGATGCGCCGGCTGATTTTAAAAAAAAAAACGCATTGTGCGGTATTTACTCACACTAAACACTGTAGCAACACGTCCACAGACAGCAGTTGGACAGCACTTTGTGTACGAACATTTATATGAGTCACAAGTACACAGAAGTGCTAATAAACAGTATAAACTACAGCTTTCACTAACTTTGATACCCCGACAGCCATCTTGGATCACAAAGTCGGGGTAGTGCGGTTGTCCCGAGTTTCCGAGACGGAAATCTGACTTCAGGGGGCGTTCCAGTTGAAAGTTCCAGCTGGGAACTTGTAAATTCCGACTTCCCATGTCAACGCACCATTAGTATGGGGCAAAGAAAACAACTTAAACGACTCACAGACTGTACTGTTATTGTTGTCTGTACTGTTAGTTTCGGCTGTTCGCTCGCTCATACGTGGCCGTTCAACAGAAAATGAACATTAGATGACACACGGTGTAACGTTACGTTACCATGACAGCAGCGGGGCAGAAATTACTTTTAACATGAAGGCGATGAAGAAATACTTAGAAAATACATTTTAATGGGCTACGTGACCTCGTGCTGCTAATATGTGGTGCTCGTGTGGAGACAGAAAGTAAACAGGATTTGTGGGCTTGCCGTTAGTGCTCCGGGAAACTTTCGCTTCACGTGTTCATGGAAGGCAGTTGTGCTGCAGTGAAGCCATTCCCAGTTCACAGAGCTCACGGGGCAGCACGTTATTGAGTGTCTGTCTAAAATACTCCCAAATTTTACTGTCGAATGTTGCGGTCTTGTAGCTGGAGCTTGTCTGGGAGAATCCCACTAACACCGGATGCAGCGACGCTTTAACGCACGTAATGCATTGACGAATCGCTCCAGCCCTTACATATTTCATGATCACTTATGTCTAGGGCTGCTGCTAACGATGATTTTAGTAATTGATTATTCTACAGATTAATTCATGGATTCATCGAGTAATCGTTTGAGAAGCACTTTTGCTTTGCTTGCCGCCTGTTTTGGGATCAGCTGATCAGCAACTCATGACTGTGATGTTACAACCCAAACTCACGGTCCAACCAGGCAGAGAACAACAAACGCACTTTTATACATTTACAGCTGAGAATTGCGGCTTACTTTTGCTAGCCTTCAACTCAATAATCAATCAATATTTACGTTAAATGCTGAAGTTTATTTTACTGTTACTTTGGGTCGCTCGTGGACGCTACGGGTGCTTTCTGATCACCGTCGTGCTGTTGTGGTAGGCTACGTTAGTTTCATTTTACGGTGGACATACTGTAACATTACAGAGTGGTTGTTTTCCTTTAGCTTGAAAAAATCTCATACTTTGGACACTTTCTGTGTTTTTTTTTCTGGCCGGTCTCTTCTTCGTCCCTCGCTATTTTCTCTTTCTTCCTCCACTTTGCAAACAGCGCCATCAAATCACTTCATCTTAACTTGATCACAGTGTAAGCGCGATGTGCGACAATAATGTGCGAAACAGTGTGCTGTATAGTTAAATGGATTAAACAACCATCGATGCAAAGAATGTGTATATCCATGGTTTTATTATTCTACTACCAAAAAGATAAATTCTCATGTGCAATTTAGAAAAGAAAGTGCAAAGATCGATTCTTTTTTTTAATGCAAGATTAGTAGCCGTAGAACTTGTTGACATGGCAAGCATGAAGTACCTCCAAACTCCTGACAACTTGTTTTTAGTTCCCTCCATGCTGTTTGCCATCCTAGCAAAACATTTGGGTCTAACGGCGCACTACCGACGCGTCACATAGTACACAATAGGGGTGTGGAAAATAAGTGATTTTTAAAAGGCAGTTAGTGCTAGCAAACCTTTCGAGGTGATGCATCGTGATGCATCGAGGAATCGAATCGTTGACCTGATAATCGAATCGTGAGACCAGTGAAGATGCACACCCCTAGTCCATTAGCAATTGAAAAGATCGGACTCCTTGTCACTGATACCTGATCTAGCTATTTGAGTCAGTATCGGTCTAATATCAGTATTGGATCGATGCATCCCAAAATGTAGGTTAGAGGTAAAATAGTTCAAAGGGACCTCGCCTCAACACCATTTAAGAGCAATCTGAGGCAGTCAGACTGATAAGATCCATCTTATCAACCAGATGAAAGGAGATCTCACCTATAACGACATCAGGAAAAACAATTATTCATCTGGCCTGACGCACAATATCGGCACCAATAGACAATAGTGAACTTCTCTTTCCTTCTTTCATTTCCCCTCCCTCCCTGCCTCCCTTCCTTCCTTCCTTTCTTGCCCTCCCTCCCTGTCATCCTGCTGTAGTGTTGGTAGATGACAGAGCTCTGTGTTAATGAGTAGGCAGGAAACATTCTTGTGTCTCAGCTGCTCAACCTCCACATTCCTGCACTGGGTCTGAGTGTTTGTACTGTACAAGTCTTTGTACAACGGTCTGAGGTCGCACAGTTCACATCACTGAGCACACGTTGTCTTTATGCACTTCAACAAGCCATTTTTAACACGGCAAATGTAGTAGTCATAGTTTGTAATTTGATGAACAGTAGCCTGGAAGATGCCTCACACACACCACACACCCCTGATGACATTTGGGAACGTGTTGAAGCTCGGTGTCAGTGAAACACTTGTTTTAAAATGATGTCTTAACAATGATTGAAAAAGAGCAAAATGGCAGCACTTGTAACTAGAGAAGTATTTATTTTAAAAAGAGAAAGCAGTTGGCGTACTGATGGAATTAGTAAAGTGGACATTATTTTATTAAATTATTATACACAACAGACAAATAGAAGAAAACACAAATTTAATATTACAGTAGGAGCAGATCACCAAACAGGAAGGCACCCTGTATAAAAGAAGTGAGTGTAGACACTGTGACGTCACACATGGTTTGTGGAGTACTGTTTTGAAGTCTTGATTTTGGCTTTTTGGTCGTCGCCATCTTGGTTTTTTGGAACGAGATGTGACCATATTGGACGAGGCGGTGGAGCTAGCTAGCTTGATTAGCAAGGTGCATCTGTAATTCACTGTGATATTAGCTGGGATGCTAATTTTGGCTAGCGACAAACTGGCTTAAAACATCATCTACATAATAAAAGAAAATAAACAGCCGACTACTAATTAGCTTTTTCACTGGTGCTGGTTAAATGTACACAGAGCAACAGATACGAGTCGCCTCTAACCTCATTGACGGGTCGCCATGGGTAGAGACTTGTCAATCACAAGGTAGCCCCGCCCTAAAGCCTCCCCTGCTTTCTGGTCTATTTTCCTCTAAATGGACCATAATTTACTAAATGAACATCATGCTATGTTGATGAAGACTTGAAACTAGCGACTGAGACCATAAACTCATTAGGGAAGTGTTTACTGAGGTAATAAATTAGCTGAGAAGTAGCCTCACTTTCTCATAGACTTCTATACAATCACACTTCTTTCTGCAACCAGGGGAGTCGCCCCCTGGCCGTTAGAGAGACTGCAGGATAAAGACACTTAAGCACTGGCTTCACTTTCAAAGATAGAGGTTCCGGCTTGCTGACCATGTTGATCAGCGAGACAAACAACAATAACTAATTTCCTGTTGTGTTCTGCATGCACCTGTCCCTTTCATGTCAACATACTGCATATTTGCTTCATGTGTCTCCCTTCATGCCCCCCGTGCAATTCCATGGGGAGGCGCAACCTCTGAAAACCTCTGATATGATGTAACTTTGTGTGCATCTAACTGAACTAACTGCACCTGAAATTATGGCTATGTTAAGACTGATCTTTTTATGACAGTGTAAACTGGCCAAGTCACATGGAATCTGATCTTTCCCAGTACAGATCGGATCTTTTTAAATTCGACCTGAGTCTGGACACTGGTTGCGACTTTGACTTCACTCTGTTGTCACAGTTCTGCTGTAGACGGAGCCGCGGTGAATGAAAAAGCTCTACAAAAAAACATTTTTAAACATCTTTCTTCTCTATCTTCTGCCCAGAAATTCCCTTTCTTACACATGAAATCCACCAGACCGCGAGCTCTCTTCTGAGTTCTGTTGGGAAGTTGCGTTGTACAGCCCAAGAAACCCGTAATGAAAAGGACAAAGTTGTGAACACTTGTCATAATTTGGGAGAAATTTGACCTGTGAGAGGACAATGAAATATGGGAGTCTCCCGTTAAAACTGGGAGGGTTAGCAAGTTATAGCTAACCGAAGCTAACCTCTGTGGCTCTGTTTACTTCTGCATGACAGCGTGCTGCTGCGTGTGACGTCTTGTTATTCATCTGCACATGCGGATCACTTTCATGCCACGAACAGTACACACTGAAGTCTGATATGGGCTACATTTAAGCAATATCGGATCTGGGGGAAAAATCTAAATTGAGCATTAAGGCCTGCAGTCTGGACGTAGCCTATGTTTTGTCTCCCTTGTCTCCTCTCCAGCGTTCTTCTCTTTCCTCTTCTAGAGGTCAAAAGTCACACCTTGACAACAAAGCACTGAACCACCTCTCGACCCTGATGAGATCATTTGAGAGTGCTATTAACACAGGAAGCCCCACGCCTGCCTGACAAGGCGTGGTGTATGTTGTTTGTATTGCCCACAGTTGTGAGGAAGTCTGATGAACAAACAGTGTTCTTGTGGAAACAATTCAGAACTCATTTTTGCTGTTTAATTGCGGTTACTTCCTTGTTATTGGCAAGAGGAATGGCCATTACATCACAATACCAACGCCTAATGCTCTGCTTGGTGCTACTTCTAATGAAGCCTATGGGAGAAGCATAGAGAAGCACTAAAACTCAAAATATCTGCACTTTATGATCTCTGATGAAGAAATGCTCCTATCAAATGAAAGAACACACTTAAGAGAATCCGATTTGTCACCATATCAAAATCTGTAGATTACGTTACATATTGTTAACTAATGGGCTCAAAGTGAATTTAGTTATATACAGTTTAGCTAACTTACTAACCTCTGTTAATAAACCTCAATCACATAGACATAAGAAGCTCCAGTCTGTTAAATATCACAACTTTAAAGCAACATTGAGATGTGTGGACTAGGTTGCACCATCTGAATGTAGAATGAATCTTAAGACTAGCAGGTCTTTTTATTCTTTTTTTACTAGCAGGCCAATTTATTCTACGCTGTAGCTTAAAGTTTTATACTTAGGTTAGCCATTGATACGTAGGCTACGGGGCTATGCAGAGGCTATACCGTAGCCTGACGTGCACCTCTTCAAAAATGTAACTACACGTCGAGTTGACGCAGACCGTAAGCTCTGTGATTGGTCGGCTGGGTAGCCTTGCAATGCCTCTGAGCCGACCGGAAGTACCCCGCACTTTGAAGTAGCATTTACTAGCGGCCAAAACGGTGGCTGTAACACAGTGAATCAATATATTTGACCGTCGCAACCCGAGCGAAATGACTCGTTTCGCTATCAGAATGTGATCCATTCGGTCGGTAACATTTGAAAAGGCTACACCAGCCGCACGTTTACAATTTTACCCCCATTTACATTAGCGCAGCGCTAAACCAGAAGTTAGCCTGCTCAGCCGGCAAAAGTCAACACAGTGGATGCTGTAGCGCTACTGCCGACTAGCTTTTGGGGATGTAATTGCAGAATGACGGACACACCTACGCGTAAGTATAAATGCATGCCGACGTGCGTAGCCTATGGCGTCGGTACGCACGTAGACCCTACACAGGAGTATAAATGGGCCTTTAGCCATGCAGTCGTGAGCATTTTTACTGGTGCGTCGTTCTGCAATTACACCGCCAGAACTGCTAGTTGGTGGTGGGGTTTCTATGGTCCGCTGTGTTGACGTCCGCCGGCCGAGCCAGCTAACTTGTGGTTTAGCCTTCCGCTAACTTGAATGGGGGTAAAAAAAAAATCCAAATGTTATTGGACCGAAAGGATCAAATTCTGAAAAAATGGATCCACCGTCTACAGCCGATTCTTTCACAGTGCAAGTCTGTGGTACAGTGTCTGGTTTAACCACTAGTAGAATTGGTTGTTTCTAAATACTGAACACATTTTATTCTACATGAATAAAACAACATTTGGCGGTAATACATCATGGGCTATAAAGCATAACAACACTTACCTGTAGCAAACCCTCAGGTAATGCTTGCAAATGCTCGTTATGATGGATTTTTTGCTAAAACGTGATGCCACAGTGGATTTCCTCCTACTTTTTTGAAAGCTTTCTGATTGGACACCACAGATGTTAACTGATTTAAACTAAATTAAACATCTCATGCGTTTAAATGGTGCAGTCGAACTAGGGCTGGGCGATATGGCCTAAAAATAAAATCTCTGATTTTATTTTTTTTAATTCAATTTACGATTTTTTCCGATTTCCCCCCCTACTTAAGGAAAGCAATAAGTACAAACGACAGACTACTTAAAGCAAATTTTGCTTTTATTTAATCAAAAGCAAGACAAATGTAACCCCCATTTCTGGGATGAAGTAGCACCATTTTCTAAAGCATTAACAATATATTAAAATCTGAGGAAAACTAGACAGTGACATTTTTCATTGTGTCTAGCCCAAACAATGCAACAACATACAGGGATACATGACATGAACATGCACATCTTACTCTTAGCAGAATTAAATTTTTCAAACCAAAAACAAAAAATATTCTCTTTTATTGCACTTTGCATAGAATTTTAAATAACAACCTAAGAGGCAACACCTCTGTCTTGGGTAAAATAGTAATGTAAACAAAAATTTAGCAGAGTACAAAATGTGCAAAATAAATTACACATCAACTCCAACTGATAAAGTGCAAACTTTGCTTTAAAAAAAATATACCGTGCCATGTGTCCCTGAAAGTATGAACAGAAAAGAAAAATCACATTTTGACTGAGGTGCAGAACATGAGATATGTGCTTAAGTTGCTGTCAATAACATTTAAACATTTTTGGCAAGGAAAATCAGCCTGTCCACTGCCTCTGGCTTGAGGCAAGCTCTGCTGCATGTGACAACTCCTCCTTCGCTTCGGTGATTGTTCTCCACCGTGCCCCTTTCCTGTCATATGCGGTGCCTTGTGCAAAGGATTCGGCTACAGTTAGCTGTTTTTTAGCTAAGGTTTGTTGGTCAGTGCGGCTTTGTTCATCGCGGAGAGACTGGCATTTTTCATATTCGGCTGGATGTCTCTGTTTCAGGTGTTGGAATAGGTTTGTGGTGCTGCTGCCTTTCACTGCGATAGGCTTTAGGCAAATGTTGCAGCGTGGTGTCTGTTGTTCCACATCTGTCGCAGCAAACCCATACCAGTTCCAAACAACAGATGACTTTATTCCTTTCTTGGGAACAAACTTCCCGCTCTCACCGGTAGCCATTTTGTCGCTTGCTGTTGCTGTTTAGTGTATGATGTTGTCGCTATGGGAAACGAACACTACGGAAACCCCGGGGAGCCAAAAATGTGCTATTACACAAAAACTCGATTTACTTATTTTTTAAATCGCCCGCAACAAAAAATTCGAATTAATTCATTCAATCGATTTTTCGCCCAGGCCTAAGTCGAACCTAGCGCTGAGCTCTGAGGGAGTTTATCTCTCCTAGTGAATATGGAGGATGACTGTTAACTCGATCACCTCTGTACACAGCAACACTTCAGGATAAATGCTCATCCACGGTCGTCTTTATCAGCAGCTGACAATCAGCAACAACACAGACCGAAACCTTGACAAGTCCTCGGTGCCAGCTTTGGTTTATCTTTGCTGCCATCTGATGCTGCAGGTTGAAACAAGTCAACTGGAGGGATTTCACTCCAACACTAACTCAGCTTATATCCTCTGAAACAAGTCAGAGCGCATTGCTATGGAAGAATCTCGCAGGTTAGAGGAGCTGGTTAGTTGGTGGTTTGAATCCCTAACAGACTGGGAGTTCTGGACATCAGCAGCAACTGTTGACGTGTCCTCAAACTCATTTTCATAATACATTTTAATGTTATGTTTTGTGTTTCATTCATTTCTATCTATCCACTGTATGTTTTCCATGTTCTTAATTTACTTCTTACTGGCTGTCTCATCATTGTCAGTTCTGTGAACGCTGTGGCGCCACCTCTCGACACACCCTGTGGGCTGACGTTTTATTGGCGGTGTGCGGCTGAAGCACACGTTTGTGCTTGTATGAAAAATGTACTTGAACATGAAACCTTACACAACAATCACATCACAATGACTAACGAGCCGCCAGCAATTAATGAATCAAATGCTGTGACACCAAAATGATACAATCTGGTACCTGGGGCTGTCGCAGGACTGTTATAAGCTCGACCAAAGGATTGGTTGGTTGGCCTACCTGTCTACCTATCTGCCTTTCCACCTGCCTACCTGTGTACACTCTGCACATGAACATGTGGAATGGGGGAGTGGCTTTGGAGGAAGGCCTGAAGGATGAGGGTGGACACCTTCAAAATCTACCTGTCTCTTGCTGGTTTCTCAAACGTTGCCTACCAGAGATTTAAATGTGGTAAGCTTTAAACTTATTCCTGTGAGTGTGAGTCTGTGTTTGACCCTCAGGGAATTGGTTCTCAGTTCTTGGAGCTGTCCTTGTTCTCGTCTCTCAGACTGATAGAATTTCTTGCCTCTAAGGCAGAAAGTCGAAACTGCTTTGGTGATTGTAAATTTCTGTCAAGCAGGAACCTCCGGATCTGAAAAGAGAAGCCAATGCTGAAGTAACTTAAACCTGCAGTCTCTCTAACGGCCAGCTGGGGGCGACTCCACTGGTTGCAGAAAGAAGTGTGATTGTTTAGAAGTCTATGAGAAAGTGAGGCTACTTCTCAGCTAATTTATTACCTCAGTAAACACTTCCCTAATGAGTTTATGGTCTCAGTCATCTTCAACATAGCATGATGTTCATTTAGTAAATTATGGTCCCATTTAGAGGAAAATAGACCAGAAAGCAGGGGAGGCTTTAGGGCGGGGCTACCTTGTGATTGACAAGTCTCTACCATGGCGACCTGTCAATGAGGTTAGAGGCGACTCGTATCTGTTGCTCTGTGTACATTTAACCAGCGCCGCTGAAAAAGCTAATTAGTAGTCGGCTGTTCATTTTTCTTTAATGTAGATTATGTTTTAAGCCAGTTTGTCGCTAGCCAAAATTAGCATCCCAGCTAATATCACAGTTAACGTGAATTACAGATGCACCTTGCTAACCTAGCTAGCTAGCTCCACCACCTCGTCCAAATATGGTCACATCTGGTTAAAAAAAAATAAAAAATAGTCAAAATCAATGCTTCAGAACAGCAGTCCACAAACTAACAGGTGATGTCACGGTTGCTACGTCCACTTCTTTTATACAGTCTGTGATCTGTATGCATGCAGCGGGTCAGTAATCAGGCTTCGCTTGCCCATACCTCCAACCTTATTTTGGAAGAATGTCTTGGCTTTGACCTCATCACTCAACACGGCAAACACCAAAACCTGCAGAAAGAGAGAGATTGGACAGTGATGACAGAAGAACCTTTCTATCCTCCCTTCCTCCCGGACACTAGAGCCTACAGGTGGATGTTTGGGTGGTGGGCCTGATTAAAGCTGAGCAGTAGCAGCAACAGTGGCCCTAAATTCTAAGGGTATGTTGGAAGTTTTGTTTAATTTCAACATCCTGACCTGAAATAATATAATAATCTTTATTTATAGAGCACTTTTCAAAAAACATGTTACAAAGTGCTTATAATAATATAAAAAGATATTGGACGTGCTGATGTTTCAGTCAGGCTTGGTCAGTAGTAATAGTAAATAGAAACCCTGTATTTGTGTGTGTGTGTGTGTGTGTCATGGGTCACATGACCTCAGGCCTGTATTATCACTTGTGTCTCCTCACATGCCATCATGTGTATACGAACACAGACAAATGTAACCTGAGAGATGTGTGTGTGAGATTGATGTGTTCTTAAGCATCTCTTTTCTTCTCTCTGAGCCTACATCCACACTACTATGTTTTGTTTTAAAAAGACCTTTTGCTACGTTTCCCGTCCAGACTAAAATGTTGAATCTGAAGACCTAAAAGGGAGAAGTTTTGGAAACGATGCTGACCCTGTTTTCGTGTTAAAACTCCGGGGTAGCGTATTAGTATGGACAGGTGAAAAGAAGGATGTAGACGCTCACATTTGACTTCCTGATTGTTTCTTCCCTGATTCGTCAGGCTCCTATCACATGACCTTTCTACTCCCGTGTTACTTTCTGTAACAGTTCCACCTCGTTGTCGGTCCATGGACAGAAATCTCTGCTGTGGTTCTTCACCATTGTTGTTCGACGTTCATCTCTAGTAGTACTTTCTTCTTTAGCTGAATCTTCTGCAACTGCAGCGTAGACAGTCTGCTTCCTGCTTCCATGCACATGACCCGTGTAGATTAACGGGCATGTGATGTGTTTTTTCAGCCATTTTACTATGGCTGGAGATCGTTTTCGTTTTAAAACAGAGCAGCTTCACTATGAATTCATCCTAATGTAAATGCAGAGGTCGGCCTTGACTGTAAAACTGGAGGTGATAATGTGCAGTTATTTATAGAGTCTATAAGTTTTGGGTATATTTTCTGCACTGATATGGATAAAGTTACTTTACTACATGTTTAAAGCTTAATAAAAAGGAAAATGGCTCAGAAAATGAGAATTGTTGAAGAACTACAAACTTTGACTTGTGGATGTAGCCTGTGTGTGTGTGTTTCATGTTTTATATCCCAGTGGGAACTTTAAACCAAACCGTCAGACGCTTTTTGAGGGTTAAGACTTGATTTTAGGGTTAGGTTACAGTTAGGTTAGGGTAAGGGGCCAGGGAATGCATTATGTTGTGTGTGTCCATAAGGAGTGTTTTTCACTGAGGTCACTGCAGGGAGTACCACATTAAGATGTCCTCTCTATTAAGGTTGAAGAGCGGTGTTGGCCGCGGCCTCACACTCTGCCAGTAACAGCAGCGTGTTTGCAGCCAGTAGTTGAGTCAGACTGCTGCTCTCTTTGTTCCTCAGCCGCGCTGTTTTAAAATAGCACTTCCTGTGACTGTGTGACCCATGATGCAACGCTGCCTGCGCTGTTGATGCTCAGACGCAGCTGTGATTGAACGTCCACGTTTGAGTCTTTGCTGCTGCAGTTTGTTAAGTTTTGATACCGTCTAAATGCAGGACAAACTTTTTCCCATGTCTGTTAGTTCTTAAGTCGGTTATTGAATTATGTAAATGTTGTTCTGATTGTTATAAACAGCAGTGTGCCACTCTGCTGCTTCTCTCTGTTAAATTTTACAGTGAACTGAATACCTATTTTTTTCTAGGGCAGCAACTAGAGATTACTTTCATAGTCGATTAATCTGATTGATTATTTTCTCGATTCATTTATTAGTCTTTTGGTCCATAAAATGGTGAAAAATCTTGATCAGTGTTTCCCAAAGCTAAAGATGACGTACTCAAATGTCTTGTTTGGTCCACAGTTTAAATATATTCAGTTTACTGTCACAGAGGAAGGAAACCAGAAAATATTCACATTTAAGAAGCTGGAGAGAATTTTTGTTTTAAAATATTATTCAAGTCGATTAATCGCCTGGCGATCTGTCCAGGGTGTACCCCGCCTTTCACCCGATGCAAGCTGGGATTGGCTTCGGCCCCTGGCAACCCTGTATGCAGGATAAGCGGTTGACGATGGATGGAAGTCGATTCATTGATTATCAAAATAGTCGATTAATTGATTAATCGAACACACAAGATGAACCTAAACGATTCACTGATTTCACAATCACCTTAGGCTCTGTGAAAACAGTTCCACTGAGCAGTTAATCAATTAGCAGATAAATATTTTATTAATTAATCAATAATGACACGATGAATGAAGATTAATGTATGTGTATCAGTGACTAAATATGTGGTATGGTTTTAATACACCCTAAATGTCAGTTTAATCTCTTCGTCCAGGACAGGTTTAGCCTAGCTTAGCACAATGACTGATAGCTTTGCTGTGAATCCTGATGGTGGATATGTGTACTACCTCGTTACTCACCCTGAAAACGTCCCATTCCCACCACGGACACTTTCACTTTATTGTTTGAGGGAGTTTCTTTTGTTTTTTTGTTTCCCCCTGCTTACTAGGATTGGGAATCTCTGGGCACCTCAAGATTCGATTACAATTCAGAGGGCTGCGATGTAGGGCTGAAACGATTCATCAATTAATAAAATGCATAGACACAAAGTCTTTGCAGCGATGCTTCGTTTAATCCATATTTAGCACACTGTTTTGCCCGTACATTTGTTACTGTCTCTTAAGCTGCGAACACGACCTGATTATGATGGATCTGTTTGCAAAGTGGAGGAAGAGAGAGAAAATAGTAAGGGACAAAGAAGAAATTGTCCAAAGTATGGGATTATTTCAAGCTAAAGAAAACAAGAACTCTGTGATGTTACCGTAAAATGAAACTTATGTCGCAACAGCAGAACTGGTCAGAAAGCAGCCGGTGTTCTGCCAGCAGACAACAGACAAGGTAACAGCAACTTTAGCATTAAACTGAAATCCTGACTGATTGTTGAGTTGAAGCCAAAGTAAGCCACAGTCCTCAGCTGAAAATTGTTTGTTCTCCTTTTTGGGCCGTGAGCTGTAACCTCACAGTCATTCGTTAACTGGGTGTCGGGGAGCTGCACCTTTTAACTCCCCTGCAGCTCTCTCTGTAGCTCAGACAATCCCTGCTACCTGCGTCTGCTAATCCATCCTTTCAACCAGATTCTTTGTCTTTATAATTTCCGTCTTTATAATAACAAACAGCTGTTTCGTGTGCAGGATCGCTCATTTCCCGTTTCACATTTCACGTGTGTTTTCTTGACAAAACGTGGTTTGGAGACCAGCGTCGGGTGACAGAGCTGCTGTCAGCTCCTGTACTGTGTGTGTCTCTGTCCCCGATCAGTCACGTAGTGTGAACGCCACAACGACTTCAAGACTGCCGTCATATGACGGCAAGTTGTGTGAACTGCACGGCCGACGCTGAAAGTTGTGTAGTCTGCACGAGCCTTTACTATAACTTGTAGCACTCGGGTGATGTTTGTGTTTGTAAAGCAGCTGTCAGGTTGTTGGTCTGATGCTGTATGACACACTATGAATTTCCGAAACGACTAATAAATATCTATCACCTCTAAACGTGCACAGCTGTACTTCTTAAATGACACATCGATGAATCGTTGAAATAAACTATAGAAGCTTCGAATACTAAAATCATCGTTAGCTGCAGCCCTACTACGATGCGATTATAAAACAATTATCGATGCATCTTGATACATCATTTTTTTTTCTATACTGGATCTCTAGATAATTACTAAGCATTTCACTGGCGCATTAAAATCCAAAAGAATCATCACCTAATTCGCTTAAATTAATAGTTTGCATCCCTAATTTACTACATTAACCTCAGCTCCATGGTAACCACCTTCATTTCTTTAACACTCCTCTGAAAACTGAAATATGATTATCAGGATGTACAGTCTGTATACAGGACAGAGCTCTACACCAGTTTAGTCTGAGCTTGTATCTGATGTTCTCAACCCTTGACAAGTAGGTAAGTTAGTAATGACATACAGCTGAGCTACTTAATATTACTTTGTTACTAATTTAGCTGACGTTACACAACAGCTGTAAAATGTGCTGTACAGTTGAGGAAACTACAGACTTTTTCATTAACGAACACACTGACCTACACTGCATGTTTACTGCTTTAATTTTTTTGGGGTGTCACGGTGCCAGAATACTTATTTGCGTGACATTTAAGTAGGGTGGTTATTCATTCCGTAGCAGTGGTGTGCTGAATACATGGGGAAACTGGTCTCTCTCGTCTCTCTCTTATCAGAATCAGTTTTTTTTTATTGCCAGGTATGTGTACACATACGAGGAATTTGACTCAAGATTGTACATTGCTCGCGATGTGCTTACTTATACAATAATAAAATAATAATATAATAATAAAATAAAATCAGACACAAACTACAGAATAGACAACACTAATATATACACTGTGAACAAAACGATATAGACATATTGACAAATAGTGCAGTGATCAGAGTGCAAAGGATGCAAGAGTAAACTATTCTCATTATGTACATGTTGAAGGTGGATATGATAAACAGGTACACATACATGCATACATGTACACATGTACACAGTGTAATGGAGCATAGTGCAAAGGATGCTGGAAAAAATAAATAAGACCTGTGACCTTATGACCTGAGGTAGGTGTGTTGGTAAACAGTATATACAATATGACATAGTATGAACAGCACTGAATAATAATAAGTGGAAACCAGTAAACAGGTGCTGATTAGAGGCTGAGTTACTGGGTTATTGCACAGGAATTGTTCCTGAGTCAGAAATCAGCTGTTCATCAGAGTGATGGCTTGTGGGAAGAAACTGTTCCTGAGTCTGTTGGATTTGGCGTACAGTGCTCTGTAGCGCCTACCAGGCGGGAGGAGCTGGAACAGGTTGTGTCCGGGGAGAGATGGCTCTGCAGTGATGTTTCCTGCCCGTTTCCTGAATGGAGGGCAGGTTGGCACCAATGATCTTTTCTGCAGTCCTGACTGTACGTAGTAGTCTGCTCCTGTCCTTTTTGGTGGCAGATCCAAACCAGACAGTGATGGAGGTGCAGAGGACAGACTGGATTATGGCTGTGTAGAACTGGATCAGCAGCAGATTCCTGAGCTGACACAGGAAGTACATCCTCTGCTGGGCCTTCTTGATGATCGTGCCAGTGTTGGGCTCCCACTTCAGGTCCTGGGATATAGTGGATCCCAGAAACCTGAAGGATTCCACAGCAGACACAGGGCTGTTGAGTATGGTGATTGGGGGCAGAGGGGGGGGGCTCCTCCTGAAGTCTATGGTCATCTGCACAGTTTTGAGCATGTTAAGCCCCAGGTTGTTCTGACCGCACCAGAGAGCCAGCTGATCAACCTCCCGTCTGTAGGCCGACTCGTCACCGTCCCGGATGAGGCCGTTGACCGTTGTGTCGTCAGTGAACTTCAGATGGGTCTCTTGAGGTGCAGTCGTTGGTGTAGAGGGAGAAGAGCAGTGGGGAGAGCACACACCTCTGGGGGGAACCAGTGCTGATAGTCCGTGTGCTGGATGTGATGTTTCCCAGCCTCACCTGCTGACTCCTGTCAGTCAGTCAAGTTTGTGATCCTCTGACAGGTGGAGGCTGGCACAGTGAGCTGGGTGAGTTTGGTGCTGAGGATGTCCGGGATGATGGTGTTGAACACCGAGCTGAAGTCCACAAACAGGATCCTGGCATATGTCCCTGGAGAGTCGAGGTGTTGCAGTCCCAAGTTGACTGCATCATCCACAGACCTGTTAGCCCTGTAGGCAAACTGCAGGGGGTCCAGCAGGGACCTTTCTTCTTCAGGGATCTTTCGAAGGACTTCATGACTACAGATGTCAGGGCGACAGGCCTGTAGTCATTTAGTCCAGAGATGGAGGGTTTTTTTGGGACCAGGATGACTGTGGAGCGTTAGAAGCAGGAGGGAACTTCACACAGCTCCAGTGATTTGTTGAAGATCTGAGTGAAGATGGGGGCCAGCTGGTCTGCGCAGATTATCAGGCATGATGGTGAGACACCGTCAGGTCCAGGAGCCTTCCTGATCTTCTGCCTTTTTGGTATAGGTGGCTCACGTCCTCTTCACAGATCTTGAGTGCAGGTGAGAGGTCAGAGGGGGAAGGTGCCTGTTTGAAGGTGACTGTATGTTCACGCCACAGACGTTTGCCCTTCAGCGAGGTACGCCTCTTGCGTTCTGTCAACATTACATTATCAATTAACATAAATAATACATTTTTTGGCATTTGTTAATCGATTCAGAATCTTCCAAGTCCGCATCGCGATGCATCTAAGAATCAATTTTTCTCTCCCACCCCTACTGCTGACAGTCTTTGTGCTAAGCTAGGCTAACCGGGTCCTGTATCTCTCTCTGTACCGGACACACAAGATGAAACTAATCCAGGTGTATTTTGTAAACAAGTGGTTCACATGCAAAGCATGTCCGGGTCATTGACTGAAAGGGGTTGGAGGTCTGTTCAGTGAAGTGTTTTATGTCTTGATGAGAAAGGAGATGCCTGAAATACTATTACGGCTGCAGTGTTGGTTACCAGCAGTGTAGTCTGTGCAGACTGGAGGAAGTGATTCCAGAACACAGATGATTAGAGGGAGAAGCTGACTGATGCACGATGGTCTGACAGATATTCAGACGTGGCTTTTGCTTTGTACCGCCTTGTTGGAGTTTAAAGTATCTTAAGTGTTTGAATCTCAACACTGAAACAACATGAGAGAGCTTCTCCACGATTGTTGCCTCCAGAGGAAATGAACTCTCGGTCTGCTCTTGCTCCGTTAACAAAACAAATGTGTTTTTAAGAGTTCAGCTTCACTGGAACAATGTGGTGTAATTGGCCTGACATTTTTCGGCCTTATTTGGCAGGAAGTGAAATCACCAGTCCTGGCCTTCAGCGGCTGAGTGTGACAACTGCTGCTGCACTGCCATACACGTTAAAAAGAAAGTGCTTGTTAGTTTACTTTATACAACACATTGACGTGCACTCAGTCTCCGGTTTATTAGGGACACCTAGCAGAAACGAATGCAGTCTAATCCAACAGTCCTGCAGTAAATCCTCCTTCATGAAGGTTTGAGTGTTTTAAAAAGTAGTTTGATCATTTAGGAGGCTGTAGTTTGTAGGGATTACAGCTGCAACGATTAGTCTGTTTATCAACTATTAAAATAATTGCCAACTATTTTGATTATTGATTAATCGTTCTTCATTTTTCAGTCATTTTTCTAAAAACATGTCCAGCTTCTGTAATCTTAATATTTCTGGTTTCTTTGCTCCTCTAGGACAGTAAACTGAACATATTTGGGTTGTGGACAAAACAAGACATTTGAGGACGTCACCAGATTGACATTTTTCACTGATTTCTGACATTTTAGCGACCAAACAGCTAATTGATTAGTTTTGAAACTGATTGACAGATTAATCGACAAAGA
This sequence comes from Micropterus salmoides, assembly GCF_014851395.1. Taxonomy (NCBI): domain Eukaryota; kingdom Metazoa; phylum Chordata; class Actinopteri; order Centrarchiformes; family Centrarchidae; genus Micropterus; species Micropterus salmoides. Next base: position 29,168,363 of record NW_024040596.1, read on the forward strand.
AAATAATCGTTAGTTGCAGCCCTAGTAAGGATGTCACAATACCAGAATTCTCGGTACTCAATTCGATACCAAAGTAAAAATCAAAAACAAAACAATTTATCCAGTGAACTTCAACACACAGGTGTGAAATGTTTAGGAGTGGTCACTATTTATATTGGCAGTGGTTTCAGTTGTCCATTTTGAAAAACTAAACAGAACATTGATGATTGAAATGGAACGTTTTTTCAGATGGTCCCTAACTCCTCCTACAGTAACAGGAGCGTTGGACAGACATTCAGTTTTTAGCTCTGCAGACTGCATCATCATCTTTGGTGATTTTGAGATGATCCCAACTGTGAAGCGTCTGCTGAATTAGCTCTCCAACGTCCCACAACTGTGAGAAATGGAGGCTTTGACACAGAGCTGTTGAAGGTAACAGCCTTAAATATCAGACTAACATGGCGGCAGAGCTGCACCTGACTCCATCTGCCACCTGTTGGATCTCAGGTACCTACAGTGCTGTAGAAATACTAGTACTGTCATGTTTTCAGAATTTTACCGTAGTATTGGTTCTTATAAAGTCCCTACTAGTTTGTACTGCTGTTGAGTTGTATTTTTGGTAGTTTTGACCAGTTTTAGTCACAGCAAAGGTCAGGTCAGCACGCCTTGCTGGTTTCTTGAGTTCTTTCTTTACTGCCCAAGCAGACGAGTCTCTTTCTGTAACATCATTTAATGAATACTTTTGTTCTTTTCTCTCTGCAGACCTGTCGAAGAACCGGCTGACCGACGTCCCCTCAGAGGTCTGCCACCTGGTCGCCTTGGAGACACTAAACCTGTATCACAACTGCATCAGGACCATCCCGGACAGCATCATCAGCCTGCAGTCACTCACCTCCTTAAACCTCAGGTACACACACACACACACACACCTGGTGTCACCGCAGTCATACAGCGTTAGAGCATCCTTTCTCTACTGCATCAGGGAGATCATGTGGATTTTAAGAGAGGGTGTTGCATTCTGGGTATGATGCGGCAGTGTTGTTGTGAGTTTAGAAAGCTTTGTTTACTTGTACACGTGATCTGTTGACCTTCACTTGTCACCAAACAGGAAACCAGTCTCCCTACTTTATTGCAGAAATCAGCCAGACGTCTGTTGAACACTTACTTAATGCTGTTAGCTTTCTGTTACTGATGCTGCGTCATGACTGTTCACCTGCATGTTTTCATTTCTAAATAGCTGCTGAAACACTCACTGTGCTGACTAAAATATACGACATACTGTTAATAATGTTCACTGCAAAATCAGCTTCAGTAAAAGAATAATTCTGGTTTGTTACAGCTGGGCTCTTGATGGATGAATAAAGGTTGAAATAAACCAGAATTATCCTCTAATTTGATCGACTAAATGTTGTCCATGTTGTTTTAGCTGTGGTGTGTGTGTGTGTGTGTGTGTGTGCGCTGCTGTCAGATTTGTGCCTCCAGTGCAACATTAGACTGAATCAGAGTGACGAAGCAAAAACAAAACAGTGTCATTGTCCTTTACTGTGAGCAGACAGTGTATTGTGTGTCGGCTTACGGCCGCAGCGCTTTCTCTGTTCTGACCGTCTGAGCTGCTCTACAACTCTTTGTGTGTGTGTGTGTGTGTGTGTTGTACCATCAGTGCTGCAAAGCAACACACAGCTGGCTTTCATTGGACTGTTAATAAACTCAAAAAACACACACACACCTACACACAGTCCTGTACTCTGTCAGATGGTGTTTAAAAGTCAAGGTGTTCCCTTGTGAGACTCTACAGGTGACATGTGACTGTTTTTAAATGAGACTGATCAGAAAACTAAGTGTATATTTTTAAATGAGCTGTTATTCTGATCAGATGTATTTGTGGTGACGCTGCATCAAAGGTTGAATTTATGAATCGATTAGTTGATCAACAAAATGAACCCGCAACTGTTGTGATAATCGAATAGGCAGCTGGTTTCAGCTTCCTGTGTTTTAAATCACAGTAAACTGAATGTCTTTGAGTTTTGTTAGTTGGACCAAGCAAAGCAGTGAAGATGTCACCTTACTCATTAGGGCAGCGGTTCTCAAATTGGGGGGTTGGACCACTTTGAGGTGGCATAGAGCCATTGCAGGGGTGGCGTGAATGATCACGGGAAAAATATGGAGGGGAGCTAAGTTGAATGAAAGTGATTTATGTAGGGAAATAAATAAAAAATGCGAATGTGCTGATTCGTTTAATTATTTTATTTCAAAATGGCTCCTTTTTTATTTGTTCCTCCCCCAATATTATTAATGATAGATAATAATCTGTTTATGTGGGGTCAAAAAATCTTAATCAGCAATACTAACAATAAAAGCTTCATTTGTGTAGCTCCTTTAATGCAGCCAAAGTGCTTTACAAAACAATAATAATAATAAATGTTAATCATGATAACACCCATAAAACAGGAAAGAAATGATGGAAATAGCAAACATAGACAAGGAGCACAGTACACAATAAAATCCGGATTAATTCTCTTCTTTCAACCATCATATTTTTATCTTTAGTGAATCAGACCGTTTTCCTCTCAGCTCCACACCTGCAGTCAGCAGAGAATGAATCCATTATTATAGATCGACACGCTGATAAGAAGCAGTATGTTATGGAGTAAGCACACTGGCGCGCACACACACACACACACACACACACACACACACACACACACACACACACACACACACACACACACACACACACACACACACACACACACACAGTGTTTTCCAGTCCTGGTGCGATCACTGAGTAAATTAGTGATTTAATGAATGATCAATTTAATTAGGCTTTTAAATGCTTATCTGGTAGGAGGGTTATCAGAATGCATGAAACACCAGAGGGGTGTGTGTGTTTCAGACAGGAAGTGTGCTCCTCCTTCTTCTCCAGTAAAAATGCAGCATTTATTTTTATTATTTTTAGAGTCAAACAGTGTCACATCACATCTGAAACTGACACGTTTTGATCACTTTGATTCACTGCACTTGTGTTAAGATTGAACACTATATATATATATATATATATATATATATAATATTCATCAGTGTAGGCTGTCGTTGCGGTTGTGAATTCAAGATTCATTCATTTAGGGCTGCACATTTAATCAAAATGTTATTGAAATTGCAACATGACCAAGTGCATTATCCAAATCACAGAAGTGGCAATTAAAATAACCCTTGTACTGTAGAGCTGCAGAGATGCCCCGGCCTGCAAATCTTGTTCTCCAAATGTAAAAAATCCTGTTTGTTTGGTACAAATGTCACGTCATCATGATTTAAATAGTTTTTTTCAGTAAAAATTAAAAATTTGATGCAAAAATCACCATTTCCACTAATTGTGAATAATTTTTGGCCGTTGACTGTATTTTGTTTTTTTTTGAGTTGATTCAGTTTCATCACTACGTTAGATTATGCTTTGGTTTGGAGGCATTTCCGTCCAAACTACAAATGTCAACCTAGAGGAAAAAGTCAGGGGAACACCAAAGGCAGCAGCATTCATCCTGTGCTAACCATGAATATCAGAATCTATTTTCATAGCAGTCCCTCCAGTAGTTGTTACGGTAGGTTGTCGTCTTTAATCGCACACTGCTCATAAATCATTCTTCTGGTGAGCACGTGCCTGTTTTTAGGGACATATGCGAGTTAAATGGTCGCTCTGTAGAGCCCTCTTAGGGCGTGGATAATGAGCAGACTGCAGCGCACACAGAACACACAGAACACACTTTGTTTAAATAAATCGCACAATTGTGCGGTTATAATCACACAAGATGACATCACGATAGCAATTGCGATTAGCTTAATCGTGCAGCCCTAAGGGTAGTGTTGTCTCAAAACGACACGGATGTGGTGCACTTAGTGGAAATGACCTCCTTCTCGCTTTTTCCTCTTTTTTTTCCTTCTTCTTCTACTTCTTTGAGCACACCATCTGTGTACTGATAGTGCACTGCATTTAGCCTTGCTTGTCAGTGTGAACTCACTTATGCACTCCAAAAAGTGTGAGTATGGAAGGATGCTAATTGAGACACAGCATTGGTCTCGTTTTCTCCTAACACACAAAAACAACAGTGATGCTGTTTTACCAACCTTTATCTCAGATTTGTGTTTTGTGCAGTTTCATCAAACATGATGTGGCTTCTTTATGTGAACTGCTGCAGAAACTCACTATGTTTCCTGAATGTTATTTTCAGATCTGAATCAGAGGGGGTTTCATAGTCTTGTGGTGAATACTGGTGTGTGTGTGTGTGTGTGTGTGTGTGCTTGTGTTTCTATTTTAGTGGTCACAGATTAAAGACACTATTTGGTTTGCTTTTATTTCTACAGAACGCCCAAATTTCTTTAGAGACATAAGTTAGGAAAAAGGGGACATTAAAGTTTCAGCACAGAGGAGCTGCTCTGGACATGACTCATGAATTTATTATCAAGCGTTTAGTGAAACTTAAGAGAAGGGAATGTAAATGTAATCAGGTGGTAATACTGAGCTGCACTGACTCTGGTGTTCAGGACAAAAACCTTTGGCCTGTTTAAGAGGCCTCCAACAGGAGAAGTGACAAAGCTCTTTGTTATTATTGTACTTTGTGGGTTTCTTAGAAGTTTCAGGCATGTTATACCCATAATACAAAGTCATAAATTGCGATTTTAGGTTCAGACTTTACTCGAAGCAGAAGTATGTGGTCTGTAGAGGAAGCATCAGGGATGATGAGTCAGCAGAAGAAAGGTTCATTTAGGTTGCAGATAATTGACAAACAGTCACTCATCCTGTGTATGTGCAGCATCAGTACTGACAGGAATACATATTTATGTCATTACACAGACCTTTGAAACGTACATATGCCCCCTTCTTCACTGAATGCTAACAGCTCCATTCCGCTTCACTCTACTCGTATTCTTTGGGTTTCCATTGTGCAAACCTGGTACCCGCTACCTGGTACTTTTTCTGGTATCACCTCTGTCGAGGTTGAAAGCGAACTGAGGCGAGATGAGGCGATAGCAAAAGGTCATGTGAAAACACAGCAGACTGCTGATTGGTATGAGAGAATCAACAACAAATCTGTTTCAGAAATAACGTAGCCCTGCTGTGTGTTTACAGCTGAGCTGCTGCTGCTAACATTAGCTCAGTTTAGCTGCTCACATTGTTTTTAGTTCCCTTTGGTGTTGAGCGTTCAGGAGGTTTCTAGCGGGGGCCGAATTAGCACCGAGGTCGTCTACTCTCCAAAAAAACCAGACCCAGTCATTAAAACTTTAAAACACTGAACAAAGCAGTTTTATCCTAAGAAATGAGTGCATCTTTGGTGGACACTAAGATTGTGGCTGATCCAGGCATCAGCCGTAAAGCCTGATTCATTCCTGATCCTGGTTTTCTCAAGTTAGTGTGTACTGTGTAGCTGTACTGCATAATACAAAACAAGAAATGAAAACAGTATCTCTACCTAAACGTGCACCAAATATTATGATACGTGTGTGTGTGTGTGTGTGTGTGTATATATTATAAACATGTTTGTGTGTATGTATTATAGTTGCATCACCATTGTGTTTTAGCTGCGTTCTGACATGAGCTTCCTCGTTCCTTTTTCTGTCACGTCTCTCCATTTAATTTTAATGTTGCGTTGGAAGTAGTTTAATTGGTGGTAAAATATTCAAATGGCTCATTCTGGCTCTGCTCTCTCAATCATTTTCCTCCTTATGTCTTTAAAACCAATGTCTCTGAAATGTGTTTTCTGGGTAAACTCTTTATTATTTGTTTATTCTTTAAAAGGACATTTATCAACACTGACTGTTTCCTGAGAGCTAGTTTCGCAGCTGGTCTCCCAGATAAATCGCAGATAACAAGTGAATAGAAGTGGTTTTTAAATAGTTTGTTGCCACCGTGATGATCTTTTTTTCTTTCTTGTATAAACGAGTGCTGTTTGTGTTGCAGTCGGAACCAGCTTGGCGCTCTGCCGGCGTGTCTGTGTGGTTTACCTCTGAGAGTCCTCAACGCCAGCAACAACAAGCTGGTGAGCCTGCCGGAGACCGTGGGACAGCTACACAGCCTCATGGAGCTGGTAAGATTGCGTGTACTGTTTCTGTACTACTGTATTACTATGTACTGCATGTGTGTACATAGTAATACAGTAGTACAGAAACAGTACAAACACATGTGTGTTGCAGGTGGAAGATATATTTACATGTTGTACTTAGGTGAAAGTAGCAATATTACACTGTAATACTCTGTATAACCCATATGTAAAATTAGGGTTTTGGTTATGTTTCGTTCTTTCACTATTTCGTTTCAAAACCAAATCGGAAAAACCAAAAAACTGAACGGTGAGCCTCCTGTTTTTCTAACTTAAAACCCTATGTTGATGTTCAGGCTCACCTTAATTACATTTAATCAGTTACCGCCCTTGCCCAAGTGTATCTGCTGCAAGTTTATCAAGTGTAACACACAAAGCTACACTCATCAGACACATTAAAAATCAAAATCAACATTTTTCCGTTTTGGTTTTAAAACAGAAAAAAACACAAAAACTACTTGTTGTTTCGTTTTTCCCGGTTCGGTTTTGAAACGAAATGATCAAAGAACAAACCACACATGGATTGTTTTAAAATACTGAAATGACCCTTTGAAAAGTAAAAGTCTTTGTAATACTACTGTATCATGTATTATCCACTTATTATTATTACTACAACATTACTATTCATGTAGGTGCTCAAGCTGGTTGCTAAGTACGTTTCTATTTGATCACTAACCCTTAACAATATATCATTTTAGAAACTCATTATCTGTTTCTGTGTTAAAATTTGATCTGAGAAGTAACAGTAGTGGAGTAGAAGTATAAAGTACCTTAAAGTGGAAGTACGGTACTTGAGTAACTATACTTGGTACTTTCATTTTTATGTTTTGTTAGCTGCTCTCCAGAGGACTGTGTTGCAGTAATCAGGCTCCTCTGCCTCCAAGATATTCACAAAAACAAACGAGCAAATATTTGCACTGAAGAGACTCTTTTACACTCTGGTTTTCACCTAGAGTTGTGAATTGTGGTATTTTCCATCCATTTTTTTTTTTTAGATCTTTTATAGGATTTAAATATTTGTCTGACGTGCACTGAGAATAATGAACCCTAAATTCAGCTTATGTGGTTAATTACATTTGCCAAACAGGTTTCTCATCATATAATGACGCTCAGCACCGGATGTTGGACGAGATGTGTTATTTACTGTGAGACAACATGCATGCAGAGAAACTGCGATACTGTTCAGACCAAAGTATGTCTCCCATTTAGCTCTGGTGTTATTTGGGTGATTTGTGGAAGTGTTGGATGTCTTTTACATGAAAGTGATAAAATACCCTGATTTGTCACTGAATTGGCCAAAAGCACCTCCCCTGGGTTTTACTTACAGATTGTTTTTCAATTGAATTTAATGGAAATGTACTATATGATGGTATGCATTGATATCTTAATATCAGGGCTGGGCAATTTGGCCAAAAATGTTATCACGATAAATAACTTAATGTCAATAATTATCAGGATCATTATTTCTTTCAAGTTTAAAGGCTGCATTTTGCTCCTGAGTGAGAGTTAATTCTGTTTTTTAAACTTTTCTTTGTGGTCAGAACAAACACTTGATGCCAAACAGTGGACCACTTCACAAATCTGAGATAGATCCTTCAAAAAACACACACAAACTTTTCAGCACTTCCTGCTTCCATAATCTGGGCGGACTACTGAGTTGACTCTGCCGCTGAACGAATAGAAGACCTGCCTACAGAGAGTATGAAAGGGCGGTGAACACGGGTGGTGCGGCGTATGAATGGGCGGCGTTTGTGGGTGGTGCAACCTAAAAGGTGCAGGTTGTCATAACACATAAAATTAACTAAAATCCTTTTTCAGTCCCTTTTACTCAACAAAATAAATATCTTAGAAAAATTAAATGCTAATTTGTTTGTGATTCAGATGCATTTAATCAAACTTTTATTATATTATAACATTTGTCATATTGTTATTAAGGAAAATTAAATTGCAATAATTATCATTATTGTTTAATTGCCCAGCCCTACCTAATAAAAAAATACACAACAGAAGATTTGATCCGTATCAAGCTCACCACCAGATCCAATTCATTTAATCAGTAAATGTTTAAAAGCTACCAGCATGTTGTTCTGCAGTCACTCAGCAGTGTGTTGTCCGTCTTCACTGGAGTCGTATTTGAAATAAATCTCTGGCGTTGGGATAATGTGTAAAGAAATGCATCCAGATGATTAAACAGCTGTGTTGTTGTTTCGCCCTCTGCAGGACATCAGCTGCAACGAGATCACGGCTCTTCCTCGACATATCGGCAGACTCAAATCTTTGCGAGAACTAAACGTGCGCCGAAACCTTCTCTGCGTCCTGCCTGAAGGTGAGTCTGTGATGGAAGTGCATCGTTGTCTGGGTTGAATTTAGCCGAAATTATCCTTTCTGTACTCTTAATGTCTTAGTAGCATGTTGTCTGCTGGGTGGACAACACAGACTGTTCTTACTGTGACCCAAAGATTGGTGAGCTTTGGTTGGTTATGTTCAGAGTGTAATTTAGAAGATGCTACCATGTACTTTCTCTTCAGGTGGCTTTTAGATCAAACAGGCCCTCGTGATTTCTGTTTTAGGTTGATCCCACCTTACCTTTGGATCTCACAGGAGCGCTCCAAGAAGGAACTTCAGACACTGCTATTGCTTTTTTTGATTGTTATTGAAAAGGTCAAGTGTGGCTAACATCTGATTTGAAGACAGAAATAGAACAATCGCGTCTATATACAAGACGGGGAGCTGCCTTTAAGACCACAGAGTCCTCTGTATGCACTGCCACACCCGTCCCAGTCCCCAAAAATATACATCAGCCTCTCAGTGACTGAAGAACAGCCTGCAGTCCCCAAAAATATACTTTACAAGAACAAGCAGTGACGCAGAGATCAGCCACAAAGCTGTCATGTGGAGAGACACCACCCAGCTTTGACCGACTGGCTGCTGATTGGCTGAGGCTGGAGAGAGTCAGGCTTGTGATTGGACCAGCAGTAAAAAGTGTGTTTTCTCTGGTTTCACTATGTGATACTGTTTATATGCTATAATATATTACTGCTTAATTGATTAGGGCTGCAATGGCTTGAATTTGTAAATTTACAAAAAAAAACGACAATTAATTGATGATTAAAAAAGTTGCAGATTAATTTTCTGTTGATCAACAGATTGTTGCAGCTCTAAATCAGAGTATGAGGTCGCACTCTTTTCTCCTGCAGTGGGTTATATTTCAAATTAAATACTCTGAAACAAGCGTTGTGTGAATACAAACCATTACTCCCAGTAAGGAAGCAGTTTAAGCGGAGAATATTTCTATTTCTAGTAGGTTATTTCTTATTTCACCACTTTATTTCTACTTCATTCTCCACCTTATTTTAGTGTTTTAGTGTTCACTCACTACCTGAATCTGCTCACCTCAGCTCTGGTCTGTTGCTGCAAACACATCTGCCGAACCCAACTGTTCCTGTCTCTCTCTCCCTGTTTATGACTTTCTCCATCAGCAGTAGGTTTTATAAAGTTGCTGAAAAGACACCGAAGTCGTCTTTTGGATTTTTGTGTTTTCACAGCAGCAGGTGCACCGCGTGTGGATGAGGGTACAGTGGGTTGTTTTCATCTATTAAATCCTTGTGCAAGAAGCACAGTCTACATCTTTTACATAGGCCTACTGCCTTTACCAGAGGAGAGAGTAGCCAATACTTTAAATAGGCTAGCAGGTTTTGATTGATTTTACAAAGGTTAAAAATACGGGAGATTTACGGGGAAACATTTAAATGGGAAAAATACGGGAGAATCCCAGGGGGAAAACTGGAGGGTTGACATGAGAAGAGTAGAGAGGAGTGGGGTAATGTGAGGCTACGTTCACACAACTCCAGTTTTTAAACATTTTTATAACGAATACGATCTTCTCCGTCCACTGCAGCGTTTTAGCTGTGTATCACACTTGATCTCTGTCTATATTGAAACGACTGAAAACACACATCAAGTGGCCGTTCACGTACACTGGGCATGCGCGTGCCGGTGTAAACATGAAGCAGATGGTCTGCTCCGCAGAATTGGCGAAAGAAGAAAGTGATGCAGATGAAGAACAACACAGTTATTTTTTCTTGCATGACCGACAACAAGGTGGAACTGTTATTGAAAGCAACACGGGAGCACAAAGAGACCGTGGCAGCGGAAAACAGACTGGGAGTAAATACACAGTAAATACGGCGACATGCACAGCACAAGTGTTATTTACACAGTACAAAATATTTTAATGAAAATACCGAAACTAAAACTCATTAGCATTGTGTTTTTGCTTTGCATGACTGATATCATGACAGACTGGTGTCTGTGTTATTGTTTTATAAAGTCTCGTTTTTGCCCACCGAGTCAGCAGCGTTTTCAAACATCTTCGGATTCACTGTTTTAATGTGGACGGAGGCGGAAACGTAGCAAAAAGGTCGCCGTTTTAAAACAAAAACGGCGAGAGAGAGGCAGTCGGCTGATTGAGTGGCGCCTCTCTTTGCATCAGGAAACTCGCACTGAAGGATCAGTCTCTCTCTCTGACTGCTGTGCTGTGTGTGGGTCAAGACGATTAAACTCCGGTTGTGGGCGGCGTGTGTGGGAGATGAGTAAGACAGCGACAGTTTCACATGATCGCTCTTGCTTGTTGCTCTGCTTGTCTGATTGCTGCTCAGCTCTCATTGTAAATGATTAACTGGGCGCATCAATCGCTTCCTGTCTGAAAAAGACTTTGGTGCTAGCTAGCTTTGAAAACTGCTCAGACCGCATAGTGAAACCATTTTAGCTGCAAATTAGAAAATTTGTCTGGCGAGTGTTGCGTCATCTGATCAGCTTTTCTGATCGGCCTTTTTAGAGACCACCGATCAAACCAGTTAAGACCATTATCAGCCGATTATGATCGATCGGAGCACCCTTAAAGTTAGTCAATATGTGGAAAACAGATCTTCATTCTAGCCCTCATGTGCTTTGGAAACCAGAAGAATGAAATCACAGCTTCAAGTGGTCAAAATGAGTTTCTTCGCAGGCTGGCCACCCCTTAGTCAAAGCGTGAAGAGCTCAGACATCGGGAAGGAACCTTGAGTAGAAGTGCTGCTGGTCTTCTACTCCCACTTCTGAAGAATCCGCATCCTGCTGGAGGTCCAAGTGAACCACGTTTTCTAAACAATCCGATAACCAGTCTCAGGTGACACTCGCTGACTCTGATATTTCACCTCGTACTTCTTCGTTTGTAATGAAACTTGTAAGCAGCTTTCATTCTTTGTGAGCAGTGCACAGAGATGAAGATATATGTGATGCGTGTAAAAGCATCAGGCAGCGTTAAACCTGGGTGTTTGTCAGTCTTCCAACACGGTGGTGGGTCTTCACAGACTGGAGGACAAAGTGGAATCAGGCCTGTTGATATTCAGTCTGAATGATGGATGCCTGCAGACTGTTTTCTAAATGATTCATCCATTTTTGTCCCTGGACCTTGAATGGTCCAGCCTGTTGGGAGTTATTGCTGTATTGTCCAAACCTGACATTTGCTTGTCCCTCACTATTACGGACATGTCCTGGGTTGATTGATGAGCTTTGATCTGTCTTGGCAGCTTGATGCCACAGCGACAGGGAGGCTTGGACCGAGCAGACTGGACGGCAGCCTGACAAAGGGAGGGATGTTGTTTTTGATTTAATATCTGTTGAACTTGTGCAGACTTCTTTTCTGCTCTGCAGAGCCCTAGAAACAAGACCACCGTGACAGTTTTAGTACTTTTTAAAGGTTGGCCAAGCATGGGGTGGCCGGAGTCTAATGTTTCCTCTAAGGCAGAAACATCACCATGGCAGCAAAGATGCTTTGGTTGCACAAAACATATAACAATAACACGAAGGAATACAGAGCTGGTTACACTTCTTCGCCTTTTCTTACACAAACCAATCAAACCTGCAACCTCCCAGCGAGGCTGCAGGAATCTTCTAGTTGACAATATCATCATTCCTCAGTTAGTTAACAAGTCATTTGATGTTGTTACACTCAGCTGACGGGACAAATATTCATCACAATATCTTTGACTGATCCACCTCGCTTTATTGTGCAGGAAATGTTTGAAGGAGAAAACATGACAACTCTTCAAGTAATGCTGCTTAAAATTAGACTCTGCAACTGTCATATTGAAAGTTCACTGCACAACAAGGATGTTTCAGAAAAGCATGCTGTGGCGTGTTGGTAGATTCTTTTAGCATCAGTGGATGTAAAAGTGAGAAGCTTGCTTTGCTGCTGAGGTGTGGGAGGGGCATTCTTTAGGTTCTGAAGAGGGGTGTGACAGAAAAAGTTTGAGTAGCACTGCTCTAAACTAAGTTGTGTTAGCATTTAGCTCGCAGCCTCACAGAGCTACTGGTGTGACTGTAGAAAAGTAGTGTTATTTATATATTATAAAGTAGTTATATTTTTGATAAATTTGCAGGGCTCCGGAGTGCAACCAAAAATCTGTCTAGTGTGACAAACAAAGTTTTTTGTCAGCCACATATCTGTGTGTGGACACGTACCCACACTTTTACTTGTGTGTTGGTGTCTGTGCCGCTCTGCAGTTACACTGCCAAAACACTAGGTGGCGGTGGTATTCCTATGTTCGTTTAATCCTCCGCTAACTTGAATGGAGATTAATCGATAATCGTGCTGCTTTTCTAGACTTTTCAAACGTTATCATCCGAATGGATGGAATTCTCGTCAGTGAAACGAGTCATTTCGCAGAGATTGTTATCCGTAGGTGTTCCTGTTTACAATAATTTACATAACTGTCAATGGGTATGGGAAATGACAGAAAGTCAGAATAAACTGTTACGGCGATAAAGTTGTATATTTTGTGGCGGTGCAACCAAAAGTTAGTCTGGAGTCCTGATCTAGTAAGTATTGTAATGAGGCACTGCGTCTCTTTCTGCATTGCACTTTGGACTAAATTTAAACATTTGTCCTCGGTGACCTCGCAGCGGGAGTGATCATGTTTTTGTACATTACAATCCTGGATATGTTTTTATCTAGTAGGCGGAGAGAGGAATGTTTGCTTGTGTCTGCCCTTCCCTCCATTATGGCTGCTCAGCAGACATTATTACCGCCTACGAGGGGTTTTAATTATGAGAGGCTGTCAGGAAGAGTCTGTAACGTTGCTGTTGTCAGGATTAATGGGCTCTTCAGTGACGCATCATTGGCAGTCTGCAGGACATGACTCCCTGAATGGTTTCTTCCCACAAACCCACACACTGTGCTGTTTGTCTTAGTGCTTGTCTGAATGTTGAAGGATTCATGTAAACACACGCTCGCACGCACGCACACACACACACACACACACACAAAGACAGAAGAGTAGAGTTTATTTATAGAGTGACTAAAGCAACCAAGAATGAACACCACAATGTGTTTTACATGTATTTCATTGATTCATCGATGAAGTACTTTTTCTTGGCGGCGGCCGTTTCAGCCCTAGATTAAATGAATACTACATAGACAGATTATAGATTAATTTGCCAATTATTTTTCAGTTCATCATTTAGTCTTGCCCATCCCAGTTTCCCAGAGACAAGGTGACATCTTCAAATAGTTTTCTTTTCTTCTGACCAGCTGGATTTTATTTTAGAAAAGCATGAATTAATCACCTAATCATGTCAGCACAATATTTGGGTGTCTCTCGCCTACACTCTCAGTTACATTTGGATTCTGACAGCTCATGTTTGCTTATGGTGATTGGGAGTGACAGTTGTAAACCTCTAACTGTGTTGGCTACAAACAGCTGTGGTGTATTTAGTTATATTTACAAGTGGAGCGTGCTGAATGGTGGATAATGCAGCACATGTGTCTTTGGACATTTATTCCTTCCCCATAAAGCTGGGTGTCAGTTTTTAAGCTCAAGTTGTCTCTTCTTCTTCTTCTTCACCGCCGCCGCCGCCTCTTCCTCCACCTCCTCTACTGAAGACAAAACAGCACGTGTTTTTGACTGAAAAGAACACCTTTCTACCTCGTTCTCCTTTCTTCCTTTAGCTTTTTGGCTAGCAGCTAGCGACTTCACCAACATAAGGTCTGGCTTCTGGACTTGAACTGCCCCTCACCTGCTGCACAGTCACGCAAACATATCAAGGACAATAAAACAATTTTCGTTCTGGTAACGCAGCGTTACTTTATTAATAATTGATTAATAATTTGAAATAGTAATCTCCTACACTACTAGTTACTGGGAAAGTAAGTTACTGCACAACACTGCTCAGCGTTGTCGGCTAGAGGATGTCACACATGCTACCGTGACTTCTATCACCAGCAGCTCAGCTTTTACATTATAGATTGTAAAATGTCAGGAAGGTATGGGGGAAAAATAGATTCCCTCTAAATCTACTATAGACCCACTGTGACAGTATAAAAAAATACTCAAAATACTCTTCATGTGTTGGTGGTAGAGCTGCAGCTAATGATGATTTTACTATTCGCAGCTTCGTTAGAAGTCGTTGTGGCGTTCACACTACGTGGCTGGTCGGGGACAGAGACACACACCACAGGAGCTGACAGCGGCTCTGTCACCCGACGCTGGTCTCCAAACCACGTTTTGTCAAGAAAACACACGTGAAATGTGAAACGGGAAATGAGCGATCCTGCACACGAAACAGCTGTTTGTTATCATAAAGACGGTAATTATAAAGACATAGACTGGTTGAAAGAATGGATTAGCAGACCAGGTAGCAAGGATAGTCTGAGCTACAGAGAGAGCTGCAGGGGAGTTAAAAGGTGCAGCTCCCCGACACCCAGTTAACTCCTGACTGTGAGGTTATAGCTCACGGCCCAAAAAGGAGAACAAACAATTTTCTTCACTAGTGTAGAGATGTGAGATGACATGTCAGGTTCTCTGTGATGCTGATTCCCAGGAACCTGAAACTGTTCACCTGCTCCACCTCAGCAGACAGGAGTGTGTGTCTTTATCTATCTTTATTTTTTTCTACAATCAACGATCAGCTGCTTGTTCTGCTGACGTTGAGCAAGGAGGAAAGAAGAGTTTTAAAATGACTCTCCAGAATCATGTGGTTAACCTCACTGATGCTGCTCATGGTTAAAACACGTAAAACAAAAAGTTGCATAAGTCAAATAGAAACCTTGTCACATCTTTTTCAGCCTTCAGTGCATGTAGATCACTTGACTATAACTACCGTAAAACTTCACTTAATAGTCGAGTCCGAAATAGCTGCTGCCCCTTTTACTGGCTGGTGTGGGAACACATTTTGACACAGAAACACTGCCTCAATTTAACGCCTGGTCTGGTTTTTATAGAAGTTCTTTGGATGTTTAAAAGCTCTTAAACTCTGCCGGTTTGCCTGCTTTAGCTGCTTCTAAGCTGCTTACATCGTTAATACAAATATTAATGTTTAAACTTATGATCAATATGTCAGTATTGACATGCTACACATCATTCTCCAAAATTCAATTGTTCAGTTCAATATACTGAAACAACGAGTCCCAAAGTCTAATTTTTACAGATTTACCAGTGTAACCGACATGGTACAAGAGATGAAAAGGAAAAAAAAGTGCCGACTCTCTTTACTTTTGAAGCACTCGTTAAGTCTGAATAGGGCTGGGCAATAAAACAATAATGTCAATTATTGCAATATAATTTTTCTCTATAACAATATAATCAATGTTCAATATATCATCACAAATTATTTGGTTTAATCCATTTGAATCACAGACAAGTTAGCTCTTAATTTTTCTATTAAAATATTAATTTTGTTGAGGAAAAGGGACTGAAAAAGTATTTACTAATCATATTTGTTGAAAAAGATTTTAACATAATAGTTGTAAATGTTCTACCTCAGCTTTGTGAAGTGATCCACTGTTTGGCATAAAGTTCTTGTAACGTTCTGACCATAAAGAAAAGTTAAGCATCTGGTTTCTTTCATTTTCACTCAGGAGCAAAAATCGGCCTTTAAACTTGAAAGAAATAATGATTTGACGTATATCGTGATAATTATCAATATCGAATGATATGAAATGTTTTTATCGTGATAACATTTTTGGCCATATCGTCCAGCCCCAAGTCCAAATGTGTCCGGTGCTTGATTATTTATATTGCTTTTGTCTGTAAGGGACCACCGATCAAAGGAATCAAAACAGCTTTTCATAAATATTAATCCACGTTGTGGCTTCTGCCACACTTTTTTCATCCTGCATCCTGTTTTTGTTTTTGTTACGTTGCTGCCTTCAAAATAAAAGTGCATAAACTGTCTGTCGGAGCTATAGATCAAATAAATGACGTGCATAAAATGTTATTTGATAATTTTCACACAAGTAATAATCTGTTTGGAATACATAAACTGTTTCATAGTAGCCTATTTCAGTTTTGTGCAAGAGGAATTGAAGGCCTGTCCCAAATATAGGCAGGGTCAATTCAGTGATTTTAGCAAATAAAAGCCCAGGCTATTTTTACGTATTAGCAGGTTAAACATTAAACAGTCTCTCTTTTTTAGTTGAATTACAGCTTGGGGACTTCAGCAACAACAAAAAGAGGCGTTTATTTCCAGGTATTTTAGATCTAATGAGGAATAAAGTTCACATGAAGAGAAACAGCGAGACGCTCGTCTGCTAACAATTACCAACCTCTGAAAATAACAACAACAGCTGCATTGTTCTGTGTGATGGGAAACATGTCAGCGGTTTGAGCCATGTGAGTGTGTGAGTGCATTTTAGATTTGTAAACTTCAGCAGCAGGATTTTAACTCTTACTTGACAATAGCTTGTTTTGTTTTATGGCTCCCAGAATGTTTTGATTGATTGTAAGATTCTTGTGATCAGCTGCCACGACCTGCGTGGAAGAGCCTTAGTATAATAGGATATAATAAAAAATGCACGCGCACATGTATGCACTTATGCATACGCCATAGGCATTTATCAAGATGTAGGATTAGGGATTCGGAAGGGGGACATGATAGAAAAAAGGTTGACACCGCTGCTGTAAATGGACTGAAGAAACTCACTAGCCTTGCCACGTTAAGGCGACAAAAAATACCATTGCCTAATCCTACAAAAATAATCTTATATATTGCCAGAACAAACGTTTTATATTCTGGACAACACCATAAATGAAGTCAAACTGTGTGTCAGAAAGGCTGATTGAAATCAAATCTAAAAACTCAGAAGGAGGTGATTTGGTGGACCAAAGGTGTCTAACTAACTGATTATGTGATTATATCTGTGTTCTTCCTGCAGACCTGGCTGCCCTTCCTCTGGTGAAGTTTGACTTCTCCTGTAACAAAGTGTCGACCATCCCTGTGTGCTACAGGAAGATGAAACAGCTCCAGTCGCTCCAGTTAGAAAACAACCCACTGCAGAGTCCACCTGCACAGGTACACACACACACACACACACACACACACCCTTTGTTTGTTCCATTTCCTGTTTAGTCTCTTAGCATCTGGTGCTTTACCTTTCTTTAGTAAACACAAGTCAGATGTCTCTGTCCTGCTGCCTTCACACAGCCTGATGTCCATTTTTCTAACCTGGAGAGACACAGCCATGCTTGTTACGAGGTCATGTGACCTGAAATTGCCAGATCCACCACAGATTTCAGATTAAAAGACCGTCTTCAGCCCAGAGTTACTCTCTGTGTGAGCCAGCCTTCAACTAGCTCAGCTAGCTTAATGTGATGCAGAAGTAGCTCTGATGTTTCTGTGGTGAAAAGTATCAGGATCTCAACATGAATTAAAACATATCTTTATACCCAATGCTGTATTTAATATATATTTTATTGATTATATGGAAGAATTAGCCTGCTACACAATAAAAAGGCTCCACAGTGCTTTAGATGAAGAAATATTAACTTAATTAAACACAAACACAAAGTGAAACGAGTCGTAGGACTTCCCCGTTGTTGAAAATTTTCTGGAAATTATATTAAAAAGATATATAAAGTTTTTGTTTCACAAATATGAGGTGTTTAGTCTCATGTATTAGGCTGTGCAACTAAAGATTATTTTCATTATTGATTAATCTGTGGCTTTTTTTCCAGAAAATTGTGAAAAATGTCAATCAGTGTTTACCAAAGCTCAAAATGACGTCCTCCAATGTCTTCTTTTGTCCACAACCCAAATATATTCAGTTTACTGTCACAGAGGAGCAAAGTAACCAGAAAATATTTTTTATTTAAAAAAGGAATTAAAACGATTTATAATATCGATACAGATATCAATATGAGAGCTGTCGTTTACACACAGCTTGTTATTTAATAGCTGGAATGAAGGGTTACCTGTTATAACAACAGTATCACAGGGCAAGATATCATTTATATGCTCTGCATCATAGTTTTCTAGAGAGCCAGTCTGTGTGGACTGACCTGCATCGCCTCAGAGGTTGAAGGACAAAAGACGCTGCGGGAATGTTAAAGCCAGAGTTCAGTGACTCAGCAGTCAGGTCGCTAGGTGAGATGGTTGAAGAAGAGTAAACTGTTTCACTTCATCTGAATTTGAATCTCTTTTCTTTTTCAGATCTGTATAAAGGGTAAAGTTCACATATTCAAGTATCTGAGCATCGAGGCGTGTCGCAGTGAGAAGATGCCCGACTCTCTCTACCTGCCTGTCATCGAGCGCCTCAGCCTATCACGGCCCGCCACCGGCAGGTCAGTTTCTGTGGCAGCTTAAATATCACCCAGTGGGAAGGCGCCGTCTTCTCCATCTCATCTGCAGTAGTGCTGCAGTTGTTACCATGATGGAAAATCTCTCCTCCATCATCTGTTTGTACGAGTATCCCAGCCTTTGTCAAACCAGTAAAACTTAATGGGAACACTGTAGAATACAGTTCTGGCACGTAGAAGACTAATTGCCTCATCAATCTTTAAGCATTCTGGCAAATGAAACAAGAGCTCTGATTCAATTTTCCAAACAGTCTTCTGTAGCAGCTGCAGAGTAACCACACTAAAATGATTTTAGAAGCTTTCACATGCTGCTGACGAAGAGGTCTTTCAAAACAAATACATCTTTATTTCACTTCAAGTATCTGAGAAGATTGAGTGATGGTTTGATTATACCTTATATACAGATCCCTTCTGAAATAAAATTCACACATGAGATTAAATATAAACATTCAGCAGTTCACTTTCAGATTCTGAGTCAGTTTTTGTTGAATTCAGCAGCTTTGGCGACGTGCTTTGTTTCTAATTGCGACAACAAAGTGTTCTGAATTTATTCAAGGAAGGTTCAAATCAAAGGCAACTGGACTTGGTTGAAGATAAGATGTCGTTATCAAGGTGATGGATACCGCTGGTTAGTTAGTGCTCCTGACTGTTGTTGGCATCGGGTGAAAATCACCCCTTTTGAACAATCTGTCCTCCCTGTCCAAAATGTGTACTTTGTCCCTCAGATGTAAATAAACTGTTGACTTTTGACCAGAGGAGATGTGTTAAACTTAAGAAGTCTCAGATGAGAGGCGAAACATCTTCAGGTATCTTCAACCAAGTCCAGTTGCCCTTGATTTGAACCTTCTTTGGATAACTTTGACCTGGATGACTAAGAACCTCCACAGACATGTTCTAATTGTTTTTCCCTTCAACTGGCTTTCTCTCCATACGGTGGCTGAGGTTATTGGGTATCGTAGTATCGTACTGCAAAATCTAAACAGCAGTTCCAGGAAATGTTATGTGATGATTGTTGCCATTTAGTTTTAATACATTTCAGCAGTGTTAACAGGAAATGGGTACATTCAAAAAAGTGATGAGGTCTGGCTGAAATGTACCCTCTTTGTTCCAAACTTTTGGGACTTCCATGTTATCTGCTCATAAATCCTGTCAGTTCTTAGCTGAGGACCTCTAACATGGCTGCCAGAGGCATGTTACATCACACCAAAGCCATTTATTTTGTTTGGTTTTAATGACATTACGCTGTGTTGGAGGGAAGGTGTCTGTCTCTGCTGGAAACGAGCGTCTGTCTGTGATCTAAGCTTCCTCAGTTTCTCAACTGGAGCCAAATCCTCCATTAGTCAGCTGAAACTGATCCGTCCGCTGACTCCCTGCTGGGTCACACTGACAGTCTGCCATCAGAAGTTCACTGCAGTGTTAGGCCGAAATCCAGCCTCTGCTGGATGAGATATTATTTATGGTTTCTGGATGGAAGAAAGACACAAACAATAGATAGAGGAATGAAAGAAAGAACTATCACATGAAAACGAAGGAACAAATGTAGGCATCATAAGCAGAATAAAGGAGTGAATCCAGCAGAACGATCAAAGTAAGAGATTGAGGAAAGGAACAAAGGAACAGTAGTAGAAGTGGGAGAAAGATGGAAGGAATTCACAAACAGTAGAACAGACAAGACGGAACAAAGAAAGAAATAACAAACAAGTGACGCTACGCAAATGAAAACAGATAATAATAAACTTGGAAGGAAGAAGCAAAGGAGGAAGGGAAGTAAGGGATGCAAAGAAGAAAGAAATAAAGTAAATGAAGGGGAAGGAAAGAACAAGTGAGAGCGATTGAATAAAGCAGAGGAGTTATAGCAGGGTGGGCTGCAGTGAAGGCAGATTAAATACTTACACATAAAGCAGATAGTGAACCATCTCGGACTGCTCCAAACATCACAAATAGAAAAAGCGAAGACAAGAACATCTGATGAGGAGACACACATCAGCACCTATAGAGCTGTTGACCTCCAGTTTCAGGCCGTTCTCCCCCCAGGGCGTCACTTTTAATGCCCTGGGTCAAGTTAGCAAAAATAAATATGCAATGACCGGTTAGACTTTTGGTTAATTTGGTTATGTTTAGGTACGAAAACTACTTGGTTAGGTTTAGGAAAGGATCACGGTTTGGGTTAAAAGATCTAAGTTACTTACAATCAATGATGACTTTTTGACCGTGATCACACTGGAACACCAGTGGGTGAAACAGGGTACCCGCAGTGTCTTAAGAGTATTAAAGTTCTAAATTTTATATTCTTAAAATAATTATTTTGTGCATTAAATATGAATGTGAGTAAATGAGTAATATGTTTTATTAAATTCAGATAACTTAAAAATCATACAGATTTTCATTTTATGGCATCGAAATGTGCATTAAATTTCATCCTAGGTGGTATTAAAAAGTCTTCAATTTAACTTGGAGGATCCTGGGGTTACCCTGTGAAAGTTCGGTTTGTGACCCGCCCAACCACCTCATTAGTCCGACTTTTCTGTTATTTATACTAGGCCTACTTTTAGCGTTGAACAATGACGCTAAAGGGTGCCTTATGCGTTGGTACCAGCCGCTGAGAGATGTGACAAAGCGTATGTATTTGACGACCTGGGAATGAGGACAAGCTGTTGGTTTTCCAAACGTGTGGGAATATATTTTCAGCCACACTGAAATGTGGAACAGACATTCGTGTGTGTGTGTGTGTGTGTGAATAAATTGTAATCTTGGTAATCACTTAAATTTCCCTCTAGAAAATATTTTCATTTGCTTAGTTTATTACTGATTTCCATCAGCCCCAGCTGTGTTTATTGCTAATGCTAGCATAAAGTCTTCACAGAGCAGCCAGTAGACTCTTGGTCTTGTTTTAGGGAGTCTTTTAAATATAGGTTGTTGGTTTGAAGGAGGTTAATGGGGCTAAGATGAAAACAGCATTCAGACTGTTTTTGGAGGACATGTGAATAGGAACTGTACTTGGACCATGAATGATGACAAGTCCACAAAAACAATTGTTGACTGAGGGGGAAGAACAAGGACAGCAGGATGCAAAGGATTGTAAGGTAATGAGGTGATGAAGGAAGAAAGGATGAGGTGAAAGTAATGGAGCAGAGAATGAAAAGCTTCAGCTCCTCTGTCATTCATCTGAAACTGAGCACGAGCTCTCAGAGGATGCTGAGCTGTATAACGTCCGCCCACATGAAACCCTCCCAACACGACTAGGCTTTTGGTGTGAGAGACCCAGGTTCAATCCCCCACTGTGAAAAATAGTTCCTATTCTCCTGGAGAGCTCACACACATCCTGTATTTTTTTCCTTTGTGCTTTATTATTCTTTTGTTTTCTCTCCTCCAATTACTCTCCATGATCCTCTTTGTCTCTTTTTTATGCCTTTTGCTTTTTTATCTCTCTCCTTTCTTACAGTCTTCAGTATTTCTTCTAAGAGTTCTTGTGTCTCTTGATTGTTTCCGTCTTTATTTTTTCCTCCTTTTCTGTATCTCCCTCTACTGCTCACTGTCTCCTTCTTCTCATCACTCTATTTTTATCCTAAAGGTGGGGTAAGCTTTTCTAATCTAATACACTTCTGTCTGTCAAATTCCGCTAATATCTCCTCACTGCTTGCTACCTGTGTGGTATTGTGTGCGCTGAACTAAACCTGGTGTTTGAAACAGACACAGTGGATCGGGCCGAACCACACAAAACTATTCCAGCTATGATTTGTGTCAGCTAACATTAAGTGCAGCTAAATAAAAGAAATCTGATCGTGATCAAACGTTTCACCCAGCTATGGACGATGTTGACATGCGTACCTGTCAACATTGCGATTTGAAAATAAGAGAAATTTTCAGGCACCCCTACCACTGTCCACAGAACATATACATTTAGACTAGGGTACACACAGTGAGTCCTAAAATCACTACTAGTGAACCACTTGCTTTAAAATATCAGTGTACGAATGATTGGGTCCTACATGACGTGAGCGACTACAGTTAGGTGGTCAGGATGTGACACCGGTTGAAAGTGAAATGCTGTTAACATCTCTGCATTACACAAATTCATTGCGGCGTTTGCCACACTGAAAAACACAACGTGAACAGTCAGCTATTAAAAACTCAGGAAATCAGGACGAGCACAGCAGTGTGAACGCAGCCTGACGGAGAGAGAGAGAGAGAGAGAGTGGGGAGCTGCAGATGGGGGCTGAGCTCTCTCTCTCTCTGTTTCACTGTGGCTTACTTGCTGTGTAGCTCGCCCACACACACACACACTCTCCTCCCGTGTCAGGTGTGTGACCTGTTCTGTGTGTCTGCAGTGTGGAGGACATGGAGCAGCAGAAGAAGCAGGACAGCGACTCAGGAGTCGGCAGCGACAACGGAGACAAGAGACTGTCTGCTACAGAGGTACTGAGAGTGTGTGTGAGATGTTGTGTGTCTTTACACCGTTGTGCCTACATACTGTGTGTGTGTGTGTGTGTGTGTGTGTGTGTGTTTTTATATTCCTGTTTTAATGAGGGTGGCCACATCATACTCTTGTAGCTGTGTTTATGTGCATGTGTGTAACAGAAACAATATCTCAGCGTTTCACCTGTCAAAAATCTTCCCCTTGCTTTCTAGTCAGCTTACTTTTCTCTTTTTCAAGCGTTTCACTCTTTTAACATGTCTCTTTGTTTTCCTTCATTTGTAGTTTATCGTTATCGTTGCACATTAGACTCCACCTTGTCAGTGCAGTGACATTATTTTAGAGGTTACTCTGTTATAACACTGCACATGCAGAGGAAAACATGTTCTTTAAATGATTCCATCCTTCTATGGGCTTCTGTACTGTCCATATGTGAAGTGTTTTATTACTATTATTATTATAACCTTTATTTAACCATAAAATATTAAACATGAAAGCTCTGATTATCTCATTAAACGAGAAAGTACAATAAGCAAATAGTAGTTTAAAACGGAGTCATCAGGTGATCTGTTTAGAACTGCGGCTGATGGTTATTTTAATTATTGATTAATATTTCAATAGTTCTTTATGTTTATGTTATGTTTGTTCTATATATTGTCAGAAAATAGTGAAAAATCACTATTTCCCAGAGCCCAATTTGACATCTTTAAATGTTTTGGTAAAACCGTGAATCGATTAATTTTTCCAATGATTGGCTGATGAATTAACTGTTTCCACTCTGAACTGGTTTGTTGTTGTTTTTGTTTGTTGCAGCCGTCAGATGAAGACAGTCTGAGTCTCAACGTACCGATGAGCCACATCACAGAGGAGGAGGGGATCAGTAAAGACGACTCGAGTGAACACCTCAGCTCCCTGACAGGTATGCGCACACACACCTGCACGCACACACGCGGACAGGGCGTGGAGGTAATTAAACAGATAGTAAAGCCTAAGATCAGAAAACAAGTGTCATCATGTGGAGGATTTAAGAGAAGACTATGTCTGTCTGAGTCAGGGTAATATCACATTTACCTTATAAAGATGAATTAAAAGTATTAAATACACCTGTGTGGAAGATGACCTGCCCTCACAGTGTTCCAGCTGTACTGAACAGTAAACTGTTTAACATCTATTGCAACCACAGATGAAGTATATCAAACTTGTTGCTACTGTTAGCGTTAGCTGTATGTGGGGCGTCGGCGCGACACATTGAACACGGCGCGTTCCTTCAGATTCACGCCATTTTGAAGTAAATGCTTCGTCATGTTGGAGCTGCTTCCTCCCTCGCACCAAACCTTCTTACTGCAGCTTGGAACCGGTGAAACCTGAATGGAACTTTTGACCAGTTTCAGCGTGGGCGAAGTTTATCAACCTGTTGTCGTTTGTGTACTTCTGACAGCTTGCTTCTCTTAACAGCCATAACCCGTCAGCTGTGTCTGCGTATCTGGGCTGCCGGACTCTATTAGTGAACACCAGCAGCTCCCCAGACACAAAGCTTAAATAGACTTCAATCAGCCTCAATCAGGTCAGAGCTGATGGAGGGTCACATTCACTGAGCCGAGTGAAAAGAGGCAGTCTGGGTTACTTTACTTTTAAAATCTCAACATTGTAGGCAGCTGGGGCTCAAGTTTTCAACAAAATGTAAAAAATTACATTTGAGTCTAATAAACACATACAGGAGTTTACTCCTGTCAGTTTACAGCGAGGTCCTCTTGTGGTGAGAATATTGAGACTATGTTAAGTAGAGGTGAGAAAATACGAATGGGTGGCTGATGGCGCACCAGTGTCCCTTAACTTTCGTCACCAGACAATTTAAAACAGATATAAAGGGCTGGCCTGAATTTCATTTTTTGCCGCTGTTTAAACGTCTGTTGATAAGCTGACCGTCACGAGCTACAGCTACGTATTTGATAAATATAAGCAGCAAAATAAGGATAAATACCTAAGAGGTTCCGGCAATGATATGAGTGAGAGAGAATCTGATGGGGGAGAGATAGGTGGCTCATTAATGTCTGTGTGTGCGTGTGTGAGACGTAGACAACAACAGCAAGTTATTTTTAACAACACTTTATTTTTAACTGTGTTATGTCTAGGCTAGTAGACCCTAGTGCAGGACTAGAAGAATGAAGAGTTGGATAAAAGAGGAATATTTACTGCGTGGGTTGAAGGGACGGGAGATTGAGCCAGGGAAAATCAGAATCAGAAGGAGCTTTATTGGCAAGGAGTGTTTCTGCACAGTGAAGCTCAAACATCCAGCTGAAACACCTGCAGGAGGACTTTAATAAAAATACAGAAATAGTTAAACAATATTAAAACTGCGACTGCAGGCAGATTTCGTTTGTATTGTTGGAACCAAACCCAAATGTAGAATCTACACACAACAAACAAAACACTTGTGTTTTTAACAAACCTTTACAGGATTATAAATACCTGTTTCACAGTAGTTTCAGAGTGGAAATGAAGAGCTGAAGTACCATCTCATGTACTTTTATCGGCCCTTCTAAAAGCTGAAACAACATATCCCATGAGTGTTATGCTGCCTGCACACTAGAGGATAATGGACAGTTTTTGGGTCTGATTTGCTCTCCCGACCCTTGTGGAGTTGGGCCGGGAAGCTTCTTCAGCGTGTTGTGTATCTGCGCTATTAAATGTATAAACTCGCCGATTCCATCTTCTCAGCCTCGAGTACATCCACAGTTTGATTTTCTTTTGTTTTTCTGCACAAACATATCACACACAAAGTCAACCAGCTGACAGTCTGCCTCCATGCTTGTTTCTGTCTGAAGTCACATTTGATCAAGTTTCTGTCAGATCCTAAGTCTGTGGTATCCCACATTTTTTAAATCGGTAAACCTCTAGTGTGCAGCAGTGGTTAGCTACAGAAACACTTATATTATTTTATGAACAAATCAGTTTGTTAGCAGAAAGTAAAAGCTGTGAAAGATGCTGTAATTGTTCCAGTGACAGAAACAGTGTTGGCACTAATTACATTCTGAACACTGTGGACGCTTTCTGAAATCACTCCATATTTACTACATAATGCACTATATCTACTGTCTGTTATTTAATTTGTGAGCCCAAAGCTGAAAGACTCAAACACGTTTCACTTTCCTTCATTCCAGCAGACCCAAACTCTGACTCGGTCCGTCTGATTGAGGAGAGCCCTACGGAAGCCCTGAGGGACCAGTTCAGCTACAGAGATTCGGCTCTCAGCACTCGCTTCGTCAACTACATCAAGGCAAGACTTCATGTTGTAGTGCTTCTCCTTTCAGCCAGTTTATTATTATAGACTGATGCAGTAAAAGGTCCTCTTCATGAATAACTCCACACGCTGAGTGAAGTCTAGTTACATAAGTTCCAGTGTTCGTTAGGCTGCTTGTCATGTTGGGTTCCTGAAGTCTGTGGGTTATTTTAATGGAGCCTACACTGTCACTTTGTGTTAGTTAATAATCATTTCATGTACTTTTTTTAGAGTTAAAAGTTGTTGGTTGATGTCACGTGAAAGGCCCAGCAGTTGGAGTTGGTCTCGTTATAGAGCGTTATGTCACAGTGAGCCCACGAGTCTCCTCAGAGACTCAGCCGTGACCAAATAAGGAAAATTAAACAAGTGAACAAGTGAGGAGCTTCAGACCAAAAGTGCCTCAGACAAAACAACCACATCAGTCGTTTCAGCAAAGTCCCCTAAACAATCTTTGTTTACATTCAAGTGACAAAGTCCTCTAGTTGAAGTGGTCACTTTCACTCCTGTCTGTTGGGAAGAAAGGAGGAAGTGGTGTGATGTTAATTTAGAGCCACGAATGGGTCAACAAAAATCACATAACGTTTCCAACCATCATGTTTTTTCAAACCATTGTTTCCAAACCATAACCAGGTTGTTGTTATTGCAACCATGACAAAAAAGGTCGCCTAACCTTAATGAAGTAAATGTAACAAGTCGTTTCTGTGCCTGAACCCAAGCAAACCTCAACGAGAGCTGTGAGAACAGTTTAACTTCTGAAACGGTAGCGTTGTTCTGTGCTGCTTCTGCTGTGTGTGGTTGAATTTGGAGGACTTTTGTCGCCTCAGTGCTTCCAAAGTATTGAAAACAAACTGTCCTTCTTTATTTTATTGATCTGAGATGTGGATGACTGTAACATCACTAAATAAATCTGATGGATCAAGAAACACGCAGCAGTTAGACAAAAACAAGGAGAGCTGTTAATACCCAAACTGTGTATTGTACACATCCATTACATTATACTTTGGCCTTCTGTGCTTGCTGTAGTTATGTGCAATCAGTTTTCCTGTGCAATGAAAGATTATTTCTTATGGTGCATTTACTTTCATTGTCACCTCCAAAAGTGGTTTAGTTGATCTGGTCTGGTCTGACTGCTCCAGTTCCTTGCGTCATTTGACCGTGCTCCTAGATCTCAGCACTATTTTCACTCATGTTTAGATGACCATTTCAGGTCCAGTAGTGATCTAGTAGTCTAATAGTGACAAGAAGAAGTGGTCCAGCTTAATCCCAGTTAACCCATTCATCCCAGTGTGAGGAACAAGGGAAGAGAGTGGAGGAACTGATTCAGGAGAGAAATAGTTTATGACAGTGTCCTTATTGTTGAGTTTGTGTACCAGGGGATGATGGTAACGTCTCTGGATTTTGGCCAATGGCTGGGAACGTCTCTGGATCATGTGACAGCTGCAGCTGGTGCTGATGTGTGTTTGTGTTCAGGGCCGGACAGCAGCAGACTTTGAGGAGCCCCTCAGGATAGAGGAAGACTCACACTGGCCAACACAACAAATGTAAGTTAGTCTATTTTTCTACTTCTTTCTGTGCTTGTTTATTTATTTGTTTTTGTGATTGAGGGCTTTTTATTGTTTTTGCCACAGTTGTGAGACATTAGAATACAACAATTAATGAATATAAACAAATGCAAAGAGAAAACAAAATAAGCAGAAAAGGGCTGAGCACGGAAAGGTATATACTTTCAGCTTTTTAAACAAGTTAAATTGCAATTACTCTGTATTTAATGTGGTATATTTTATGTTATATCACTACTGATTTACATCTGTTTATATTAATTGTGTGATGACATTGTTCTCTATTGGTTAAGAACATTTAGGCAGTCGTGGATTCATTTCAGACTTTCAAAATGGTTGAGTAGCACAATGACCTTCGCCACTGTGATTTAGGATATTCATGTTAAGACCAGTTTATACTTGCGTTTATACTGTGTGGAGTACACAACGTAGCCTGACGCGCACCTCTCCAAAAATGTAACTACACGTCGCGGCGACGCAGATCCCATGAACTGTGATTGGTTGGCTTGGGTAGCATCACATTTCCTCCTCCAAGCCGCCGAGGAAGTGCTCTGTGGTTTGAAGCCAGTTTAACTAATGGTCAAACCAGAAGTTTTCCCCATAGACTTACATTGTGAAATAAGCATCTATAAAACAGAGGATACATTTTTCGCAACCCCCAAGAAATGACTCGTTTCACTATTGGAATTTGATCTATTTGTTCCGATAACATTTGGAAAGTCCAGAAGAGCCACACAATGCGTAGACAGGACAAAGACATTTAAATTGGCCTTTACTCATCACTCGTGTCTTTGGTGTCACAGGTCAAAGGTCACAGGGGGCACAGAGCTCCACATCGACATGATTAACCAGCTGAAGGAGGCCGTGGAGCTGCTGCAGGACCCCAGCAGGTGAGAACCAGCACAACACATCGCAGAGTGGAGTTTAGCTACCTTTATGTATCCTATTTCATGTCTCTTGAAACCATTCTGTTTTCTAGGAACTAAAACAAGCAGAATACAGTATACAATTTAAATGATTGTATATTCAAAATAAGTAGCACCCAATTCACAAAAGTGTAAATAATCAGCCCGTAGAATGTTCTTTTGCTTTTTCTTAACTAGAAAACACTCAGCATAGACTTAGAAAATATTTAGAACATGTCTAAATCAAATGGATCTCTTTAATAACGTAGTTCTTCTGTGTGTCAGAGTGAGCGCAGAGCAGGACGACCTGTCGGGAGTTCAGCTTTACCCCGTGGAGATGGTCACAGTGGAAGAGTCACTCAAGTAAGACTTTGTGTGTGTGAGTCTGTGTGTTAAATTACTTCATACCATGGTCATGGAAAATACTCATTTCTGTTTGGCCGGCAGGTGTCTGGTAAAATTGTATATCAGGACACCTCAAACAGTTAAACCACTGCTCTAACTCAGTGCTTAAGGTATGTTGAACTGAATGCAACCCTAGCAACAGTGCTGATGTTTCGGGCTCTGTTAGCTGCTAGTGAAACTCACCTAACCACAGGTTAAACTGAAACAACATGAGGTTAAACTGACTACAAACCCTACATAGATTTCTTTGGAAATCTTCCATCCTTCTAACTTAAGAAAATACCCCTATTTCAAATGTCAGTATTCCACCCTGGACTCCCCTCTCGTTGAGAGTTTTGAAAACAGTGTCAACAAGTTTTGTCTTGTGAAGTTCAGCTGCTTTTACTTGCATTGCTGAAGGCAGATGCAAGTGAAATTCAATGATGGTTGAGTGTTTTTGCTTGTGGTTGTGGTGTGTTTTTGCCAACGTCTGCATGTAGATTAATGGTCAATGAGTAGATTGTAGTCACTGCTGCCATATCTGCTAATGTGTTAAATCCTATCCTTTTTCTCTCTCTCCAGTGGGCAGGACAGTGATGACGGCGTCACCACACCAAAGGTACAGTGTGTAGAAATAACATGTTGTCATCAGCATACATGATGATAGTTCACACCTTATTGTAATTTAACAGTGAATGACGGCAATTAACTTTCTATTGAACATCAGTCATTAAAGGAGACCCATTATACTGTTTTTCCAGTCCTATATTGTAGTTCTGTGACTCCTGTTTGGCAGCTTTGCATGATTCAAAGTTCAAAAAAAAATTGTCTGTCTTATACTGGCTCTTCATGTAGGCCTTCATTTGAGCCTCTGTCTGAAACAAGCTGTAGATGCCCATGTGTCTTTAAGGCCCCCACTCTCAAAGCCCACTGTCTTCTGATTGGCCAAGATCTGAAACATGTTACCAGGCTGTTGTTGCAGCTGAGCAGTACAGACAGACTAGTGCTGTGTTTCAATTCGGGTACTTCCATCAGTATACTAACATGCAGTACACTGCGTACACTATGTACTTACTTGATTAGTACGTTAATTTTGACAGGGTAGTGTTGTCTCAAATCAAACACTGCTGTTGTGCACTAACCGGAAATAACTATCGCAAGATTGCACAATCCCCCCAGCACAGAGGCTGCCTCCAAAATAACAACCATAATAATAATAAAACAAATAATAAAGTAGCGACAGTCCCCTTTCCATTGTGTATTTAATTATTTTTGAAGTTTCACAAGAATTTTCTGTACATCATGAGCCAGACTTTATTCAATTTAAACTACTCATACTAATGTAATGACAGAATAACAGCGGTACGAACATTTAAACTATCTTACAGCTGTGTTTTTCTCTGGCGTTATTGCTGGAGTCCCTGCTGAGCTGGCTGCAGAGGTCTGTGTGACTGCAGGAGCAGAGGGCTCTGTGCCCAGACAGCTGGGCGGTCTCGCTAGCTCCTCCTGCGGGTTGGTGCGAGCTTCCCCTGCCTCCACTTGTGGAGCTTCTCAACTCCGAAAACGTTCAAGCATATTTTTAATCCGCCATCCCTTTTCATAAAACTGTCAATATTTGCCTCAAAACTTCTCAGAAGTGGATTTAGTGATGAAATAGTGTACTAAGGTGAGAAGTTTCCACCGTTCCACACTCAACTTTTAGCCGTTATGCAACATCCGGGTACTCTCAGTGCACTACATTTTGCCGTACTTCTCAGTGTGAACGCACTTATGCACACAAAATAGTAAGTGCGCGAATTGAGACACAGCATGAGCATTGCTGTGCCGTTGCTGTGGGAGCAAATTACCATATATGGAATATCGTCTCTGTCTGGCTCTGTATGTTGTAGAATGGAGCCGTTGGTGGAAAAAGCTGTTGAAAACAGAGCGTTCAGAGCAAGAAGAAATCTGAAGTTTTGGCTCACAAGGATTTCTTTTAAATACTTTAATCTCATTATTTCAAGCTTTGGCCATGTTCAACATGGACATCCAACATTGTAACATTGTAGATAAGTCATAGAATATGGTAAAGCATAATAGGTCTCCTGTAAGGTGATACTTTTATCTGGAGAGACTTCGAGTGAGTTTGGTGTAAACTTCAGGTTCTAGATCAACACTGCAAGGATCTAAATCAAAGATCACAGAGTAGATTCTGTAATGTGACACATAAAATAGCACCGCTATGCCTTGAACAGTAGCCCCACCTAATAATACGTGAAACAAAAAAAAGTAGTGTATTCTTACTCCCACTGTAAATCCTGCACATAGTGTGGCTTTACATTTATTTGATGCAGCAGACTTAAATACATTTTCCTTGATAAGTATACTCCTGTGATGGAGATCCAGTTTGCCTTTAAACTATTTTGTAGGGGTTCAATGGATCACAAAACTCACAGTTCGGGTCTTACCTTGGTTTTGAGTCACGGAGTAGCATCAGTTTAAAAAAATAAAAATAAAGGGGTTATTTTAGCTTAACTTTGGCTCTGAATTAGCCACCTCTGTCTGTCTGTAGTCACCACTCTGTAGTCTCGCTCAGTGTCCCACCCAGAGCAATCATCTGATTGCAGCCTGTGAACACTGAAGGCTGCTGTGCCACAGATGGGCAAAGAGGCCGAGCTGATCCGCTGAGTGTCGAAGGGAAGGCAGCAGATATGTAACTGATGCTGCAATAAACATCACGATCTGAAAACCTGTTTCTATGATGACAAGCAGACCAGTGGCCTGAAAATGGCCAAAGTCTCAGCTTATAGGGTTTCAAAACGTTGCTCTTCCCTAAACCAAATCCCTACGGATCACTACAATCCATTACACCACTACTTTTTTGTCTCTGTCCTTGGAAATATAAAGCCTGTAAAGTTTTTTATGTAACAGCAGAGCTTTAAGGTCATTTAAAGCCTAAACGTTTGATGCGTCCTGTAGCAGCACATGGAGGAAGGTGGCTATGAGTTCCAGAAGAAGAGACAGATGTTTGAGAAGGCCAGGTTTGAGGCCCAGCTTGCTTGCCAGGAGTATGAATGGCATATGTCAATCAAGGTAAACCTAGCACCATACCACTGGATGTAGGCTCTGTCCCGCCCCCTCAGCGCTTTACTGTCCTCAGTCGTGTTTCCCAGGAACCCAGCGGTCTGTCACTTGTGTGTCTGTTTCCTGTGAGTTATTTGGCCAATAATAAACCACACTGAGATTTCACATGTGTCACGTTTCATCTGACAGCCAGTTACACATGCGAACATGGTGGGAACATGTTAATTGATCGCTTTACATCATTACATGTTAAATAAAGTCGGTTTTAATAAAGTGGTGGCTGGTGAACTGACAGTCTCCTGTGTTGCATGTAAGTGTGTAAAGAGTTCATCTGCAGACGTTGCTGACACGTGTCTGTCTCTTGTTTGTTTCATAAGCAACCAGCACTGTCTGACAATAACATTTCAGTTTTATGAACTTTATTAAGGTAATGCCAGTAGTGTTGTGTTACTCCCCCAGTCCAAATTCAATTCTAACCCCATGCTGCACTGAGTCAAAATAAAGACTCCAACCATCGAAGGAATGGCTCAGCATTTTGGTAAATAGTTACATTTTTGTTTATGTACAGATGAAACAAACAAGATATGTTGTGTTAATTAGCGAACTGCTAATGTTGGACAGAGCTAGAGTAGCTGTTTCCCTCTACTGCCAGTCTTTATGGTAAGCTAGGCTAAGAATTGGGTATTGTTTCTCAGTTCTGGTTCCTTCACCACAGATCTCGTCAGCACTCGGTGACCTGCATCCTCTTCCTCCTTATTCATCTTCCCCTTCATGGCTAAAGTGAAAGGAGTCTCTGTACTGGAGGGGCGTCTCTGAGGACTGGTCTCTAAGAAAAATATATATTGAATCCTTTGTAGACATCATTGGTTTCCCTTCAGTATAAAAGGTGAACGTCAGATCACCTGTGTTTTTGTACCTGAGACGTTGCTACAGTTAGCGTTAGCTGTATGTGGGGCGTCGTTGTAGCTGGGAGAGAGCGGCACATCGAACACGGTGCGTTCCTTCAGATGGTCCAGGACTGGAAACAGAAGGACTCTCTTCTTCATGCTTTGTTGACGTACTGCGTAACAAATGAGGTGACGTTAGGGCGGCGGAGCAGCTCCTGGCAGATAAGAGACACTTTTATGGACTGTAAAATGCTCACTGCAGTTCAGTCAGGAGCTGAAATATGCAGGAAGTTAAGAACTGATAAGCAGAATCCAAATGCACAGGTCTTAATGAATCCAAGGTTCTTGAAAATTTGGTAACCATTCCAACTTTGAGCCAGGTCTGGATACCTAACCCTAGCCCTGACTCCAGCTCTGTACTAAACGGCTCTGACATGAGACAGATATCAGTCTTCTCATGTAAAGTTTGGAGACAAAGCTCATAAACCTTTTTAAACCAAACCAACGCCACAGCTCGCTGCCCTCAAACTGGAGACTTCAGTGTTTTACAGAGTGAAGAGAGAACGAGGAGAACAAGACTGCTTTGTTTCACCAAACTGGTCTGACAATGCTCTGAAGTAAAATAATGAACACACAGAGAAAGTGTGTATCAGACTATCAGGAAAAAACTCACCAATCCACACAAATAGTAGCAACACACACACTTGGTGGAGGATCTGAACTGGCTGAGATTTAAAGAAACAAAGCATCAATGAGGACAAATGGGCTGTTAGACCTCAGAGTGTTTTGGATGACAGGCTGGCCTTGAAGTCAAAGAAACTATTCTGCTATCTTCCCTGTCAGTCTGACCCCAGTCTTAGGTTTAAAAGTACCAAAAGCTGGCTCACTTTTAACCGAGTTAGATCACCAAGGTTACATACGCTGACTTCGGAGGATCAGATCAGAACGGGTCAACAGCCCGACCACAGCCAAATCAGATCACGTCTCAGACAGGATCATGGAAGGGACAAAGGTATTGAGTTTACAATAAA
Source organism: Micropterus salmoides (assembly GCF_014851395.1). Lineage (NCBI taxonomy): Eukaryota > Metazoa > Chordata > Actinopteri > Centrarchiformes > Centrarchidae > Micropterus > Micropterus salmoides. Next base: position 29,202,565 of record NW_024040596.1, read on the forward strand.
GTGTTGTAAGTTATAAACAGCAAATGATAGCCACTTTGCTGCTCCAGACGTTGTGTATCTACTATGGTTTTAAAACAGAGCTTCTATCAAACTCAGGACTTTATGTATGCGACACAGTCTGTATGTTTTTAACGGAAACCTGGCTCCGCCGCTCTTCTTGAGGCCTCTGTCCCCAAACCATAGTTTCTCCCACACATGTAGACAAGGGAAGAAACTTTATTCTCAGCTGTTCTTGCTGGTAGGGACGTATCTTAGGGGGTCTTTGTTTGAGCATCATGCCATTATACTCGGATGTCAGCCTCCTGGGCAGGCAGTAACCTTATACAGGCTCCCCAAGCTGTGCCCACTGTTCTTCACAGACTTTACACAATTCTTGTCTATTATCCACGGTAGGGGAGTGACAAGACACTTAGCTCACGAGAGGAGACATGATATTGGGTTCACGAGATCAAGGCAAGATTTTAACACCATTTTTAAGAAATCTTCAATTCTGAATTATGTGAAAAATTTGAGCATTAAAGAGTTTCTTCATTCTGCAGTTTTCTGCATTGACCCACCCGTAGCCATGGCCACACCTTAGCCACACATGGACTTGCTGTTAATAGATCCTCCGTTGTCGATATGTCTTTGTCTGATCTTTTTTTGTGCATTGTTTTTGGTTACAGCCTGTCAGCACTGAAAAAATGAAACCTGAGGTTGCTGCAGATTTCATGACACCTATTCTACCTTCCGTCAAGATATGGCAAATCACCTAATTACCAAACTCAGTTTAACTGTTGTCAAACAAAGGAAGGCCAACCCCAAACAGAGAGTTCCGTGGAAATTGTCTAAATGACATTTCCATCGTGACATTTTCCAGGAGCAATCAGAAATGCTAGACAAGCTCAAACTGATAATCAGAACAAAAAACCTACTCTCCTCAATCGACCGTCTGATTAATTTTAAGAGTTTGTGGCATTTTGCAGGGATAAGAAAGAGTCATCATCAGGTCTGGCACTGCTCAGTTAGGGAGCGATCTCCTACCTCCCTGTGCCTTAAGGGCCCCGAGGAAATCAGCTGTCTGAGTCAATGTCTTTAGCTTTTCAAAAAGCACACTTTTATCTGAGGAAATTTCCTGGTTTTATCTGATCTTTTCCCTGCAGGATCCTTTTAAAATTGATTTTGTCACAAAAAATCTATACCACTTAAATTCTGTTAAATCAAAGGGGTCTCGACTCTCTTAGAGAGTGCTCACAGTCGGCTGACAGTTGAGTCTCTTTCTGTCTCGGCTGGTTATATAAGTTGAGTGATGGTTAAAGACAGAGGAGGGAGGATCGAGTGCTGTCTTTGAGCCAAAGTAAACTTTAGGTCACTTACCTCCCCATTAAAACAGCTTCATCGCAGGAGCGTTTGTTTCTCTATGTAGTTTATTTCTCTGTGGAGTCATTTGTAATGTTTGTGTGTCTTTGCCAACATCTCCCACATGACAGAGAACATCTAGCATCTGTTCAATGAATTATACTTTTCACTGATTGTTAATGAAACTGACTACTAAACCGCATTGTTTCTGTTTCTGTTGCTGCAGCGAGATGACAGATCTCCAGCCAGCAGACCTCCATCCTTCACCAGCCCAGTGTTTGGACTGAAGCCCCGTTCGGGTGAGTTGAATCTGGGCTTAGAGGGCGGATCAGATACCTGGGATACCAGACCCGCAGGTTGAGTCACTGGATTTACCTAACAGTATGATGAGCATAATGTATAATGTAGGTAGCTCTGGTTGGATTGGAAGCACCAATCATGGCAGTGCCTTGCTGTACCTGTCGAAAGTCTAAAAAAAAAAAAAAAATGAACCGTATTGTAGTGTAGTTTAAGGCGGGTGTAAGAAAACCGATTCTGTATAAAAGAAGTCTTTCCATTAAAATCAGTACAAACCATGTACAATCAGAGGTGCTACAGTTCAGTGAGGATGAAAACCTGTGCCATCTGTTGTTGTCAAGAGCCTGCAAACATTTTTACTTAATCAGCTTCTTCCTCTGAACACAATATAATTTGCCAAAGTCAGAACAGCTCTGGTTGCATCACATTAGAGATTTCTTCTCACTGGTTGGACGTGGTCTAAAAATGGACAGGTCTAAACTGATTTGTGCGTGGGATTTTTAACTAATTTGCCATGTTACCAGCCACACCACACACAGTCACACATTTAATGAGCAGATTAAATTCGTTTTGTGCTTTGTCTTTCTTAATGAAAGATATGTAAAGATGATATGTAATGTTGCTTTTGATTGTAGTGGGAGGACAAAACACCTGCCTGACACAGTGGTGGAAGAAGAACTCTTTTACTTGAGTAAAAGTAAAAGTAGCAATAACACATTGTAGAAATACTCAAACAAGTACTAGTAAATGTACTTAGTTACCCTCCACCACAGTAGATGTCATCATCCAGCATATGTGCATTTTTGATGGTCTTCCTCTAACAAACGTAATGAATGTCGAAAAGGTCTGTGCTTCCGAGTGATGGTGATCCAGGACCGGGATACGAGCATGGCCGTCCTGGATCAGCACTAGATGAGCACAAGCTAACCCAGAGTTAGTTCAGAATATCTGCTCAGCACAACTTGAACCAGCAGATGTGTTAAATGCAGCTTTGCAGTCGCGGCTTGTGTTTGTAGAATCACAGCAAACTCCAGTCCCATGCTTTTAAAAAAATTTTTTTTTTAGAGCTAGCAACCATCAAGCCTTTGTTTGCTAACTTACCAGTGTGTGAAATGTTGCTAACTGCTGATGAAGCTAACATGACGCTAACAGCATGTCAAGATGATCTGTGAAAGTGAAATGCCACTAATCTTTATTTTGTTGTTGTGCTGTGTTGTGTCGTCATCTCTTGGTGTCCCTCCTTTTCATGTGTTCCTCTTCTGATATATGTGTGTTTTCTGTTTTTTCCTTTTTTATTTTTCCGCTCGCTGATCTGCTGCATGTCTTATGATGTTAAAATCACGAACTCATCAATTATGATCTGCCTGCATGTGTCGACGCCTGCCTCCCATTGATCTCCCTGTTTTGATTTTTCCGGACCTTTCTCCTGGTGGTATTGGGGTTTTCGGGGGGGTGTTTTTCGTGGAATGAACTTTGCCTTGCTGCACTCAATTCACCATGGTGCCCCCTCTTCCTGCACTACACACGCCACGCCCTCTTCCTGCGTCTCTGACCACTCCCACCTCCTGGTTGTAGCCCCACCCTCGCTGCCCTGCTCGCCCCCTCTTTCCTGTCTCGACCCCTCCCTCCTCTCACAGGCCTCGCCCCTCCGTAGAGATACACCTCGTAGCCACGAAGATGGAGGCATGCACAGCCGCGGTAGGTCCCGCCTCTTCAAACTTCCCAGTTTCCGAGGCTGCAGAGTCAGATTACACCCACACACCTGGACTCAGGTGTCTCCACACAGTCTCTCTTTCAAACTTCTGCACCAAGGGTTGGCTTTATCTTCAAAGCTAGAAAGTTTGTCTCTGTTTTCTTTGATAACCAGCTCCAGCAGCCAGGAATAATTTGACTTTTTGGGAAATATGCATACTGGCTTTCCTGTTGAGAATTTGATGAGAAGATTGACACCACTCTGTCTGTCCCGTGAATATGACAGAACAGCTAGGAGACAGTTTGCTTAGCTTAGCATAAAGGCTGGAAACAGCTAGCCTGGCTCTGTCCAAAGATAACAAATACATTTTCAAATGCCTGTAAAGCTCATTAGTCTGTATTAATATAATAATCACATGTCATATGTATGTTGAGAGGGTTGTGGGGGGCTGCTCTCCAAACTGTCTGTGAAGGACTAGTTGGACAAATCCAAAGGTTATCTTCGTTCTGGCAGAAGCTCTCCAGGTTTAGGACACACTGTCCTTGGAAACAAACAAAAAAAGGGACTTTTGTCCTAAAACAGACTATTTAGAAAATACCTATAGAAGTGGTTGGTGTTTTTTTTTTTTCAACACGAGTTAAAGCTGACACATAGTATGTAGTGTAGCATATGTATATGTGGGCCAATAAAGAAATGTCAGACATAAGTTTGAAGTGATTCAGTGTGCATTGCACAGTTTATCCACCAGAGAGCACAGTAAACATATCAAACATGTTTGTTATAAAGCTCCTGTATGGTAATATTCACATAGAGACTTAGAAAGTACCTGGTAGCTTACAGTGTCTTTACAGTGATTGGTTGGTCCATGGTGACTCTGCAGCACCTCCTTTACTGCCACTGTGTGTTTTCCTTGCCTTAGTTCAGGGTGGTTTTAGATTACTGCTGCGTGTGTGTTTGTGTGTGGGTGTGTGCATTACTGTAGCAGTGTGGTCACACACATTGAAGCTCACCAAAATGTGTGTGCATAAAGGTTCTGGAAAGGCTTAAATGCAGTGGGTGTGTGTGCAGTATGAGTCATGTAAGGTCTGAAATGATCTAAATTCAACAGTGTTCAAAAGCTAATTTATATACAGGGACAAAAGGTTGCAGCAACAAATTTAAACTTTTCTGTGGCCTCAGCATAATGGAAGTTAACAGTTTTCTCAACTTTTTCATTGTTAGAGTGAAGGACTTAGCTGCCCAGCATACATTAATGATACAGTCTTGATGCAAGTTGTTTTACTGAGAATTAGAATCTGACAGAACAAGTTTGAGTTTGTGCCGTATATGAAAAAGTCTTGACGGTAACACACACCAGCATTTGTTGACTCATGTGCTGTCCTTTTTCCCACGATCACCGCATGTCGAGGTTCCAGAAAAGCTGCAGTTTGATCACATGAACCCTGGCTGCTTCCTCTGTCTGTACGGTGCGTACCGTATGAGCTACGGACGTCAAACTAACGTACAACCTGAAACAGCAGAGGCCATGTTAGGACTGTCGGATCTGTCTCCAAGTTGTGTGTGTGTGTTTGCATGCAGCGTCTGCAGCATGAATGAGTTGAGGTTTTTGTCTGTGCACATTTGTGTTTCTGTGTATTTTTAGCTCCTATATTTTAAGTGTTAGATAATGGTCCCTAAAGGAGTATCCCACTTCCTCTGCAGTGGAGTCCAAGATTTTAGATGGATCACAGCCGTGTGTGTGTGTGTGTGTCCTCCCGGAGGCGAGCAGTGTTTCATTCGGTTGGTCCATAAAAGGCTCTGAACAGCGACTGTGAGCTTGTTAAGCTGTTCACACACACTCTCAGTAATGACGTCTGAATGTTAACAAATCCCTCACAGCCCTCCAGAGACTCTTACAAACCACAAACATGTAAAATCTTGGTTTCATTTTCTTATTAGTTTAACCTCATTGCTAACGTCTGAGTCAAACACTACAATGTATGCTAATGTGTTAGCATGGAGCTTACAGTAACTTGACGTACCAGTAGTGCATCATAATGACTTTCCACACTTTCCTCATTATAGTGTTTTATCTGTTAGTATGAAGCATTAGTGTTTAGCGTAGCTTGTGCCCTATGTGCTTTGACACAAAGACCAGAAAGCAACACAGCGAACTTTATCTACATGTCCATGTGAAACAGGTGGTGCTGGTAGCTTGGTGATGTAGTGTCTAACCAGTAACATGCTAGCTAGTAGGGAACATGCTAACATACCGTAAAATAGATTGTGCATACAAATATTAATGTTTAAAATCGTTCAGTTCCTTTAACCGAAACTACGAGCTCCAAAGTCTAATTCATATAGATTTACATGTGTAATTGGCATGGTCCAAGAGAAAAAAGTGCTGACTCCCGTTACCTTTGAAGCGCTCGTTAAAGTGCAATTTAAGGGTAGGGTAGGGCGTAGGGTAGGGAAGGGGGCTACGCAGAGGCCCGATCTTGGTAATTGCGGACTAGCTCCAGGAGTTTTAAGTGTGATTTATACTTCAGCGTCGAGTTGACGGCGTAGCCTCTGTGTAGCCCTGTACCCTACGGCGACACCTATGCCGTAGCCTGATGTGCACCTCCTCAAAAAACGTAACTACACGTCGAGGTGACGCGGACCGTAAGCACTGTGATTGGTCGGCTGGGTAGCGTCGCAATGCCTCCGAGCCGACAGGAAGTGCTCGATGCTTTGAAGTAACTTTTATTAGCGGCCAAAACAGCAGCTGTAACACGGTGAATCAATATATTTGACCGTCACAACCCGAGCGAAATGACTCGTTAGCCTGCTCGGCCGGAAAAAGTCAACACAGTGGACGCTGTAGCGCTACTGCCGACTAGTGTTTGGGGGTGTAATTGCAGAATGACGGACACACCTACGCACAAGTATGAATGCATGGCTACATGTGTAGCCTACGGCGTAGCTACGCATGTAGACCCTACACAGGAGTATAAATCAAACTTTAGTCCGGATGTGTCCGGTCCTTGATTATTTATAATCCTTTAGTCTGTAAGGGTCCACCTATCTAAAGAATCAAAACAGCTTTTCATAAAAATTTATTTGTGATTCCTGTCATGTGAAGTGCATGGCTCTCTGTCTACTAACGTCTGCCACACTTCTCTCATCCTGCATCGTGTTGTTGGGTATGTTTGTTTTCGCTACATTGCTGCCTACAATGTGCTAGATAAAATGAATTAGTGTATTAGTGTAATGTTTATACTGTTAGAAATAAATAAACTGTTATACTGTCATCGTAGCTTCAGTTTTGTGCAAAAGGAATTAAAGGCCTGTCCCATATGGACACCTGTCCCAAATATAGGCAGGGTCAGTTTTACAGTATGTTAGAATCAGAATCTGAAGCAGCTTTATTGCCAAGTAGTGTTTTACTCATACGAGGAATTTGCTGTGGTGAAAAGGTGCTACACGTAGACAAACATACAGTCAACATAAATAAATGTAGAAATATATAATATGGAATGGAAGAATAACATTGCAGATATATACATGCATTATTCTGGGTTTGTGCCGTGCAGAAGTAACGCAACGGAAGATATTATTGTGTACATATAAATATATAAACTGACAACATAAAAATATACAACAACTAATATGTGCGACGTGTCACACAAGATGAAACAGTGGCAGTAGCTCATCAAGCTACTTGGGTTCCTAGCTCGTTTGCTACCCTGACAAAGTGTGAGCAGCAAGAGACGTATTTCTTCTATCGACTAGCTCTCTGTAAATCATTTCTCTGTTGTGCAGCAGTTCACACTCAGACAGCTATTTTGGACTCTGCAGGTCTCTGTTCACTCACAGGTGAGCACAGTCTAGACAGCTTGCTATTTGTCAATGGCACAAACTCACGTGTCAAAGTTCACCAAAGTTGAACTCCGCCCAAAAGATTTGTGTGGATAAACTTTGCTCCCTGTGAGCGAATGCACTGATCGCAGTGATTCCACTGATATAAACTGATTTTGCTCTAAATTGTTGCTGTTGGTGTGACATTAAAGTGAATGCTAAAATGTTAGCATGTTGCCCAGTGCTCAAGTGTTCCTGAGTTTACTGTAATCCATAATAGTAACTGTTTACACTAAAGTGCGAGCCTGGAATCTGCCTGTCAGTGTGACTACTTTGTGGATCAAAGACGTCCTTAAAGCATAAATCGGGTGAATTGTGACCCCGGGAGGAAACCATGAAAATCAGGAGGTAGAGTGCAGTGAGTAGGTTGGTAGGTCAGCCAATCATTTTAATCAGACTGAAAGAAATGATTGGCCCTGCTTGTTAGAGATCTGCGACAGCCACAGATACCGGATTATTTTCATTTTCATGTGATGGCATTTGAGAGCTTTATAAATAAAACACAAACTGCTTCTGAAATAAATTGCCCTGGTTTTAAATGGTAAATGGAGACATCTTTGGGTAACAACATGGCCTCCCCTCTGACACCACCCTCAGGATAAATGCTTTTTTCTCCACATATACAGAATAGTACAGTTGTCTTTCAAATGTTTATCGCTCAATACACACACCTCAGTGCAGAACAGTAATGAGTCTAGTTTCATAAATCAGTAAAGATCAGTCTTGTTTTTTGAGATTTCTGTTTCCCCTTTCAGTGTTTTACAGAAACACGCTCCCGCTGAAGTGTTTTGTGTTTCTACATGAGCAGTTATGTATGTTAAGTGTGATCACATTATGACTAATGGTCTATAATGGGCTTAGGCCTCAGGGAGGGTGACATCACCATGAGCTGACACGCTCACATCATCACTGCCACTGACCTCATTAATAACCAATCATCACCCCGTGTGCTGCAGCAACAATAGTGTATCAGTTTATTTAGTATTGGTTGTCCAGCTCTCATATATGATGTGTTTTAACCCGTCTGGCTGGTGGAATGAGGTGCTGAACAAGATGGCGATTTCAAACCTTTAAAAAGCATAAAACCCTGAAACTTTCTGCATGGCTCCAAACCAGTAGGCATGAGAAAATCTGTTTTTGTGATTTGGATGAATCAAACCTTTAACCAAAACTATAACCAGAGCTGAGGTGTTGTTCAGTCCCAACAGCTGAAACAGAAAACAGAAGTGTGAATGTGAAGCAGGTTGTTGCCGTCATCTGCTTTCACCAAAAACACCAAAATGCAATGCAGCTAAAGATGAATTTAAGTTCTGTTTTCAATGAATCCTGTTTCCAAGGCTACTGCTCAAATGAAATTGAAGACTGTTGATCTCCAAGCAGAAACATTTATATTTTACAGCGGAAAAGGAGAGAAAGAGGAAAACGGATGTTTTTACTTAAAAATTAAAGAAATTATTAAAAGCTATATACATACAAGAAAGTACATATGTGTAGAACTACTTAGTTCAATAAAACATGAAAAAGAAAGAGCTGGTACCAACCAGCTGGTGCCATCTGTGTAATTATAAATCTAAATATAAAACAATTTTATAGGGTTGTTTTTCTATATTAATTTGTGTATATTCACTTTAATATTTCTGATTCTCTTTTATGAAAACGACTTAGTTTCCTTCCATAGTGCCCTCAGAGGACCTGAACCTGAGGCCTCAGCAGTGGCAGCACTTTGCTCTGTCTGCACATTTGTACAGACTCACAGATCTCAGAATAGAAATAAACGCCACACTGTGGGAAAATGTTTGTTTCTCACAGACAAACACCAGATCAGCTCCCTGATCAGAGATATTATCTGTTAACTGTACCAAAGAGAAACAGGTGATGGCAAGATTTACCGTCTGTGGCACCAAGCAGTCGGTCCCACTTTGGTTCAGACTGAAATATCTCAGCAGCTATTGGATGGATTGGCTCAAACATTTGTACAGATATTTAAAGTCCTACTGCCTTTGGTGATCTCTTGACTTTAACTCTAGCTCCACCATGAGGTGACATCTTTGGTTTTCATGAAACATCTCAGCAGCTGTTGATGGTTGTGATGAAATGCAGTTCAGACCTTCATGTTCACCTCAGGATGAACTTTAAGAAGGTTGGTGATCCAGACTTTTCATCTAGTGCCATCATCATTTCAAAGTTTGAATTTGTACAATACTTTTCTTTAATGGTAGCATGCTAACATGCTAAACTAAGATTGTGAACATGGTCAACATCAGCATGGTAGCATTGTTATTGTTAGCATGTGGATGTATTTAGCTCAGTGTGCTGCAGTACAGACTCACAGAGCTGCTAGCAGACTTTTTGGTAATTTCTGTCTGGCACAAACGCTGCATCCCCCTTTTTTAGGGATAGAAATGAAAAATCGAATATAATGAAAATATTGGATGAATACTGAACACCAAACAAGCGTTCAGTATTCATCCAATTGTTCATCCGTTTGTTGCCTTTTCTAAGAAGTCAGCCACAGATGGAGTGGATGTGCTAGGAGCCAATTCAGCATAACAGTGTCTGCAAATGGCAATTTTTGCATCTTTCTCAGACACTTTAGAATGCTTCCACACTGCTGACATGTCAACGTAATTTTTCGGTAAAATTTCTTCAGTCTTTTGACACGTATTAGGCTGAGCACCAAACCTGTTTTTTTTTGTTGTTGTTGTTGTTTTTGCTATTTTCGAACATTCAGTGCAGTCGTACCCTTTTTCAGTTTTTGCATAATGAGATAATCAGTAAAATGTAGAAAAGCTGTTGTGTAGCAGCTTGTAAAACAAATAAACATACAAATACAGAGGTGCATTTGAGGCAAAACACCTTAATATTCACTGTCATAGACAGTGTACAGTCATACAGTAGAACCAGCTAAATCTCAGCCTAGCCGAGATCAAACAGTTGGTTGTAAACAAACACAATAAAGTATATCTTACCCTAAGATTCCTGGAGATTTAATCGGACGTCCAGATGAGCAACATCTGGCCCCTGTGTTGGGTTATTGATCCATTCGGATGTGGGAAGTTTGAAGGGGCATGACAGCTGACCGATTAACTTTAATTTATTAAGGTAGCGTGAACGCTTTGGATCAGTCACAAAAGAGATGTCTAAACAACAAGGTTTGGTTAACATGACATGATCCAAACACACCTTAAATTGCATTGGCATCTATAGGATCTTTAGGGATCGCCCAAAAAGAGGCGCAGCTATGACGTATTACAAAGTATTTTACTTTTCTATGACATAGTGTAGACGTAGTATTGTACTGTGAAGGGCTGTACAGCAGAAGCTGTTGAAAGCTGTATCTGCCTCGTTTCAATTTCTCTTTAATAATCTGCTGAACAACTGCAGGAGGATGATAAATGTTAATGGAAACCTTTGAAGGTCAAACCTTTTATAGAAATGGTTACTTGTAAATGGGGATGTCATGAGAACCGAGTCTTGGGTACCAAGTTGATGGCAAAATTCTGAAAACACAATGGTATTCATTTTCCTACAGTGTGTTTTTATTAAAGGAGTGTATGTTGAAGTACATGGGATTTATTGTTTGGTTTTTGTTTTTTACTGAGGTATCGAATTGGGTATCAGACATCGTGCAATTTCACTGGTATTATATTGACTACTAAATTTTTGGTATCGTGACATCCCTACTTGTAAACTATCTTTGAGAAACTGTGTGGACCTCTCATTTTGTTTTTACTACTGAGTGACTGATCTTATAAAAGACTGTGGTTCTGTTTGTGAAATGGTGACCCAGGCCACTGTCTTTCAAGGCGGCGACTGTACGAGCGAGTTCCTACATTTAGCGAGCTAGAAATAGTTTACTCGAGAAGTAGATGACATAAAGTCCCATGGCATTTTAAAAATATCCTCCAAAACCTTTTAATAACCCTTCAGTGGAGGCACAGAAACAAGATGCTGCAGGCTCAAACTGTGCAGATGGCAGTGAGACATTTAGAGAGAGGAGGAGGAGGAAGATGACTTGACCTAGAAGATAAAACTGAGATAAAACTACTGGATTCATTATATTCCCTTTCCCTCTGTCCTCCAAGAGACCACACGTCACTCAGGATTATCTGAAACAAACAACTCATTACTGGGTCTTTCATTCTGCTGGATGTTCAAGAGGCTGTTCACGTTTCCTCAGACTCGTGAACATCCTACCCCGACCTGAGATGATAAAAACACCTGCGCAGTGCACATTATCATTCTCATTCTCCCTTTTTAATTTCTCACCAACCCAGTTGAAAGGCCCATGTTTACCTTAAGTAACCAAAAGTTCAAGTATCAAGTCATATTATTTGTTTGTTTTATTTGCCTCCCACTACGTTGTTGTCTCATGACCATTTCCACAATATACACTTTTTGCTAACCTAAAACCAGAGACATGTTTTTGTTTTTAAGACGTCTGTAGTTTAGTGAAGAGCTTCCTGCTGTGTCAGGGCTGTGAGAGTGTTAAAATGCAGTTTTAAGTGCTCAACTGTGAAGACCAAAACGTTCACATCCTGCAGAGGACATGTCTTCAGTTGAGCACCACTGTAGTGACCCAGTAGCTCCCCCTCATGGTCACTCAGTGGACGTACACAGATTCAAGCTGTGTTTAGCTGGAAAAGGCAGATTTATGTGTGCAGAAAATAGGATACTGAGGAGATGAATGATTCACCTGTGTGTGTGTGTGTGTGTGTGTGTGTGTGTGTGTGTGTTTCATGTATGTGGGTGTGTGTTTTGCTCTCTGTCCTCCTACACACTGTTAAGAAAAACTGCTCTTCTCTCTGAGCCTGTTATAGTTAAACGTTTACTGAATGTGATTCTACTTATTACTTCCAGTTCCCATCGAGCCCTCGTTCTGATTCATATCATATTGACAATTTGGGAAATATCCTCATTGACTTTCTTATAGAGAGTTAGACATGAGAAGATACTTCTCTCATATCTGTCTGTTAAGCTACAGTCAGCTGCTAATTAGCGTAGCTTAGCATAAAGATTAGATGCAAGCGAGCCTTGCTCTGTCCAATGGGTGGTGCACTGGATAAGACCTGGACAAGCCTTTGGTGTGGAAGACCCTGGTTTAATTCCGACTGCAACACATCCACCAATTTGTCCCTGAGCAAGACACTGAACCCCTTTTTAACCAAAATGAAGTGCACCAGTTTTATTTAGCTTTACCTAATTATTTCCACGAATGTAATCTTCTGCCATCAGAATAATCTGACAGATGACAAAACATTTCTCCACACAGAGGTTTTAGTGTGTAATCAGTTTTCAGCGTGTTGCTCTGCAGGCTGTTATTACACAGTGCACTGAGCTCTGACTGCACGAGTGCGTGTGAATCTTACGTAAGCCTTTTACATCTTTTATGGCAGAAAGGACTTCTGTGTCACTGCGTATGTGTGTACAGATGTGGACGTACAGGAAGTCAGTTTTCTGCATCCAGATTAAAGCAGACCACTCTGAAGCTCTTCTCAGTCCTCTGCAGTTACATCCGTGGGGTTGGACTAAATAACAGAAACACCTCTCTCTATAGTTCAGTTCAACAGCAGCACAAACTGTTGGTCATACAGTTCAGTCAACACTCACTCAACCTGTTTCAACACAAACTGAACATTATAGCCTTCATCAAGATGATTTATTATTAGACTGTGTTAGATTTAGTTCGGTGTACCTAATAACCACACACAAAGTTAACTCGTTTAATGTTAGTTACTGTTAGCTAGCTAACTTCAGATGACTTAAGCCTACATCTGTCTGAGATCAAGGACCCATTTCTTTGAAAAGATGACCATGACTTTTTAGTTGTACTGAAAGCTATTGAAATTTTAATGACTGAACACTTTAAATAAAGCACTTTGCAGCTGTAGGAGAGATGTTTGCACTGCTCAAAGGTGATGCTTCCACAAAGTGCTGAACAGTGTAGTCATCTTGATGATACTGAAGCATGGAATAACCTCACACACACGTGAATATTTGAGGGGATATTTTCGAGGTCTGTGTGTGTGTTTGTGCTCAGGATGATCTCTGTAGCTGTAATTTGACTGGAGCACTCATGCATTCTCAGCTCAGCAGGAGTTTGTGAAACTCTTTGTGTGTTTTACAGATATTCCTGTGGCCCTCCTAATGTGCACGGACTCTGGCTGTGTTACTGTGTTGCTGCGGTCTCAGTCTAACGCTGCCTGTTGCTGTCGTGTTTGTTTGCAGTGTTCCTGCGAAGCCACAAGAGTCTGGAGTCTGTTGATCCTCAGTTCACCATGAGGAGAAAGATGGAGCAGCTGCGAGAGGAGCTGGAGCTCATGGAGCAACTGCGAGACGTGAGACACACACACCTCACTGTTCACTAATCATTAGTGTCTGATTAAAGGGATATTCTGTGGGTGGGGGAATTACAACCTGGATCTTGTAACTAACTAATTCTATCAGTCATAAAAACAGTTTATTTATAGGGGAAATGCAGCTAGATTTAACAGCCCTTTAGATATTGAAGACGACTTCCTGGTTCAACTTGAGCCCATCGTACTCACACATACCTCTCTAAACTGTCGTTTTCTCCTCAGAGCATCGAGAGCAGACTGAAGGTCGCCCTTCCTGAAGACCTCGGGTCCTCTCTGATGGACGGCGTCGTGCTCTGCCATCTGGCCAATCACATTCGGCCACGCTCTGTTGGCAGCATCCACGTGCCCTCGCCTGCAGTGGTACGTCTCAGACTGTCAGTCCTGACCTACGACTACTGAGATAAATGTCCAGGATTTTATTTCTGATCTCAACAAGTACCTCATAATCTTGGTGAAATGTGTTCTGTTTGTTTTCAGAAAAGTAGTCCTGTTTTGTAAATGTGTCTTTGTGCTTCCAGCCCAAACTCAGCATGGCCAAGTGTCGGAGAAATGTGGAGAACTTCCTGGACGCCTGCAGGAAGATTGGTGTACCAGAGGTAAGACATGTGACCCACCCCACCCCGTTGGTGCTCTGACGGCCTTCTCTCTGAACTGGGGGTCCTAGGTTCCTATGATTGTAAGTTTTCTTCAGTAGTAGTCCCGTGATAGTTGTCTGCACATCCATGGGAACACTGCAAACAGGAACTGCTAACAGCTAATTCAGCTACTTTTATTGGTGCACACAAGCCTACACCTAACTCCCTGAATCCACTGCAACATTATACTTCCTGTTTATTATCCAAAGCTTCATGGGAAATGCAGGCAGTCTTGATTTTGTTTAATGGGGTGGAAAAGTATTACAGAAAACCCCTGTTGTGCAGGGTTACCCTGTTTTGTGTTTATTGTCCAGTTGGGCTGCAACTAATGAATATTATCGATTAATCTGTGGATTATTTTGTCAATCAGTTTTTAGGTCCAGAAAATTGTGAAAAATGTTTCCAAGGTGATGTCCTCAAATGTCTTCTTTTGTCCACAACCCAAATATATTAAGTTTACTGTCACAGAGGAGCAAAGAAACCAGAGAATATTCACATTGAAGAAGCTGAAATAAGATAAATTGGATGTTTTTTCTTTTAAAAAAAGGACTCTTAGGACAATTAATCGATTATCAAAATAGTTGCTGATTAATTTAATAGTTCACAACTATTTGATGAATTGACTAATTGTTGCAGCTCTATTGTCCAATTTGTTCTATAGAAAATTATAGCTTATAAAGAAACCAGAGAATATTCACATTGAAGAAGCTGAAATAAGATAAATTGGATGTTTTTTCTTTTAAAAAAGGACTCTTAGGACAATTAATCGATTATCAAAATAGTTGCTGATTAATTTAATAGTTCACAACTATTTGATGAATTGACTAATTGTTGCAGCTCTATTGTCCAATTTGTTCTATAGAAAATTATAGCTTATAAAGAAACCAGAGAATATTCACATTGAAGAAGCTGAAATAAGATAAATTGGATGTTTTTTCTTTTAAAAAAAGGACTCTTAGGACAATTAATCGATTATCAAAATAGTTGCTGATTAATTTAATAGTTCACAACTATTTGATGAATTGACTAATTGTTGCAGCTCTATTGTCCAATTTGTTCTATAGAAAATTATAGCTTATAAACAAACATGGCAGCTCCACCGCTGCTGAAGTCGTTCAGCATTCAGTCAGTCCAGGGATTTGAACCTCCAACCTGAAAACACCCCCAGTTCATCAGAGAAACCAACATTTTCACCTCCTCATCAACATGTTTTGGCTTCAGTTAACTGATTGTTGATCAAATAACCACAAGAAGATGTAAAAGGAACTGTGAAGGTGTCCTGCAAAAATTTCTTCAGTCTCTAGAACATTAGCTGTTCATGTAACATTAACATAAACGTTATTTCACATTAATGACATTGATGTTGGTAAACAAGGTAAAAGTGAAGCCGAGGATTTTTGCAGGACACTGATGACGACACTAAACTCTAAACCAGATCTGGGAGGAAGGCTGATGGGGTCATGTTTTAAACAGCAGCAGTTCTCAATCTGTTTGTCACCAGATCCTCCTGAAATCCAGAATTGATACTCGACAAAACACAAAGCCTGGAAACTTATATTGAAATCTGAACCTACTCACGACAGCCTGTGAGGTCTTTACCTCAAAGAACTGCTGAGTGCGACACTCTCATTTATGTCTTCTACCGCCCAAATCATGTTTCTAAATTAAAACTCGCCCAGCGTTTTCCCAGCACTGGTTTAATGTTCCTCCCTGCCTCCTTTTTGTTCACATTGCTTTTTAAACTGGGTTGTTAATGTGTCGACGTTTAACGCTGAATCATCACCACTGTCACCGCTGCCTGTGGCTTCCAGCTTCCTCCATCATGACAGGAGTTGACCAAAACGGCAGTCTGAAACAGAGCTGGTCTGGGTTTACTGTGTGTGTGTGTGTGTGTGTGTGTGAGTGTGTGAGAGAGAGAGAGAAAATGCACTGAAAAGAGATTAGATTTGACTTTTTGGAAAACAGATCTGCACCTCAGCAGCGTCAGAGGAGTGTTAGCGTGCAGGCTGGATGTGTGAAAGGGGAACATGCAGTCTCAGTGCATGTGTAGCAGCTGAATAAATGTCCTGAATCTGTCCCTGGTAATGTTTGTATGCTCTCACTGGTGGATTCTGGGAAATACAGCAGCAGCAGGAGAGAAAACCAAAGATAGTCTTAATGGGGAAAATTTGACATTTTGGGAAATACACCTATCTCTTTCTGGCTGAGAGTCACGTGAGAAGATCTGACACCACCCTCAAATATAAAGCTACTGCCAACAGCTGGTTACCTTAGCTTAGCATAAAAATAGGAAATAAGGGAAAACAGCTAGCCTGACTTTGTCAAAAACCGTGCTTCGTCTACAGGAACTATACCCCAGATCTAGGAACCTTTGGAGGAAGCAACTGCATTTCTCATTTGTTTAATCCAAAACAAAAACCAAAGTGTAAAGATGACAAAACAGCGCTTTGCTGGGGGCTATGTGCTAAACTATGTTTTACTTCCTTGGTCCCATCTAAGAAATAGTCTGGCACATAACCCCTGTAAAACACCGGTCTTTTTAACACTAAAACTATGTGTTAGTGTGTTTAATAGAATTTTGTTGGCTTTAGACAGAGCCAGGCTAGCTGTTTCCAGTCTTTGAGCTAAGCTAAGCTAAACGGCGGCTGTCTTTAGCATCGTTTTGACCGGTTTGTACAGGTGTGTGTCCATCTTCTCATCTCACTCTTTGTAAGAAAGGCAATGAACTTATTTCCCTAAATGTCTAACTATCCCTTTAAATCTGCAACAGAATGAATCAACAGAAAAGGTGTTTTACACACTGACAGTAAAGATATAGGCGCGTCAGTCGTAGGAGTTTTACAAATAAATCACAATAAAACAGTTGAGCCTCTCTCTGTCTCACTGGGGTGTTTCACATTGACACAGGATGAGGGGACAGGAGAGAACTACAGACTGTTTGAAAGAAGTGGATTTAGCCTGTTTGTTTGTGGTCTACTTTTTTTTTTTGCCTCAATTCTGGCTTTTTGGCAGTCGCCATTTTTTTGACCCTATTTGATCGAGGGTGAAGCTAGCTAGCTTGGTTATCAAGTGCTTCCATAATTCTTGTTAACCGTGATGTTCATTTTGGCTAGCAACAAACAGAAGAAAATGTACTTAACGGAAAAAAACAGCTGACTCCTAATTTGCTTTTTCAACAAGGCTGGTTAAAATGAGTCGCCTCTATCCTGATTGACAGGTTGCCATGGTAGTGGCCCCGCCCTAAAGTCTCATTTTCTCATAGACTTTCTTCTGCAGCCAGTGGAGTTGCCCCCTGCTGGCCATTAGAGAGAATGCAGGTTTAAACGAGAGTGAGAGAGGTAGTTTATTCAGGCTGACAGCTGGCCATTATGATGATGTCATTCCCTTCAAATGATCCATATTTAAACCAGGAAAGGGAATAATGTAAGTTTGAGTTTAAAGGTTTCTCACATCCCTGGCACTTTATTAATTTGTCAGTCAGGATTGTTCGTTTCTTTTTATGTTTGTATGTTTTATAACGTCGTGTTAATGTGTAATTGTAGAATTTTTACAAAACATTGGTTGAAAAAAACCCAAAAGAGACAGAAAGGGTCAATGTCTTTGATTCATCCTGTTCTAAGCTGTTTCTCTGAACTGACTGGTTGACCTTTGACCTCCATCCCTGCTGCTTGCTGACTTGTTTCCAGCTTCTGTGTGGACGTTGCTAACTAGCCTGCTTTACTGGCCACGCTTCTGCAAGCTAACGTGCTAAAAGCATCTCCAAGCTAACGTGCTAACAGCTTCTGTGCTAACTTGCTGCGCTGCTGGCTGACCCTGCACTGGCTCTCCCATCAGCCACCTCTCTCCTCATCACGGTCTGCTTACTGGGAGAGGAGAGGTCTCACCTGTCCATCCTCTCAGTAAGCATCCCTGCTTGTTCACCCCATCGAGCTCACTTTCTCTTGTGACCTTTGACCTCTGTGTCCATTGGTTGGTTAACCTCCTGCCTTTTCTTTCTCTTTTTTACTTTCCGGCTGGATCGCACCACGTCTCGCTCCGTTCTCTTCTTCCTCCTCTTTTCTTCTCTTCATCGACATTCTCTCTTTTGTATATATTTTCTTTTTCTGTTTTAATTTTTCTCTGGATCATTTCTGCCTCTAAAACTTTTTGATTTTGATTCAACGGTTTGTTCATTTTTTTGCGACCCCATCCTCTTCATCACATATCCTTTTCCTCTCCTCCTCCTCCTTTGTTTCACCATCCTCTATTATTACGTTTATATCTTCTTTTTGTAATGTTTTTGGTTGGTTTCTTTCTGGGAGAATATTTCACCTGTCTCTTCTCCTTTTTTTTGGTTGTAAACACTCCTGCACGTCTTTACCTCCAACTTTCTACTCTCATTCTTTTACTCACTCCCTTGTTTCCTCCCCCCACATTTGTTCCATCTATGTTTTCTTTTGTCATCACTCTTCCTGCTTCCATTATTTTTCCACTTATCTTTCCTTCATCTCCTTCCTCTTCTTTCTTCCCTCCTTTTGTTGTTTCGTTCCCACCTCCTTCCCTTGTTATCCCTCCTTCCCTTATTTCGTTTATTTTCTCCTTTTCCTTCCCTCATCTCCTTCCTCTCTTGTTTCCCCCTTTCCCTTTCCTCCTTTCTTCCTTCCTTGTTTCCCTTCTTCCCTCCTTTTTGTTGTTTCGTTCCCACCTCCTTCCATTCTTGTCCCTCCTTCCTCTCCTTCCATATATTTTTCCACCGTCTTCACAATGGGGGTGCCAGTCTTCCCTCTGTTCGCCTTATGACATCATCCAGTGCCGCCTGCAGCCGGTTTGTGCCACAGTTCAGGCACTGGCTGCCTTGGATGCGACATCTCTGCACAGGAAACAGGCAATCTCGACTCCAAACCCCACCTCCTCTGGGGTGTCAGAGACTCCCTCATTGGTTTCTGTAACCACCCAAACCCCGCCTCCCGCATGGCAAATCTGGGACCTTATTGGCTCAAGCCTGCTTCACATCCTCTGCCTAGTTCTGCTGTTTGTGGCCTATAGCTGGAGCGAGCTAACGTAACCGTGACAAAAGGCTTCTGTCAGTCACCTGCAGGCCCTGCCCTCTTTCTGCCCTGACCACACCCCCTTTTTATTTGCTGCATTTTGTCACATGGGAAAAAAATCACACTCCAAATTAAACTTTATGTGGAAATATTTTGTTGTTAACATTTCTGTAAGCTCATCAACGTTCACTGAACATCAACACAGAGAATCACAGTGATGTAAAGAGGGACTAAACCCAAAATATATTACTCGTCTCAGATAAAATACAAAAGTACTTTTAATTTTGTCAATAGTTGCAGCATTTCCTCAAAACATCAGCCTCAATGATGAAAAGAGCAGAAGCTGCTTATATTTTTAAATGTTTGGGAGAGAACTTGTAGTTAAGATGATTTATTAAGACAATGATATTTGATCATGATCCCATTTTAAATATCAAGACAACCCTGTTTCCACAAAAGTTGCTGAGTAAAATGCAAATATTAACAAAATGTGATGATGTAGCACAAAGTCAACTTATCTAATGAAATGAACCTAGGAAACTGTATGGTTTTTGGAAAATTATATATCCATTTCAGAATCACCTTTAATGGCCTGAGATGTGTACACATACACACCGGTTTTATATTACTCTCAGTATACATACAAAAAACATTACCTGCATTAACAAACAGGACAACAAGCTGAACAACAGACTACAAAGAAAGTAAACATGTACACACAACCATAGACAAAAAAAACATTTGTAGACAGCAGATTTGTAGTGAGATAGTGCAAAGGATGCTGGAATAAATAAATATTTCTGTGCAGTAATTATGCAATACTTTATGTACATTATACAATATTATTATGTACATGAGGCAGGTGGATGATATATATGCCTTATGTACAATATGAACAGCTACTAATTTGCAGGTGGATGTTAGAGTCACCAGGTTATTGTATACTGTTCTGTAGCACCTACCTTTGAATTTGATGCCAGAAACACAAAAAGTTGGGACAGAACAAAAGAATGGAAAAGTTGTGAAATGCTAAAAGAAATCGCCTGGTGGAACATCTCGCAATTGATCAGTTAGTAAGATGATAGGGTGTAAAGAGAGCATCCCAGTCTTTCTGAAGTAAAGATGTGGAGGGATTCACCACTCAACAATTTAAGAATCATGTATCTCAATGTAAAATTGCAAAGAATCTTGCCGGAATCATTATTTATTATTATACAAGATTTAGAGAATCAGAAAAAATCTCTACATGCAAGGGTCAGGGCTGAAAACTAATACTGGATGGCCGTGGCCTTTGGGCACTCTTTGGGATTCTTTATTGGACATCACTGAGCAACACTTCCAAAAACACTTCATCGTCTCTGAACACAGCTCATCGCTGCGTTCACAAATGCAAGCTGAAACTCTACCATGCAAAGACGTATATAAAGCAGATCCCTTTTAGTATTTCACAACTTTTCCAGTCTTTTGTTGCCAGTGGTCCAACTTTTTTAGAAAATTGTTGCTGGCATCAAATTCAAAATGGGCGTATAATATTATTCAATCAACAATAACATTTCTCAGTTTCAGCATTTGATAAGTTGTCTTAGTGCTATTTTCTATTAAATATGTGTTTTCGATGTTTTGATCCCTGCGATGGACCTGTCCAGGGTGTACCACGCTTTCGCCCGATGTGAGCTGGGATTGGCTCCGGCCCACCACGACGCAGGATAAGCGGTTGATGATGGATGGATGGTGTCGATGTTTTGCATAACATCACATTTTTTTTCTATTTACCTTTTACACAGCGTGCCAACTTTTTGGAAACAGGTAGATGTAGATCAGATAAAAACGGATCCTTCTCAGTTTTCCACACATCATTTATGTGTGTTTGAGGCTTTTGTACCGTTTCTCTGGAACTGTGGTTTTGACCTGCGATTGGGAGATGAAGTGATGATATGAATACTGTGAATAAAGTTAAAAAGAGTTCTTCTTTTACACATCAGTCCTCAAGATAGCTGGCCTGCATTCAGAGCTGTGTACTGGCGCTTCCCACAGACACACACACCGGTAGATTCTCTCGTACGAAACGCCCCACCCACACAGAAACTCTTTAAGGGTACATAAACGCTCTTCTACAGGCTGTCAAAGCTCCACCAGACTCCCTGTCTTTGTAGTGGCTCTGACTATAAGAGGTCTGGCACAATATATTGGGCATACTTGCTCTTTAACATCTGTCAAAAACACAAAACCCAGCCAACAACAAAGTAAAGTCAACACCATTCAAAAGCTCCTTTCATGATATTTTAAATATCCCATGTGGGAACAATAATAATAATAAGAAGAAAGTGTCTGTTGATCCCATGTGATACAAATGCAGCGTCGGCATGAGCCTCTCTCCTCACCTTCTCCTCCTGGTTTTCTCTTTTTGTCACCCATTTGGGGAAAAATCAGCTCAAACAAACGTGTTTGTGTTTTTGCGATATAGTGACTGAAACAGAAGCAGGACATGTGGACCGGCAGGTTCCTTAAAGTCCCTGATGTCTTATTGCCACGCTGTACAGCTGGGATAAAAACTGGTCTGTGCAGGATGTGAATGCAGAATGTTTAGGACTAAATTCTTGTTATGGTCCCACTTTGGTCCTGAAAAAGAAAAATATTATTGTGCCAGTATTGACATCTCCTCTTTGACAAAACAAATTCAGTGGTCATGTTCAGATTTTTGATGTATTTATAGTTGAATCCAGTTTTTAGCAGAGCAGCCAGCCAAAAGATCTGAGACGATCCATTTAGGTTTGTGGTTTGGTGGTCCGCAGGAATGTTGTTTTTATTATGCAACCTAGATATTTAAACAACTTTAACGCTTTTTTGACCTTTCACCACCTTGAATCACTGCTAACTGGCATGTCTGAACAACAACACAAAGACGATTAGCTAAAGAGTTTCTAATAAGCCAAATAAAGTGAGATGGGCCAGTGATCTTTAGATCAGAGTCTAAATGGTATTTTTACATATTTTGGTGTGGAAAAAGTTGCAAAAAGTTGTGGAATCTGTGCAGTAGATGGCATCAGCCGGCAGCCGCAAACCCTATGAGTGACTCCCAGTGGCACCCTTTGTTTTTAACAGGAAACCGAAATCTCGCTCAAGGATGAGCTTTGCTCTGAAATCTCATGAGAGGTGAGTTGTTGCTGGTGTTGTGTTGGAGTAACGTTAAATAATAATAATAAAATAAATAAAGTCTTGCTAGCAGCTCCTCAACAAACTCCTCTCCCTCGTTTACACCAGCGTCTTCCTACAACAACTCGCCTCTTATAAGATTGCAGAGCGAGACTTCAGTTTCCTGTTAAAAATAAAGGTGTCACTGAGAGTCCCTCGTAGGGATCCTTTCCACTTTCTGGGAACGAAGGAATACGTTGCAGCCGGTTTAGCTGCCGGCTGAAGCATCTACTGTACAGATTCAAAACTCTTCGGTACCTACTGATCATTTCAACACAAGCCTATATGGAAATATGGCCCAGGTTTAAATACACTGAACTTACCAGTTAAACATGTCCACCAAACTATTCTGAGAACAGCCTTTTATTTTGTACAATCACATGCTGCGGACCTCCAATATGGCTACCAAATGGTTCTGCTGAAGCCCTTCTGTTTTATCACCGATGGACTGAAAAGATGTTTTTCAGGGAGAGCAGGATGAAGGCCGGGCTCTGTGTTACTCTTTCATTTCACATCCAAAGTTAAACACCAGTTTAACTCATATATTAGGATATTAGAAGAGTCCCTGCACATTATGAAGCGGCGGGGAGCAAACGGAAGCCATATTTAAATCAGTTAGATGTGATGTCCTAATTTGTCTAAATTGATAGTTTAAACTGTTATTTGAGATGTTTTGAAAGTTAAGAAAAATGTGGAGTTGATGTTATTTATTTATTGGTTCTCCTTTTGGCTTATTTTAATTTATTCCCACTCTGCTGTGTCCTGATATGCAAAGTGACTGAACATTTGAAGGGCTATAGACACTAGATGAGTTTATGAAGATATATATATTTATGTTATTCTTCTCAAGATGTTTGTCTGAGGGTTTGATACATCGAGGAGAATATCGCTCTGTTTGTAACGCTGAGAGGAACTGCAAATTTTAAAAAAATAATTTTGAGTTGCCAAGTAAGATTGGCTGTTGGATTAATTCACAGGAACTGAATAAACACAGACGTCTTCACTGGTACTTGGCATTTCATTTTGGATGTTGTGGAACTAGAATATTACATCTACACCTGTTTAAATGTTCATAAACTGTTCGTTTCTGTTATTATGAATTAGATTTTTAACTTAGCTATTCACATATTCATATTCTGTGAAATAATTCTAGCTGTAAATTTCTGCTGTTTCCACATTCTGTGCACAGATTTTTTAACTTGCTGATACGAAGGGATTTCATGTATGGGGTGGGGATTTTTATGACTTGTGTATGATATTTGAGAGTGTTAAAGAGGTAATAAAGACAGTTTAGGGATGCTGTCTGCTCTACGACGTCATTGTTTAAATTAGTAGTCTTCAAGCAGACTTAAACTTGAGAGCCTAACTGGACCATAGATACTTTGATATGCCCTTTAAATATGAAGCTACAGCCAGGAGACTGTTGGCGTCCTGCCAAGAAATAGTCCAGCACATCACCCCAATAAAATCACTTTCAATCAAATTGATGTTTTTACATTTCTGTGTAATCTGAAGATTTGTTTAATCTATACGCATTGTACAGATTAAACAAATGTAATGTGTTACTTAGTGAGTTTTAGAGCTGCTGGCAGACACTTTTATTTTTTTTACCAATAGACAGAGCCAGGCCAGCTGTTTCCCCCGTCTTTATGCTAAGCTAACATTCTACTGGCTCTGGCTTTATATTTAATGGACAGATATGAGAGCGGTATCGATCTTCTCAGCTAACTCTTGACCAGAAAGCAAACAAGCGTGTCGACCTGTTCCTTTTTAATCTGAACTTTTCCCAACGTAGACAAGAGTCCACCTGTTACATGTGACACAATCATCTCAGTGTCGCAAAGTATGAAACTTGAGTCACGTGCTAAATTATGGGTTTTACACTCTTACTTCTCCTAAAGCTAAATAAATTGTTAAAAAGCTTCCTTCGATTAGCGGGAAATGCATGCAGTTAAAGCAGTTTGTGCTTTATTATCCTTAAAAAATATGAAGCTTTCTGAAATTCTGAGTCTTTCACTGCACATATGATCATTGATCCTGCTTTTGGTTTGGGTATCGTTTCAATGTGATCGATTCTGATTCTATTTATGGACTCTTTTGGTTCTGGTTCCTTCACCACAGATCTTGTCAGCGCTCTGTGACCTTCATCCTCTTCCTCCTTGCTCATCTTCCCCTTCATGGCTAAAGTGAAAGGAGTCTCTGTACTGGAGGGGCGTCTCTGAGGACTGGTCTCTAAGAAAAATATATTGAATCCTTTGTAGACATCATTGGTTTCAGTCAGCTCACCTGTGTTTTTGTACCTGAGACGTTGCTACTGTTAGCGTTAGCTGTATGTGGGGCGTCGTTGTAGCTGGGAGAGAGCGGCACATCGAACACGGTGCGTTCCTTCAGATTCACGCCGTGTTGAGGTAAATGCTTCGTCATGTTGGAGCCGCTTCCTCCCTCGCACCAAACCTCCTTACTGCAGGTGTTGCATTTTACTGCGGTCCGCCATGGTCCAGGACTGGAAACAGAAGGACTCTCTTCTTCATGCTTTGTTGACGTACTGCGTAACAAATGAGGTGACGTTAGGGCGGCGGAGCAGCTCCTGGCAGATGAGAGACACTTTTATGGACTGTGAAAGGCTCACTGCAGTTCAGTCAGGAGCTGAAATATGCAGGAAGTTAAGAACCGAGAAGCAGAATCCAAATGCACAGTTCTTAATGAATCCAAGGTTCTTGGAAATTTGGTGCCAATTCCAACTTGGAACCGGTTCTCGAAACCCAACCCTATCCTACTTGTGTATAATTTTTACAGTAAATGAACAAAAATCCACCAACAAGCAGTAATATATATTTGTGAATATCTAAAAGTTAAGTAGGACTGTGGAGGGAGTGTGGGGCTGTGGCTGTTTCCTGGAAGCATCAGGTACCAGTGCAGACCTGGTGTATGTGCTGAACATGTTTTTGCCAGCGGTGAAGTCAAAACTTCTAAATCTTTTGCTGCCCTTGTCTCTTTTCTGCTGCTCCTACACTTCCTCCTTTTCTTCTCCTGTCCTCTCTGTCTGCCCTGACTCTGGTCTCCCAGGACAAACTGTGTCTTCCTCACCACATCCTGGAGGAGAAAGGCCTGGTGAAGCTGGGCATCACGGTCCAGGCTCTGCTGGAGAACCCGCCTCCAAACACACCCTCCTGACGTGAGCAGCCGAGACGGGCGGAGCTTCCACGGCCGACATGTACAGCGAACGCACACCTGGATCAAAACGCTGCAACACGCCTCTGTGCTCATTCTGCATCCCTCTCAGCAAAAGAGTGTTTTTATTAGATTTCAGGATGCCAAATGGGGTTAAGCAGAAGTGGATTCATGAGAGGGAACGTCAGAGGTGATTAAGAACTCAGATAGACTGATGGAAGAGCCAAAACCAACCAGCGTTTGAATGGTTCCAGGTGATTTCTCACCGTAAATTGTGGGTTTTTTATCAGTTTCAGGGATGTGAGTGACAATTAACTCCCCATTTCCTTAGTTAAATACAAACTGAAGGGCACAAATACAAAATCTTACACCGGTTGGTACCAAAAATAATAAAATATCATAGTATTAGAGCCACTGTGAGAGATTTTGGGCAAAGAATTTCATAATATTATGAGAATCAAGTAGTATTTGGGGATAAAACAAAGTAAAAAATATCAAATATTACAAGATAAATTGTAATATTGTGAGATTTTATTTTAAAAAGTCATAACATTTTGATTATTAAGTAGTAGTATTACAAGATGGAGGATTTATTCTTGTGAAATTATGATTTTTCTCAAAATGACAACTTTGTTCTCATAATATTACAAATTTTACTTGAAAAATGAAGACTTTATCCTGAAAAACATGATGTTTTTGTCCTTAACCATGGCTCTGATACTCTGCCGTACAAAAACAGATGCAGGGCATTTAAAAAGTCCAGTATTTAATTGTAGACTAGATTTTTACCATTCGATTTGAAGCCTTTAGTCTGCCGTTGTACTTTATCTGTTTATATCCTGCAGTCTTAAGCAAAAGCTCTCAAAAGACTATAAGAAGCATCAGTTATCTATTTCCAGATAAAAGATTTTTAGCTTTCAGGTGAAGAGTTTTAGACCGTGTGAGGAAGAAAATCCTTTGGTCTGAACGTAGAGGAGGAGAAATGTATTTATAATATAAAGAGAAGCTGACGTAAAGGTGTTAAAGTTGTTGTAAACATTGAAAAAGAAATAGCCCCAAAATATTTTTCTCTAATATATTTTAGGTTTTTGTATAAATGTGTTTTCTAAAAGTTTCACTGACTTTCTGTGGAGCTCTCTGCATGTCCCTGAACCAGGTCTGAGTCTGTGAGCCTGCCACTAATCTGTTGATCAAGCGCCTCTGATGGACTGAAGTCCAGGTAAAATCTTTATTTGCTGTTTTCTCACCTTGAATCCTCTCTCACACGTCAGTGTTCACGGAGGGGCCCGAAGGCAGGTTTGAGACTTTTTAAGTGAAACTTCGTCTGCAGTCATTTTCTTTATTCAGAGATTCAGTTTGCTGGTGTGCAAAAACACACGTGGTGTTACTGAGGGACGAGTCGCACAACATAAGCAAAACGCGTATCACTAAGTTTCAAGGGCAAATGGAAGGGAAAAAAAGATTAACATCGGAGTCGTGTCTTACTGTGTGTTCACATAGAACGCAAAGCAACATTTTTGTACCATTAAATACAAAGTGAATGAACAGACAGCGATGCAATAAACACGTACCAGATTCTGCTCTGATCCGGAGCCTTTTACCCAAACTGCTTGAATAAAAGTTAGCGAGGAAGATGAACTACCTGTTAAGTTCAGAAAATATGCGTCTTACTTGATTCCAGCTATCACCGTGCTGAACCTCATTCAGAAAACAGGCATTTTAAAAGTTGTTTGCTTGTCGTCTTGTGGACGTTTTATTTATCGCCATCATGATGTAGCTATTGCAATCAGGTCATTGCAAAATGTTTATTTGGGTTCACACCTCTGTAGTAAACCAGATTAAATGCAAATATTTGCATACTGTGTTTACTCGTAAGGCGAAAATTAACTTTGCGCTGTATGTGAACACAATAAGAGTGAAAGGATGAGATCTCATGAGGCCACAGCTCTGGCTGCAGCGTTCTGCGCTGAGTTTTATACAACAGTCTGATTACTTTCTCAGTACACTGCAGCGTAGATCTGAAGGTAATATTGTAGCTTGATGTTCCCCGAGTCGGCTAAAGCCCTGGATATACTTGCTTTTAACTACACATATGCGTACGCAAGATGGCTGCCACGCGTTCCTTTGGAGCATAGGTTGTACATGTCTCCAGAAATTAACGCTACGTGTCCACAAGACGCAATTCCACACGTGAACGCAATGGGAGTATGTCCATCTGACCGGCAGGTCAGCAGCAATCTACTGTTCCACACTAGCCCAGGTGGTGACCGTCATTAAATTCAAAAGAAGAAGAAGGTCAGCAGCAGACTTTAAAAAAGGAGCTTTATGGCAGGATGTTTACAGTAAAACTTGATTTATACTCCTACATAAGTAAATGTAAATGCTCCGTACTTGTAGTCTTTTCGACTACTCAAAGTGCTTTTACACTACATCTGCATTCACCAGTCACACACTGAGCCTAAGTGCTCAAACAGAAACTAGCATTCACACTCATTCATACACTGGCGGAACAGCCGCCAGGGGCAAATCGGGGTTCAGGATCTTGCCCAAGGACACTTCGACACGCAGCCAGGGATTGAACCGCCGACCTTCCGATTAACGGCCAACCCGCTCTACCTCCTGAGCCACAGCCGCATGTAAGGTGTACATGCGTAGCTAAGCCGTAGGCTACGCAGGTAGCCATGCATTTATACTTGAGCAACGGTGTCTCCGTCAATCTGCAATTACACCCCCAAACAGTAGTCGGCAGTAGCGCTACAGCGTCCACTGTGTTGACTTTTGCCGGCCGAGAAGGCTAACTTCCGGTTTAGTGCTCCGCTAATATGAATGGGGGTAAAATTGTAAAGGTGCGGCTGGTGTAGCCTTTTCAAATGTTACCGACCGAACGGATCACATTCTGACTTGTTGATCCACTGTGTTACAGCCGCCGTTTTGGCCACTAGTAAAAGTTACTTCAAAGCACGGGGCACTTCCTGTCGGCTCGAGGAGGTGCACATCAGGCTAGGTGTCGGCATAGGGTACAGGGCTACACAGAGGCTACGCCGTCGACTCGACGCAGAAGTATAAATCACACTTAAACTCCTGGTGCTAGTCCGCAATTACCAAGGTCGTTATGATGTCTCATTAAAATCACAACCTGCTCGAGTGTCGCTATTGTTTGTTTACGATGTGCAAATTCGGAGGTTGTCAAGGAAGATAATCCGGTGTTGGCGAGGGATGATCCAGTCCTGGTCTGCTCCCTAGTGGATTCAGGTTAATACTTCAGGGACACGCAAAGTACACAGGCAAGTATGTGAACAATGCCGTTTGCGTTGCCGACGTCTGTCTACGCCTAACCACTGTTAAAAAGCAAGTCTATCCAGGGTCTAACGGCGTTAAACACGTTTGTTAGCCAATCTCTGTGTTTCAGTCGGAGCCGCTGTTGATCAGAGATTCAGTCCGGGTGGGTTTACTACACTGTTGATGCTTCGATCCACAGCCTGCTACATCAGCTGTGTGTGTGCGCGTGCGTGTGTGTGTGTGTGAGAGAGAGACATGTAGATCTGGCACAACCTTTAAAGGGGCAGTAAGTAATTGTTGACCTTTATCGACCTACAACCAATCACAGCTTTGAGCTGTGAAACCAGATGCTGAACCTTCAGACTGACTTTTAGTTTGAGTCACTTTGAGAAACAAAAGCTTGATTTATAAGAAGTCAGATCTTTCACTGTGGATGAAGGTCAAGCCTCATCTGATGAGCAGCTGGAGGTGGAGACAGGTTTTTCAATAAACATAATAATTCCCTCTGCAAATCATAATACAATTACAATAGCAGTAAAAATAATCAATGACAATGATTACTAAATAATCAAAAAGCAATTACATGTTTCATTCAAAATCGTTACCTACTAAGAATATATTTCCCCTCCTCCTTCATAATAAAAGTTAGTGTTTGTAGAAAACAGTAAATACAGGAGCAGGTTCTGTAAACACGCAATGATACGCTGCAGGAAAACGCTGTGACCTTCATCAGCAGCCGGATTCCTATTTTTTAATATTGGTATTATTTATACATAATTGGATTTTTAAGTACTTTAGTGTCTCTTTCTGAATGCAGATTAATCTGATTTTACAGTAAAAACAAAGACTTGTTTCTGCCGGTTCACCACGCTCAGCTTGGCAGTATGATGGGAAACCAGCAGGGACGATATGGCCTAGAACTCACACTGTTAGAACAATGCCCACTTTGTTTGCAAAAATAAACATGAAAATGTTCAAGAACAGATGAAACAATAAGTCAATTAATCACGATTTCATGGTTCCAGCTTCTCAAATGTGAAGATTTTCTGCATTATCTTTTCATTATTTTAATTTATTGATAACAAGAGTCTTTTTCACTGCTTTAAAGAATTTGTGAAAGACCTTTTGAATGGCTGAAGAGCACTGAGTCTGTTCTTAAGCACGAGTGATTGGTTTAGGCTTTGTGTACGTACTGCCCCTTTAAAACCCAAATCCTGCCAGGTTTGTGGTCGTGTCCAGCTTCTCCTAACGGCATGATAAAGACCACGCGCGGTGTCGAACACTCTTGAACCAGCTTGCTTGCATGAATGAGGTTTTTTTTTTTTGTGTGTGTGTGTGTGTGTGTGTGTGTGTACATGTGATGCAGCTTGGTATCCAAAGCTTGAGCTACTTAAAGATTCAGCAGTAAAAAGCGAGAAATGCTTCCACTGGATCGATTTGACAGTTGCCAAAACAAACATTTTCTCTCTCGTGATAAAACTATAAGTAAATGATTTATTTAAATGTACTATAGTGTACATTATATAATATTATTATCACTAGTCTTTCCTGTTGTTGAATTAATATTTGAAAAAGCAGTGATTAGTTATGCATTTCTTCATGTACTGTATATTTTACCATAAAACACTCAGCAAACTGTAACACCTTTTCCTCATAACCATTTATATATATTAACAGTATTATTTCTCCTCTTGGCTAAAATCTGTAAAATAGTAGAGCAACAATTGCTTAA